>NC_079451.1:47116011-47176011 GCF_903798145.1 Danio aesculapii | reverse complement strand
CTCCTCTCTGTGTGGTGTAAAAGTCCAGTGTGTTATTGCCCCGTGTTGGAAAGTCTATGTGTTGTTGTATTTTTGGAAACACACTCTTTAGGTCTGCATGGTTAAAGTCCCCTGCCAGGATGAGAAAAGCATCGGGGTGGGCTGTCTGCTGCTCACTAATGTGCAGTTTCCGTAAACACAAAAGCACAACAGTCCTTTACAGTCCTATGTGATGAACGAAGTAGACGGATGTAGTCCAGTTTGTTGTCTAGCGAGCGTACGTTCGCTAGAATGATGGAGGGGATTGCGGGTTTGTGGGGGTTAGCCGCTAGCCTTGTTCGGATACCCCCGCGCTTACCCCTCTTCTGCTTCCTCTCGCGCCGCTTGAAGCGCCTCCATTGTGGGCGAGGTGGTGAGGTGGGGGTCGGAGGATGGGTACGCATCCGGAGCAAGCCGAAATCTTGCAGCTCACCAGTGTCCGCGGAGTTTAACTTGTGAAGTTTGTTTCTACCGATGTCGAGCAGAAATGTTCGACTATATGCGCGCTTAAGGACAGATAAACGTGACGTTGACGCACAATAACACGGCGACGTACAAGACGAGGAACACAAAAACACATTAATAACATATTAATAAATAATACCAAGTTTTAACACATCTGCTACATTCCAGTGGAGCCTCCGTTGCGCTCTACCACAGCTGGCAAAACTTTCTGAAGGTGGTTTAAGCACCAAATAAGTGTTTTAAATTATGTTAGTCTCCTTATTTCTTTCCGTTTTATTTTAAATATTATAAATGTTTAAAGTTTTAGGTAAAGACGTCAAAATATGCCCACACATGCAAGCTAAACTAGATCATATCTGAGTCATCATGCTTTATTACCCAACCAAAATCAGCGAGGAAAAAATAAATGTTTTAAATTAAATTATATTTAAATGTTAAATTAAATTAAAAAATTAATTTAAAATTTAAATGCCATTTAAAAATAGTTGCTAAAATTAATGTGTTACTTACTTACATTTTTAGGCATTAGCCAAACAGAAAGCCTGTCTACGGTAAATCCACACGCACTAAATAGCCTACCTTTTTCTTTTATAACACTGTAAACATAACTTCGCAGGTCGATCATCTTCAAACGCAAAAGGCATTTTTAAGTGTCCTAACTTGACTGCTGCTGTAGTATGGGATGTTTTTTTACATAACTTTAAACGTGTGCTTTAGCTATGTCAAAATGAAAGCAAATTTTTTAAGGGCTCTGCGTTTTGTCAATTGTATAGCTTTAATAATAATAATAATAATAATGGATATAACAAATTATAATATTATAGTATAGACATTTTTACTAGGCTACTTTAATATTAATCCCTAACTGAAAAACTAATGTGAAAATGACTGGCAGCTGTGCTAAAATTAATATAATGGCAAATTTCTTCTGCGTTTTTTCCTTTTATAGCTCAATAGTTTTATTCAAAGAATATAGTTCTCTCTTCAACTTTCAGGTTTGAGGTGGGGGAAGAAATGGCAGAGGCAATTCAAATGTACCATCTCTAAATTAAAAAAGGCCACTTACGCGGCATCTGTGTGTAAAGATTATTACCTTATTTTTATTTTATTCTTATTATTTATTTATTCATTCATTCATTCGTCATTCATTTTCTTTTTGGCTTAGTCCCTTTATTAGTCTGTAATTGCCACAGCAGAATGAACCGTCAACTTATCCAGCATATGTTTTACGCAGAGGATGCCAGGAGGGCCAGCTGGGGCTTCGGGACGGAGTGAAAGGAGAGGCAGGACTTTGCCCCGAGTCTGGGAAAGATGGCTTGCCGTCATTACACTAGTTTTCCGATGGCACACGAGTTACATGCGCCAAACACATGAACAAATAAATTAATAAATAAGGGAAAGAAAACATCTAGCCTTATAGGCTGAGTTCTTTTTGATTATAATCGCCGTTAAGTTTCCATTTTAAATGTAAGGCTGTTGCAAAAAATAATAAAATTGCTTAAAATAATTCAATTTTAATTTATAAGTGACTTTGCTGCGTCCCCCTTGATGTTTCAATAACGCATAATAATCTATACACCATATTAAAGACACTTAAATAGACATGATTTCGGCCTCACTGATGCCCATTAACTCCTGACAGACAAGCTTTTGGTTATGAGAAGGGGGAAGGGGTCTCCACTATTAAGTGTTTTTCACAAACATGAATACACAAAATCCAAAACTCCTATAGGACGGATGGCGTAACAAAACCTATGCGTTTAAAAACGAAACCGCATTAAATATGGGGCCTTATGAAAATGAATGTTTTTATCTTTTGAACGGTGATGGCATAATATCATGGAATTACTTTCAATAGCAAAATAAAAAACATCTCAAGGAAGAACGGACAAAAGAAAGTTTCACTTCTATCACGCTTTAAAAGTTTTGGTTTGGTTCATTGTAAATGCTCAGTCTCGTTATGAGCTGATCTTCATTTCTCTGTGTTGGTGGAATAAAGCAGGCGAGTCAGCCACACCAATTTATAAGCAGACAGAGCAGGATTCTCATGATGACCACCAGCGCAATTCCGCTCTTTGTTATGAGCCGTAGTTTCAGTGTAAACTTAGTAAAGGTGAGTTTCTTTGGCGATGATGTGTACAGTGTTAGATTTTATATTTAGCGGACATTTGCGCTGAACACGCGGTGAATGCAACGCATCAAGATTCGGGCACCTTCTCCGAAAACACTCGATTGATCTCAGCTAGTGGATCAACATTTACCTCATGTTATGATCGCTGTCATCTGCGCCATTATTATTATTATAACTTTAGGGGAGGTTTGCAAACCTGTGCACTTTTCACTCTTCAGCCGTTTGTATTTCCTGCAGTAACAAAAGCTCCCTGTTCATTATATTCAGACACACAAATGCTCCCAAATATATTATGAGGGCGCATAGATTAAATTTCGGGCGCTCATGCGACCAAAATGGTTGCAATTTCGAGCCCTGTAGTATAAGGACATGTATTCAGACCACAACTGAACGTTTGAAGAAAATTGAATGCCTTATTATTTAGAATTAGCTATTATTGATGTATATGCAGCCGTTTAAGGCGCATAATTGATTTATTACGGTACTGACGGTATTAGAAAATCCATGTCGTGGCGCAATGTCACACCGGTGATGACTATGACACCGGTGTACCGCCCACCCCTACTACCTGTTATTTAAAATATCTATATTACGCTCCAAGCATTCGCCAAAAAGAAAATATTTCTAAGTAAAAACACAAAACATAGCTGAATAGAGTGTTGCCTGCTTTAGAGGATGGGTTAGTAATTATATTATAACTGGTTATGTTCAGGTCAATGAAATAATACCTTTAATAAATAAAATATGTTCGTAAGAACGTGGTGGGCCAGTGATTCCGTCGCTGTCATCAGTGGTTTAATGAGCTCAGGAGAATTCTGCTTTGCATTTTTCTATGCATTACTAACATCACTGAACCAGACATTTGTTTTATAAGTTAACCAAATATTCGCAGAGATTCAGCAGTTTTTTTTTCTGACGCGTTTGCCAGTCATGCCAGTCAGTGAAAAAAAAGGAACCGTGGCCCTGTTTGCAGGTATTAATATTCGTTTTTTCGTCAATCTGATGCAATTTTTATTATTTATACAGGACGTTAAAATGCAATTAAAAGTTTCAAATCAATTAAACTCAATTTATAAAAAGGCTAGCCTATTTTATGCATTAAATATAACTAATTTCCTTTATTTCGGATTAGACCATGCATTTTAGACTATTTTACAATTGTAATATGTGCATATGCTTTTTTTTTTTAAATAACATTCGTTTAACAAATATTTTAGCACATCGAAAGTAATTAAGTGACCTGTTTTTTTTTTATTAAAACCTTTATGCAAAAGGATCAGAGGATAAATTATCGTAGGATAAACGTATCTTATGGAAAAACACCAATTGACGGGCTCTGCTTTCGGTTTTAAAAGAATCAAGCAGCTTTAAAAAATATAATTTGCTGAAGAGAAATGACAGGAAAAAAAGAAAGAAAAACATAAAATATATAGGGACTGTTAAAAGAACATTTTTCTTTAATATATTCTTTCGACTCCGAAACATCAGCTAAGAAAGATTATGATGAATGACGGAGTTTCTCTATTTCCTGCTTCAGCAGTGCGTCCCGGTCCCGCAGGTTATGAACGAGGAGGCGGAGAGAATGCGCTGTTTAGTTTCGGCTTGATATATTTAAATAAAAACTAACACCGAACTGCTTTTAACGCTCAAAAAGTTAAACTAAAATGCACAATTCTTGTTGGTTGCACCCGCGGGATGCACAATGAACCAAACGCGGCATTATTTTAATTCTATATTCGTGAAGAATGAGCCATGAGATTGAGATTTTTGAAGGTGCTCTCTAGCGGCGAAGTTCCTGGCAGAGTAGCGAGTGAAAAAATGTGCATAAAGAAATTGGACAAGAGGAATAACATTTTAAATTATATAACAAGCATCGTATTCTTTCTAATCCTCGCCCAGTTTTAATACAAGTTGTGTTTTTTTAATATTTGTGGCTGGGAAGTTTATTAAGAATATATTTATAATTATATATAATTAAATAAATACATAATTATATATATATATATATATATATATATATATATATATATATATATATATATATATAGAGAGAGAGAGAGAGAGAGAGAGAGAGAGAGAGAGAGAGAGCTGCTGTAAAGGCTATTTCTTTCCGTTCGCATCCCGTCCCTTTGCGCCCCCTGGCGGCTTTTTCACAAACTGCGGTCTTACACTAAAAACAGAGCAGCATTTATTTCAAACGGCGGCGGTATAAGCCACGGCGGTAATAGCCACTTTGAACTCTCACCTACTGTATATATGGGTATGATACAAATCATATATTAAATAAAATATCTATGCAAAAAAGTTGTTTTTTTATATTTACGCATGCGCTATATATATATCTCATGCGTAAATATAAAAAAAATTGTGTGTATTACATATTCATAACATAGATATAAAATATGATTGGGAGGCCATAATGGGTAAGGGTCTATTGAGGGAATTTGGCCAGGACAGCAGGGTTACACCCCTATAGTATGTACTCCATATCTAAGCGTGTTCTGTACAACTTACACAAATATAGCAAATACATTCTTTATAAGTTTACCATTGAAAAACAACTAGCTACAATGGCTACTTGAGGATTGTAGCTATAGACTAAGGTTGGGCGATGTCGATCAATTTGGCATCGTATGATGTCTAATGTGAAACACCGCGATGGACGATGGCATCCTCGTCATAGGCGCCGGTGAATTAATTATTTATAAATCATTAATTAATTCTGAACTAATTCATTATTTGTAGCCCACCGTTTCAACTACCTGACCCATATGGTCCGTTTCATCCATAACCAAATCATAAATAAATAAAGATAAGTTACACACAGATTACCACCTGTCAATCACTTTTTCCGCAGTACTCTGGCATGAATAGGCAGAGTGATCTGTGTCGTTATAATGGCGATGACAAACTTGGTTGGTAAAAAAGGTGCACAACCAACAGCAACCAACCAACCAACAGTATCTGAGGTTTTCGCTAAAATTACCAAGTACAAGTGTGAAAGCGAAAGATTGAAGCAGTTACCTGAAAGATTTAAAAGACTGAAGAGTCGTTAGATAGAGACAAGATGAATTAAATATCACGTTTAACAACTACAGTGAGACGCGATCCAGCAGGACATCTTTGATAAACGGTCCGATGTGCACTGCTCTCTGGGGTTTTGCGCTCAAAGCTCTCACTGACTGCCTGGTGCTGAGATGTGTGTGTATGCTGCAGCGCATGCCTGTGTGTGTGTGAGTGTGTAGACACGTGATGTGCATTTTGAGCAGCATAGTGTAGACGAAGATCTTTTCAGAAATGCAAGATGAAACACTAGTATGAATGTGGATCACTTTAGTTCTAAAATGCCATTTTAAAACTACGGCGTATTAGTGTAAACGGGGCCTGAGTGTGTATTTTTTGTGAGTGGGTTGCTGCTGCACAGGGGGTGGGGTGGGGGATCATGATGCCGGCACAGCATTGTGATGTCTTTCGGCCATCAGCGATGGATTATGTCGTCTATCAACCCAACCCTACTTATGACTGATGTATAGATTGTCAAGATTACTCGTGTTCTTTTGAATGCAATCTATTTGTAAATACTGAAGTGTTAAAAAACAGCGCCCCAGTACATACACGTCTTGACGCTAGGTAAAAGATGGTCTACAGGTGGTTTTTTAATCTCATGAAATGTGTAATGAAGTACTTATTTTACAAATTAAATGTTAATTAAATATAAACATTAAATAATATAAATCATAATTATATATTAGTATATATTTATTTAAAATAATACGAAGAGTTCAGATGCAAAACCCTCTAATTCCATCAGACCTCTTTTTTGTAAATGAGTATTTTCTATCAGGCTCCTATAAATAGGTTCAGATGTTTAATTTTATAGATAATAATAGGGTTATTAGTTAGGAAATAAAATAACTTTTTTCAAAAATGTCACTTTAGACAATTCTTTGGTTTTTAAAAAGGTAAATTGTCTTTTATGTCAAAATCAGCTAAATCCACTTCTGCTTTTTATGCAAAAACCTCTAAATCCACCTATTGGGACAATACAGTGTAATTAGCTGAAAATCACTAAAGATGCAATTACAAATTATTTTACCAAATATAAAACACCTAAAACTATAAATAAATATATAAATCTGTCAAGTAAGTGGCGGCTCATTCTGCTATGGTAACCCCTGATAAACCAGGGACTAAGCAGAAGAAAATTTATGAAATCTGTCAAGTACTGCAAGTGCATTAATCAATAACATTAAAATTGACATTAATTAAATCCTAACAATCTGTTGTCATTTCTGATATTTGGGATTTAGATTTAAAATGTAAACATTGCAAATATTGTGAGCTAAGCTTCTTAGATTCAAATAATGTTATGTAAATACATTGTGAAACATCAATTTCTGTGCATTGTCTATTAATATAAAAAGCTTATCAGACATATACTGTAGGTAATATGAAGTAATACAAATAATGTGTAGTTTTATACGTAATATTTATCTTTTTAAAAAATAGCTTACATAAAGCACAAGGTAGACCTACTGGGCAAAAAAGTGGATGTCTCTCAGACACTTTTAAAAGCTGTCATTCATTCATCTTCCCCACTCAAGGTCTTGGTCTCTTTAGGCCAGTTTCCAGTGAGTGGTACGGTACGGTACAGTTCGGTTTGGTACGCTTTTATGGCCGTTTCCACTTTCAAAAAGCGTACCGAACCCAACTGTACTGTACCATTTTTTCAGCAACTTTTCGAAAGGGTACCAAACACGAGAAAGAGTACCAAAAGGCGGCGCCACACGCGCAGCTGAACGCTATTGGTTTACAGAGATACGTCATTCGCTTACGCAACAAGCCAGAATGAACACAAAAAACCCGCCATGTTTGAAAAACACAGGGAGAGATTATAGCGGATTTATATATACACATATAATAACGAGCCATGGTGGATCTGGGCTCAAACAAACCTTGTCGTTGTCTTGATGAACAGCCACAAAGCCAAAAAGAAGAGCAGATTTACCATGTGCCCTGTAGTTTTTTTACGAGGCAGTCTGAGGCGCGAGCGGTTTCGCTTTCTTGCTAGCGCTCGCAGTGCGTCTAGCATTATATCTGAAATAACAAACTTCTTGAGCTGATGATAATAACGTGCGCTTGATTATTGACATGCTTTTGAAACCCGATCCTGTCAGACACTGACAAACACGAGAGTGAAGCGTGAAGAAACAAAGGAGAAGCCGGATAAAAAGGAGCACATTATTTTTCAGCAGACATGAACAAAATGCCATGTATAACTAACTTAATATCTTCACCTTTTGGACTAATATGAACTGGGAATGACGGAATTACTGTCTAACAAAGGCTACATGTGCTGCTGAAGATTACAGACACAGATGAGAGGTTTACACTGACTGTAGGCTATATTTTGTGTTGTTTTTGAACCTAAATACTGACGAAATGTCTGCTATATGTAGTTCTTCTGTAGTTGGTAACATATCGGAGACTAAGGGGCTGTATGTGTTCATATATGTTCATTTATTTAGTTATTTAATATAATTACAGACGTTACAGTAGGCTGTTTCGCACTGTCATTGATCTGCAGTTATAATCAACTCATGTTCATAGAAAAGTTAGTAATAAACATTTATACACAAGTATTTATGTGTATGAAGCATCTGTTTTGTGAGAAGTGCTTCTCATATGATATGTAAGTGACCCGTACAGCTTTATTGTAGACATTTCTTGAGCGAGAATGACGTCGACTAAAACTTTCTGTCATACACCACGGCCACCAAAAGGGTACCCTTGTTAGTGGAAACGCAAGCCTGATAAAGGTGACCCGTACCGACCCGAACCGTACCGTACCAGTCAGTGGAAACGAGCCATTTTTCTTCTCGTTTATCCTCATATCATCCATGTGGGATAAAAGGACAGCATCTTAACTTCGTCTTTCGTGAAACAGTGTTGCCGCTTAATGTCGGACTCATTCAAAGTAGCGTCGCTGCGCAAAAAGACGTTATGAATGCATGCTACACTTCCGACTGTACATTGTGTTTTCTTTTTCTTATAATGCACAGAGTTTTAAGGTACGGGAAGTTTTCGTTTGCCAGTCAGACAGGCTCATGCACTTCACCAAACTCCGTCTTTTAAAATCGAATTCGAAAGCGGAATAAAACAGTCTCCTCATAAATGCCAGCGTGCTGCTACACTGAAAACATATGATTCAATTCGCATCTTCCGATTGGTACTCGGGACAGAGTGGCTTCTGCTGTCAAAGGAAAGGGGCATCTAGCGGCTTTTGCCAACAAACTGTTATTTCTGAATGCGCTGACGCTGGGATTTAGATGATTTAAAGCTAAAATATTTGTTGAATATCTACTACTTGCCTTAAGCATTCACTCAATGCCATTATCTAATTTTTGGTGGAAGTGGCATTTAGCGGCTTTTGCATCTGAACTCTTCATATACTAAATTACAGTATAATGATAAATAAAATAATATCATATAAATGTTATAATATTAACAATACTTATAACATGTATACAACGAACATATAATTCAGAGATGATTTTACTCACAGGCTTCTGGAAATATATCTGGTAGTCAAAGATTGGTATGGCCATTATTTTCTCCATCGGATTTGTGTTTGGATCCACAGGGAAAAGAGGAGTGTTGAGAGACGCCACAGCTCTGCGTATTAATAAAATAACACAAGCATTAGAAGTAAACATTTCTGCTCACTGAGCATAACAACTTCTGTATCTGTATGGACATTTTACTTTTGTCCAAAGTGACTTGAGGAGGCATTCAGCGATTTAACAAGAAGAGGCAATACACACAAGAAGTGATCCTTACACATAGGAACTGTTAGTGTTTAGAGAATTTAGTGCTAGAGTAGGGAGAGGTGTTTTTAGAGAGAAAAGAGTGTTTATACAGGTGGTTTGTCAAGCCCGCTCACCTGTGTGATGTATACTTAACAGATACACAATGATTTTTTTAAATTTAGAGTGATTGTAAGAAAGTGACTAGTGCAAATGTGCAAAACTGGTGTGAGTGTTGGTTACAACCCAGGCTCATTCTGAGAACGTAGTCCCGTGGACGTTTCTGGAGACCGTGAAATACGTAGCCGGGGGTACGTACGGCTGCATTTCATTTTTTTAAGCGAACGCTGCGGGGCGGTGTGACGCCGTTCCTTTTGGCGCTTGCAGGCCTCGCCTCAGTGTGGAGGGCTTTCCCACTGCAACCAGTTTGTCCGGTTAGCTCTTCGTGTACTCTGGCGGACTCGAGGCGCAGAGAGGGGCTGACCACGACGACGACGACGACCGGGTTCGAGTCCGGGGAAGAGCGGTTCCAGAAATCAGGTAAGAAAACAAAAACAAAATCCAAAAAATTAAGCGAACAAGTTTATCACAGGGTGAGAATGTGGTCAAAATCCGAAAACTTGGTAAAAATCAGACGAGGGCTTTTCTTTTTCTGGACGGCTTTTGTGAATCATCGTTGGTTGGGTTTAGGGACGGAGGAGGGTGGGTCAGCCGATTGGCCGGTCGCAAGGTCAATCATTCTGTCATCCAGGCGGACAGGTGGAAGGTCGTTCGACAGCAGCCTCTAGCAGGTTTACGCGAGAACGCAAAAACTGCAAAAATACGTACCTTCCGGGACGTATTTCGCGGTCTCCAGAAACGTCCCCGGGACTACCTTCTCAGAATGAGCCTGGGTTGGTTGGTTAAAGTGTCGGAGAGATGAAAGAGTGTGTTTTTAACAGGTGGTTTGTAAAGCCCACTCACCCGTGTGAAGCACACTCAGAACTGTACAATGTTATGAGGTTGTCATGTGGTGGTGTTTTTTTTGTTTTTAAACTCGTAACTTTTGCAACAGTTACACCTTCATTCCCTACTATCACAAAGGTTTCGAGTCCCGAAAATGTAGAGTTTTGGAAATGCTGAAGAGGCCGTTTCTGTTTTAAAACACTGCTGCTCCCTGTCAGTGTGAATGGAGGAAAGTAGACAACTCTAAAAATGGAGCCGTGGATGCCGACATTTGCTACCTGATTTGGGCTTTTTATTAATATCAACTACACAAAGTTTGGACTTGCATCCTTTCCTTGTAAGTTTAGACTTGGCAAGTTTGATACGGAGAATGATCTCCAACAGAAGAATTTAATATTTGAAGAATTTGGCAGAATATCATAAGGAAATGTCAGGACAAAAATCATATTTCAGTAAAAATTTCAGCACAATTATATTTCAGTACAAAATCAAAAGAAAAAAGTTTTCAAATAATATATAAACTTTTAGTTTTTAATATGTTCAATTATGATTTTCAATATGATTATTTTAAATCATTTTGCTCTCCGAAAACAAAAATATCATGACACAAAAAGAACAATTAAACAAACTAGCAATTTATGCATGTATAATAGAAGCATGGTAGAAGCAAAATAGAAGCATGGTGGATGTATTTTGTCCAGTTTTTACACTAAACACAATAACAATTGGACACAGTCAATATAAATACGTTAAACAGCTGTAAAAGTGTAATATATACCGGACTCTCTCAGGGTGAAACTGTGCCAAGTTCCAGACCAGAGCGCCACCCCAATCGTGGCCCACCACAGTGACCTGAGCGATGGCCTGCAGAGCACAAACACACAAACTCAGAAATGACCACAACCAGCTGAATAACACAAGAACATGACAAAATATGAGGAGATATATATATATATATATATATATATATATATATATATATATATATATATATATATATATATATATATATATATATATATATATATATAGTGCAACCGGAAAGTATTCATAGCGCTTTATTTTTTCCACATTTTACATTTTACAGGCTTATTCCAAAATGGATTACATTTATTTATTTCCTCAAAATTCTACACACAATACAAAATAATTTTTTAAATTGTTGCAAATTTATTAAAAATAAAAAACCTGAAACATCACATGTACAGAAGTATTCACAGCCTTTGTTCAATACTTTGTTTATGCACCTTTAGTAGCAATTGCAGCCTCAAGTCATTTTGAATATGATGCCACAAGCTTGGCACACGCGTCTTTGGGAATTTTTGCCCATTCCTCTTTGCAGTATCTCTCAAGCTCTATCTATTTTCAGATCTCTACAGAGATGTTCAATAGGATTTAGGTCTGGGTTCTGGCTGGGCCACTCAAGTCCATTCACGAGTTGTTGTGAAGCCACTCCATTGATATTTTGGTGGTGTGTTTTGGGTCGTTGTTCTGCTGGAAGATAAATTGTCGCCCCAGTCTGAGGTCAAGAGCACTCTGAAGCAGGTTTTCAATCAGGATGTCTCTGTACATCACTGCATTCATCTTTCCTTCTATCCTGACTAGTCTTCCAGTTTCTGCTGCTGAAAAACATCCCCATAGCATGATGCTGCCACCCTCATGCTTCACTGTAGGGATGGTATTAGCCTGGTGATGAGTGGTACCTGGTTTTCTCCAAACGTAACTCTTGGCCAGCTCTAGGAACAGTGCTGGTGGTTTCAAACATCTTTCACTTACGGATGATGGAGGCCACTGTGCTCATTGGAACTTTCAGAGCAGCAGAAATATTTCTTTAACCTTCCCCAGCCTTGTGCCTCGAGACAATCCTGTCTCTGACATCTACAGACAATTCCTTTGTCTTCACGCTTGGTTTGTGCTTTGAAATGCACTGTCAACCCTGGGGCCTTATAGACAGGTGTTTGCCTTTTCAAATCATGTCCAATCAACTGAATTTACCACAGGTGAACTCCAATTAAGCTGCTGAAACATCTCAAGAATGATCAGTGGAAACAGAATGTACCTGAGCTCAATTTAGAGCTTCACTGCAAAGGCTGTGAATACTACATGTGATTTTTCAGGTTTTTTATCTTTAATAAATCTGCAGCAACTTCAAAAAATCTTTTTCTTTTTTCATATTGTCATTATGGGGTATTTATACTTTTTAATTTACTTTTTAGTTAATAAACTAAAGAAGTGGTACTACAATAACTTTTCAAACAAATAGATCAATAAAAATTCAAAATTGTAATTAAATAAATAATTGCACGTAGGTCGAATACATCAAGATTAAATGGAAAAAAAACATGTCTAATTTATAAACTAAAACTAAAGCAAAGTCAGCAGAACAGTCTAAAAGAAGCGCTGACCCATTTTCTTCTCCCCCATACAGAGTTAAAGCACATCACTTCCTCTCACAGAATGATTTGTGTTTCTCTCTGCCTTATTTACATGATTAGCCCAGCCACTGTAGGAGCTAATTAGAGGATAATGACCTCCATCACAGCACAATGACAGCCAAACACTGCCTGAAGAGAATCAGCTCAGCGTCACACTGATCCCAGACCAGTCTGACACACGCTGAAGTCTTCATTCTCAAGAACACTGCACAATGTTTAGACTGATGTATTTACATCTGGCTAAAAAAAATCACGTCAGACTACAAGTTGCTGATAAATAAAGGACTAAGCCGAAGGAAAATGAATGAATGAACTTTGTAAAGCTATATTTTAAAAATAGTTGAAAAATAATCAAATTTAGTTGAAACCTGATGAACTATAATTTATTTACTTACTACTGTAGTTTGGAATAATATTCATATAGCTTTAATTTGTAAGATTCATGACATATATTTTTTCATTTTTAATATTACTATTTAAGTATATCTGTGTACTTCCATTTTTATTTCTAGATTTTATATTTATTTCCAGTTAATAATTTATTTAAGTTTTTTTCAGTTAATAACATCTTTCAGAGATCTTTCAGAGAAGATAATTTACCCTGATAGGTCAATTGGTCTTACTTAACTACTTTACTCTGCTTGGTAAGAGCAGATGGCCTTACACTACTCTAGTTGGTCAGATCGCCCTACATTACTCTGATTGATCAGATATTCTTACTCTGCTCTGATTGGTCAGATGGCCTTACATTGCTCTGATTGGTCAGATGGCCTTATCTGTGTACTTCCATTTTTATTTCTAGAGTTTATATTTATTTTCAGTTAATAATTTTAGTGCTCAAATGTAATCTTTATTTAACTTTTCATTTTAAGTTCATTAAAAATTGTTCTGTAACATTTGTAATTGATCTCATTTATGGTTCCACTGAAACTGAAAAAATTGCTAGCTTTATAAACAATTGCATGGAAACAGGAAGTAACAAATTCGAAATAAATTTTAAAATAATATTTTTCCGCAAAATAATGCTGAAAACAACACATTTTTTAACAGATTAACTGAAATATTGTGCAAGTTTCCAAAGACATGCGCTATACTGTAGGTGAGTTGAATAAGCTAAATTGGCCGTAGTGTATGAGTGTGTGTGAATGCAAGAGTGTATGGGTGATTCCAGGTGCTGGATTGCAGCTGGAAGGGCATTTGCTGTGTAAAACATATGCTGGATAAGTTGGCAGTTCATTCCACTGTGCCAACCCCTAATAAATAAAGGGACTAAGCCGAACAGAAAATAAATGAATGAATGAACTGAAATATTCAACAGAAACAATAGCTACGTTTCCTCCATGAACCGCCACCTTATCGTGGTGAAGGGTTTTGTGTGCCTGAGTGATCCTAAGAGTTATGTTGTTGGGGGTGGTAGGGTCTCCCAAGGCAAAAAGGTCTTAGGTGACAGGTCAGCAGTGCTTAATTTGTGAACTGCGAGGTCCCGGAACAGATCGGGGTAACTGATCCGGCATGTTACCAGAGGTGGCCAGAGGTCATGTAGAGGTGGCGCACACAAAAGTGAAGAGCTGGGGGTGAGGGGGGGTGGATGTTGGATGGCGGAGGGGTGTCACGGACGAAAGTGAAGAGGGTTGGGGAGTTGCAGAAGAAAGTGAAAGTAAACAGCGGATGGGGAGGAGGGCGGTTGAGGAGGGGGAATTGGTAAAATGAGGTGTCGGATCAGATTTCAGAGGTTCCAGATACGGATCCAGTGTGTTTCGGCACAAATTAAGCCCTGCAGGTTAGACTAAGCGCGATTCAAAAAACCCTGATGAGCTTAATGACATCAAGGGCCATGACGTCGCCCAGAATGGTGCAGCCGTGACCCACGCTGGAGCCAGGCCTGGGGTTTGGGCTTGTATGCGAGCACCTGGTGGCTGGGTTTTTCCTCACGAAACCCGGCCGGCTTAGCCTGAAGGAGCAAAGTGGGACCATCCTTCTGCAGGCCAAGCACGTGCAGGGGGAGCCATGAGGGGCCGGTACACTGTGGAATGGGTGGTGATCGAAGGTTAGGACCAAAACAACCAGATCGTCAGGAGGAGGCCTCAGGCAAGACCCAGGACACACTGGAGGGACTATGTCTCTCGGCTGGCCTGGGAACGCCTCAGGATCCCCCGGAGGAAAAGTCTGGGGAGTGAGAAGTCTGGAGTTCAATCCTAAAACTGCTGCCCCCACGACCCGGCCCCGGATAAGCAGAAGAAAGTGACATGACAATAGCTACGTTTCCAACCACCTATTTTTATGGACATTTTGGATATGCGCATAAAAAACAGGTGATAGAAACTCCAGGACGCACATAAATTTTGAAAATGCGCATAAAAAACATATGCTCATAATGGAGTATGATAAACTTTATATTCCATAAGAAAAGATGCGCATAAACTACGATGGAAACACTTTTACCTAACAAATTCCAGTATGAGCATAAAAAAAAAAGTCGGGATTTTGTTATAAGAGGTCATGTGATGGTAAAAATGTGTGTGAATGGACAAAACAGCAGGTTGAACACACTGTAAAACATCTGAAATGTTCTTTTGGTCATTCTAAAATGTCTTAACCATCTCAGTATTAGTGTTAATATATTATTAATGACCTCCAGAATCAAGAGCATCTGTGCTCCGTGTCTAACGCTTTCAAACGCCACCACATACTTATTTCGTGTCAGGATTGCCTTCTGAAGCACAAGTCATTTATTAAATGAAGAAAAGATTAACGCAGCATCTCCCACTGCAGCAAATTCGGTTTTTACTATTGCTATTTAGCGCCAGATAATCAGCAAGTGATGATTTTGTTCGCTTTGACTCGTTGGATGGAAACGCTGCTGTATTCGCACGTCTTTAATGCGATATTCCAGTTTTGCACATAAATTTAATTAGCAATTTGGATGGAAATATGGCCAATGATGACCCTCCTAAACTATCCTTTCTACATTTTACTTTTAACACAGAAATGTTATCATTCTACAACAGAAGATGTGCAAGATAATGAACATAACGCAAACAATTACCTAGAATATCATTGTAAAAGTTAGTATTAAAATGAAAGTATTTATCATCACAGCAAAGTTATACATAGATACATACAGAGGCTACTCGCTTAATATATTGTGTAATCCAGGTCTGATGACTGCATTCAGTAATACATTTAATTTCTGAACTCAATTTAAAGAGCTCTTCATAATGATGTATGATCTACTATATCAAAGGAAACATAATAAGACAGAAGGACATCAGTCAAGCACACTGCATTCATTATTGTCCCAAACAAACTAAATGTGCAATATCAAAAGCTGAACAGGGCAACAGTCCAAGCTAAAAAAACACCACAATAACAATAATAGTAATGCAGCTTGCAGCATAATCGCTCATGTTTACTGTCAGACCATAAATCTTATTTTGAACTTCCTTGGCCATGACCTCAAGATAAATGGGCCCAAAGACACATTGATGAATATTGTTCATAAAAGCCAACAGGAACATGTCAAACTAAAAAAAAAACATGCCGATATGAGACACTCTCCTATCATATCTCATATCTGTTGAGCTAACGGACTCTGATCAAGAGAAAAACACTGGCCACATTTAAAAACTGCAGACATGTTTGACTTATCTTCTTATGCTATTCAAAGGTTTCTACATTGAGTTTTTTTATTTAGTCTCTGACTCTACAACAGGTTTACTTTCATACAAGATCAAAACACTTTACATTTCTTATAGCATCCAATGTAGCATCAGGTCTTTTCTTTAGGTGACAGAAACTGTGGGTTTAAGGATCTGATCTCCATTAACTCGGTCTTTCAGAGATGATATTTTACCCTGATAGGTCAAACTGCCTTACTTAACTACCTTACTCTGCTTGGTAAGAGCAGATGGCCTTACACTACTTTAGTTGGTCACATGGCCCTACATTACTCTGATTGATCAGATGTTCTTACTCTGCTTTGATTGATCAGATGACCTTACATTGCTCTGATTGGTCAGATGGCCTTATTCTGCTCTGATTGGTTAGAGTAAATGGACTTGGTCTACTCTGATTGGGCAGATGGCCTTATTCTGCTCTGATTGGTTAGAGTAAATGGACTTGGTCTACTCTGATTGGGCAGATGGCCTTACTCTTCTCTGATTGGGTAGAGTAGACTTGATGTACTTTGATTGGGTAGATGGTCTTACTCTAATTGGTTAGAGTATATTGACTTGGTCTACTTTGTTTGAGTAGATGGCCTTACTCAGATTGGTTAGAATAGATTGACTTGGTCTACTGTAATTGGGTAGATGGTCTTACTCTACTCTGATTATAGTAGATGGTCTTACTCTACTCTGATTGGCTAGAGTAGATGGTTGTACTCTACTCTGATTGGGAAGTGTAGAAGGACTAGGTCTACTCTGATTGGTTAGATAGCCTTACATTGCTCTGATTGGTCAGATGGCCTTACTCTGCTCTGATTGGTCAGAGAAGATGGCCTTACTCTACTCTGATGGGTCAGGTGGCCATACTACGATTGATTACAGTAAATGAACTTACTCTACTCTGATTGGATAGAGTAGATGGCCTTACTCTACTCTGGTTACAGTAGATGGGCTTGGTCTACTCTGATTAGCTAGAGTAGATGTCTTACTCTACTCTGATTGGCTAGATTAGATGGTCTTATTCTGAATAGCTAGAGTAGATGGACTTACTCTGCTCTGACTGGCTAGAGTAGACGTCTTACTCTACTCTGACTGGCTAGAGTAGATGTCTTACTCTACTCTGATTGGCTAGAGTAGATGTCTTACTCTACACTGATTAGCTAGAGTAGATGGTCTTTAATTGGCTGGAATATATGGACTTACTCTACTCTGATTGGCTACTGTTTATGGACTTGGTTTACTCTGATTTGCTAGAGCATATGGTCTTACTCTAATCTGATTGACTAAAGTAGATGATCTTACTCTCCTCTGATTGGCTAGACCATATGATCTTTCTCTACTCTGATTGGTTATAGTATGTGGACTTGGTCTACTCTAATTGGGTAGATGATCTCACTCTACTCTGATTGAGAAGTGTAGATGGACTTGTTTTACTCTGATTGGGTAGATGGCCTTACTCTGATTGGTTAGAGTAGATTGACTTGGTCTACTTTGATTGGGTAGATGGTCTTACACTACTTTGGTTGGAGTAGCTGGACTTAATCTATTCTGATAAATCTGATGGCCTTACTCTACTCTGATTAGTTACAGCAAATGGACTCGGTCTACTCTGATTGGCTAGAGTAGACCGACTTGTGGCTAGAGTACATGGTCTTATTATACTCTGATTGGCTAGAGTAAATGGTCTCACTCTACTCTGATTGGCTAGTGTAGATGTTTTACTCTACTCTGATTGGTTAGAGCATATGGTCTTACTATAATCTGATCAAATAAAATAGATGGTCTTACTCTCCTCTGGTTGGCTAGAGCATATGATCTTCCTCTACTCTGATTAGATATAGTATATGGACTTGATCTACTCTAATTGGGTAGAGAGTCTTACTCTACTCTTATTGGATAGAGTAGATTAACTTACTCTATCCAATCAGAGTAGAGTAAGACCATCTACCTAATCAGAATAGAGTAGATTATTTTACTTTATTCTGATTGGGTAGATAGTCTTACTCTGATTGGTTATAGTATATGGACTTCGTCTACTCTAATTAGGTAGATGGTCTTACTCTACTCTGATTGGTTATAGTATATGGACTTTTCTTATTTTCTGATTGTATAGAGTAGACTAACTTACTCAATTCTGATTGGGTAGATGGGTTATACTCTACTCTGATTGGTTATTATAGATTAACTTCCTCTACTCTGATCAGAACCGTGTCTTTCTTACAGGAGACAATAACTCTGAGCTTGGCACATGAGATTTAAAACTTTATACATTCACAAACAACTACTGAAAGAGCATAACAGCAGGTCACTCAGCAGGGTTTGTGAGTTTAACTAAATAAAGCTGAACAGGCATTGAGATAAAGTGTTTCTCCCATCTGAGGTCTCAGCCTCAGTCATGTCTTTTACCAAAAATACATACAGTAAAAACTGCAGCTCCGACTTCACACTTCAACATTCACACATTGACTCAACCACAAGCACTAAAGCACAAAAACACACCAATATAGTCATATACGATTAACTGGCAAGTCAGTAATGAACACACGCATGAAAGAAAACAAGAAAAAAATATCAAATGACATGAAAAAAAGGGGAACTGCATATTTTTTTTGTTTGTTCCTGTGTTAAGTATGCCAGTAAACCCGTGCCCTATTCAGAGATGTGCAAAACAGCAGATGACTGATAACCAGCAACACTGGAAACCCAAAAAGAAATATTTTTATCATTCAGACTAGACTCAACCTGAGCAAAAGCACTTTTATCAGAATCAGAATCAGTTTATTGCCAAGTGTGCTTCACACATACACACACACACACACACACACACAAGGAATTTGTTTTGGCTACAGAAGCTTCCAGTGTACATAAAGCGACAAGTGACACACAAAATAAATATGAAAAAAAAAGATAACATTAAACAGATGCGGTTAGTCAAGAAACCTGGATGTTGAGTTGTATGTACAGATTGTTATAAATATACAGGTTATAAGGTGCTGTGTACAAGTGCGAATGTAGAGAGTATTGCATTGTATATTGATATAAGGTGCTGTGTACAAGTGCGTATGAGAAGTATTGCACATATTTATTGCCACAGTAGGGGAATATTTAACTGTTCATAAGGTAGACAGCCTGAGGAAAGAAACGTTTCCTGTGTCTGGC
Organism: Danio aesculapii; assembly: GCF_903798145.1. Taxonomy (NCBI): domain Eukaryota; kingdom Metazoa; phylum Chordata; class Actinopteri; order Cypriniformes; family Danionidae; genus Danio; species Danio aesculapii. The sequence continues at coordinate 47,156,387 of NC_079451.1, read as the reverse complement.
TGTTTTTGTGCTTGGTGCTCTGAAGCGCCGACCAGACGGTAACAGTTGGAACAGGTAGTGTGCTGGGGTGTGAGGCATCCAGAGTGATTTTGCGAGCCCTTTTACTCACTCTGGAAGAGTACAGTTCTTGAAGTGTAGGAAGGGTTGTGCCAGGATTCGTTCAAGCAGTCCGGACTATTCGCTGTAGTCTACGGAGGTCGGTTTTGGCAGCTGAGCCGAACCAGACGGTGATTGAAGTGCAGAGGATGGATTGGATGACAGCTGAGTAGAACTGTACGAGCAGCTCCTGTGGCAGGTTGAACTTCCTCAGCTGTCATCCAATCCATCCTCTGCACTTCAATCACCGTCTGGTTCGGCTCAGCTGCCAAAACCGACCTCCGTAGATTATATGTCAAATTCATTCCACTTTTAAATCAATTAAACGTAATATTTTTGTAAACAGAGTCTCTGAGGATAAATAGATAAAACACTATTTCAGAGTTTCCTAATTATGCTTCTTGTACAACAGATTTACTCTCATCCAGCAACACTTTATATTTCTCATAACATCCAAAACATCATCAGCTCTTTCTCCAAGTGTCTGAAACTGTAGGTTTAAGGATCTTGGGTCTGATTTATAACATCTGCGCAGTAGAAACCTTCCTAAAAGTGGCTGTACACCAGAATAAATAATTTATTTATTCATTATTTTGGCTCTTATGATGATTTTAAATGGTTTTAATTAAGTCCATAATATGTTAAAGCTCCTAAACTCTGGAATAGCCTTCCTGATAACGTCCGAGGCTCAGACACACTCTCCCAGTTCAAAACTAGATTAAAGACCTATCTGTTCAGTAAAGCATACACTTAGAGCACCACTTAGCGGGCTTCCACACAGGTTCTGAATCTTGTTTATATACACCATGAACAGCAGCTACGCTAATTATTTTCTTTATTCTCCATTTCCACCTGGGGATACTCTTCCCGAGGCCCTCAGACTATGCAGAGTCACTGATTCGATCCAAGACCAACAACGAGATGATCCCAAGGTTTCCATATCCTGGACCAGGCCGTATCCTGAGCAGCTACTGTGGTGGTCATGGAAGAGTGGAGAACATGAGACTGATTCCTGTGACGCTCCAGAGACAGACGAGTCTTCGCTGAGGCCAGCTTCCAGCCTCCGCCACTGAGACTGCAGCTCTCCACAAGACGTTTGGCCAGCGGAGAAATTAAAATGATCGCGCCCAACTGAGCCTGGTTTCCTCTCAAGTTTTTTTTTTTCTTCACTTTCGCCTTTTAGAGAAGTTTTTTTTCCCTCTCCGCTGTCGCCACTGGCTTGCATGGTTCGGGATCTGTAGAGCTGCGCATCGTTGGATTTGCTCTTCAGTGTTTGGACTCTCAGTAGTGATTATTAAACCACATTGAACTGAGCTCAACTGAACTGAACTTAAACACTACAAACTGATCTACACTGTTCCTATTTACTGTGACCTTTTATGTGAAGCTGCTTTGGCACAATCTACATTGTATAAGCGCTATACAAAATAAAGGTGAATTGAATTGATTTAAATATGTTTACTTAGAGGGGCAACACGGTGGCGCAGTGGGTAGGGTTCGAGCCTCGGCTGGGTTTCCTCCGGGTGCTCCGGTTTCCCCCACCAGTCCAAACACATATGTGTGTGTGAATGAGAGTGTATTGGTGTTTCCCAGTGATGGGTTGCAGCTGGAAGGACATCCGCTGCGTAAAACATATGCTGGATAAGTTGGCGGTTCATTCCGCCGTGGTGACCCCAGATTAATTAAGGGACTAAGCCGAAAAGAAAACGAATGCATAAATGTTTAGCACTAGTGGTTAGCGTAAGTGGTTAAGTGGTTAGCACTGTTGCCTCACAGCAATTAGGTCGCTGGTTCAAGTCCAGGTTAAGTCAGTTGGCATTTTTGTGTGGAATTGGCATGTTCTCCCTGTGTTGGCGTGGGCTTTCTATGGGTGCTCTGGTTTCCCTGACAAGTCCAAACACATGCGCTAACTAAATGGCTGTAGTTTTTGAGTGTGAGTGTGTGTGTGTGTGTGTGTGTGTGTGTGTGTGTGTGTTGTGTGTGTGTGTGTGTGGTGTGTGTAAATGCCAAAAGTGTATGGGTGTTTCCCATTACTGAGTTGTGGCTGGAAGGGCATCCGCTGCATAAAACATATGCTGGAATAGTTGACAGTTCATTCCGCTGTGGCTTAATCTCTTATTTATTAGGGGTCGCCAAAGGAAAATGAATGAATGAATGTTTAAGAATTTACTTACAACTGTGCACTTTGCATGGGAAGTGGAGTACACATATTTCTGTTTTTTGCGTATGACTTGTTTATAAACCCCACCTTTCTGAGAGTTTACTCTATTTTAATTGTTCAGATTAGCTTACTGTGCTCTGATGGCCAAACTCTACTTTGACCAAACAAGTAAAGTAAAGCCATCTGCCCAATCAGAGCAGATGACCTTATACTCTACTCAGATAGAAAAGTCTTTAAATCCCACATGAAAAGGAGAGCTGAGCCTCATTTTATTCCTGTGTTAAAGTACACCAGTGATGCATGCCCGTTTCGGAGATGTGCAAAACAGCGTGGATGTCTGATAACAAACAACAGTAGAAACCTTTTTCTTCCAAAATATTTCTATCATTCAGACAAGAGTCAACCTGCCTGCGTTACTGAGCAGAAGCACTTCAGTTCTTATTCAGTTCTTAAGTGCTTGTTAAGTCGTGACGTCTGGAATGCTCCAAGCCGCTACTCATTTGAATTGAGAAAATGACATCACAGTCATATCACACATTAAAGTGAATTTCATATAAAATAATGGTGTACACAACAGCCTCTGGACTTGCTGCATAACAGACACCAAATATTTGATCACTTTCTGGCCATCTGATATTAGGCATGGTTATATATATTGCGATTGTGATTTGGAAAGTATTACATCGCTTTGTCAACATTTATTATTACCATTTGTTGAGTCTCCCTATACAGTTTGCTATAGCGCTTGGACACAGAAGCCGCTTCGCATGACGTCACACTTAACAAGCAGATAAACGTAAATTTAAATGAAGTTTCAAGAAAATTGATGGGATAAATTAAGAGAACACTGTTTCTGACTGTAAACGAACACACACATAAGCAGCACTTAAATTTTAAAATGATACTTCCAACAGATCTTTATAGTATGTGTCGCGATATATTCCCTGAAATTAAGAATCATCACTTAACCTCTTAAGGCCCAAGGTGTTTTTTTACAAGCATTTTTTTTATTTCTCTTTGTTAATTAAGCTTATTGGAACCTAATTACAATAAAACCTAAGTATCATCTTTTGGTATGATGCACTTTTAGAGAAAAAATATGTCCATATATGTGGACTCGGGGTCCGAATTTACATAAAACACTTTTCCTGGCTGTTTTTTAAATACATATATAACATATAATTATTTTTGAACATGTTTTGACCTTTAGAGAGTAAAAACAAACATTTGTTTCCCATTTTGGACAGTTAAAATGGTGTTTGGGACATTTCATATACTGCAAAACAGTTACAGGATGAACACTGTATGTCTGTAACAAAATATAAAACATTCAAAGTATTTTACATAGCCACTTAACAGCTAAAATGTGCTGTCCACGTATGTGGCCACTAAGCCCTAGGAGGTTAAATAGCAAAAAGATATAAGTCTGATTTTATCAGAAATTGATCAAAATAGAGTTACATTTGTCAAAACAAAAACATTGATTAGGGAGCTTAACAAATTGTACTTAATTCAAAGAGAAAAACACGTTTGAAACCTTTTTGACAGAACTTTGTTAATTTTTTTAAGCTTAAATATTTTATTTGCCCATTTTTTTTAAACTTAAAATCTTTATTTTCCATTGCAAGATGTAACTATATAATTGAATTTATCTGGAATGTTGTCTTAAAATTGAAAAAATTTATTTTTGCATGGCATCTCTGTATATAATGCTTCATTTTGTGAATTTATACAGTAAGACTTTCTGCATTACTTTTAAACCTTTTAAGGCTTTAATTGAGAAACGTTTCTGCATGAAAAAAAAAAACAGTACTGAAAGTCCCAACTCCAATAACACATCTAACATAACTGAGGCTAAAATATCAGTATCACAAAGAAAAAAAGTATTTTTTAAAGGATTTAATGCATTATGCAACATCATAATCTGTGTTACTCAGTAATCCTGTGATTTTATGCATGTGTGAAAGCAAAAAATTCTACATACCATCTTATCCAAAAATGTCACCAAATCCTAAAAGGCCAAGAGAGAGAAAAACTGTTCAAAATATAAAATAAAAAAAACATTAGTGTAGCTTTAATTTACATGAATAATTTTTGCTTACCAGCATGATCTGTTCTTGAGAGTATTCATCAATATCTGCAAAGACAATTTCAAAATAAAATCAAATATTTGGAATTAAAGATTAATAAATGAGTTCTTGCATATTTATGACTGGCCTTCTGTTCATTCATTCATTTATTTCCTTTCGACTTATTTATCAGGGAATGAACGGTCAACAATTCCAGCATATGTTTTACGCTGCAGATGCTATTCCAGCCACAACCCAGGTACTGGGAAACACCCATACACTCATACACTACGGCCAATTTAGTTCATCCAATTCACCTATAGCACAACCGAAGCACCCGGAGGAAAACCCATACCAACACTGGGGAGAACATGCAAACTCCACACAGAAACGCCAACTGTCTAGCTGGGACTCAAACCAGCGACCATCTTGCTGTGAAGTGACAGTGCTAACCATTCAGCCACCGTGCCTTCCCTGTTTTATGTTTAATGAAAAATTTCCTTAATTCTTTAATTGTATTGTATTGATTTCATAAAAGCAACAAGAGACTATACTGAAACATGCATTAAAAACACAGCACAAAACTCTCATGCTTACTGTTTAAAAACATCACAATAATTTCAAACACAACTCCACGCAAACCCATCACAGAAGTGACCCTGTGCACATAGTAAAGATCAACGCTTCTCATTTTCATTCTCAGCATTGATGCAGCAGCGGTGGCATGAAAATAAGATTGCAAGAGTCCCTTCGGGCATTTATTTCAGTTACCTGCAAATTCATGCTGCTTTTAAAGTAAAAGCATGATGACATTTGAGCGAGTTGTGCAAGCACACGTTTAAAACAAACCCTCAGGAAATGTTTTTAGCATTGACTTGAGTAGTATCAAAGTCCCTTTGAGACAAATCATTGCACTCGGCGACCATCTTTGAAACGCCTCTCGGGCAGTATATGCTTAGGCATTCTGTATGAATGGGGAAACCATCAAATAATCCAAAACTGCTTTCCAAGCTTACTATTAAGTGGGGTTTATTCATAACTAATTTAGAGAGGATCACGTGCTTATGATTTATCACAGCCGGTCACGTATTAAGCTAATCAGTATCATCCAATCATATGAACCATAAGCTACTATAAATAGCCACAGTTTTCAGTCCACTTTATCTTCGTTTGGAAGAAAACCCCCCTTCCTCCTCCTTCACTATAGATCGGGCGGCACGGAGGCCCAGTGGTTAGCACTGTTAGCCCCACAGCAAGAACACTGCCAGCCCTGGTCCTGCCAGGTCGGTAGGTGTTTCTGTGAGGAGTTCGATATTCTCCCCGTGTCCGTGTGGGTTTTCCCCCGGGTTCTCCGCTTTCCTCCCACCATCCAAATATATACATCATGCATAACAATCAAGCATTTGTCTAGCCCCCTTTTTTCCTCACGTGTTCCCTTAGCTACCGCAGACGGAGAGTTCTAAGATCCACCGAGCTCAGGCTCCCCTCTCGCTCTGCAGCTCGGGGCTCTCTCCCGGGACAGCATGCCCAACAAGCTTTTGATGAATCATCAGCTAAGTGTGAACTCTTGAAATTTCACATTAGGAATCACCTATAGATTTAAGCATCAACTCTCTCTTTAGTTCATTTCAAAATGTCCAAATCACACAAAATCTACAGAACTTTTCCCCATTCAAAATGATACCAGTGACATGTCTTGTGTATTCTCTAGTCTTTGCTAGCATACTTTTCAAGGGCTTAATGTGATTGCAAACAAACCCAAATGCATCAGTCCTGCAAACCTTACCAACTTTTGTTACAGAGGACCATTTTAAATCACATCTGACATCAAAGGGGGGAAAACATAATCAAAAAGCATCTTTGGTTGAAAAGATCCATTATACAGAACTGCTTATGTTTATAAGCCACTACAATTTCTGTTTGAATAAACGTGTTTACTGTATCTGCAGTGTCCTTGATCACAGGATGCCATTAAAAAAGCCCTGTAAACACTTTACCTTGACGACTTCCTGGGAAACACCGTGCATTTTTCATTCGCAATGTGCAAAATAAAGTAAGCAGAAATGTTTACATGGAAAACAATTGATTCTGTGGATTCCAATTAAGTTTGGAATTTAATAACCTACTAAAGGCTTTTCATATTTTTTAAGGCCATTTTATAAACAAGGCCCGGTGCTATACCTTTATTCAAAGCCACAATGAAACGGAAGCAGTGACTTAATAAACGATATAAAGTTAAAACTAAATTAAACATGCACAGATTAATTGCACGTAAGAACATGCATTTAGAAAATAAATAAAATGCAAGAGATCACTTTGTATCAGCATTCATTGCATCCTTTTTGTGCAATTGTAGAACTTACTGTGGAATTAAAGCACACTGTTGATCGGTAGCACTTTAAAATAATAATACAATAGATTGAAATGTAATACTAATATGAACAATGCAGCATTTATTAATCATAGTTCACATTTAATGTATTTTTTAATAATGCATATTAAAATCCAAAGCTGTGCTTGTTAATATTAGTTTAATGCACAGTGAGTTAACATAAATGAACAGAGAATGATTATTTTAATGAACTAAAATTAACAAAGACTATTAAATACTGCAGTAAATGTAAATACATAGTATTAACTAAGGGGCCATTTTTTATTGTGTTAGCCATTTATCGTTGCTTTAACACTTAATTTGTCATTATTAATTCAGCAGTGAGACTTTCTGACTTTGTTCAGTCAGCATTTTACTCATTAGTTATGAATGACCAGAGCTTGTGATTTATAGGAAAGTTCACTAGAACTAATAAGAACTTACTGAAAACTTGTCATAAGTCACTGTTAGTCACTGTTATTGCAATCTGTTTTTCTTTAGCTGTTCCACATTTTAGCCACTAAAATAACCTGACCACAACAGACAAGCAAATCTGATTAAGTGGTTAGAACTGGCATTTTTTGTCCATTTGTTAGAGTTTCCTGTGCCATTATGTGGTGCTCGGTGGTGAAAAAATAAATATCTAAACACATAAATGCATGAACGTAATTTGAGTTTTAGGTAGATTACTTCAATGAATGAAGGATTTTGAATTAACTGCATGCATTAACATTTTTAACAATCACAGTCAAAAATTGAAATAAAAGGAAATCAGAAGAAAAAAAAATAAGTATGGTACACATTTATAAGTCTGAGACATATTATATGGTGTTTATAGTAGGTTATGGTTTTATAGTCATTTAAAACTGACCTGGGGAGCCGTGGAGCCACCATAACCTTTCATATCAGGAGCCAGAACTCTGAATCCTGCATCAGCCAAAGCTGGAATCTGATCAGAAAAAGCAACATATTGAGAAAGAAATCATTTTTAGCAATGCATTTCTGCATATAATGCTTAATTTTCAAGTTTATAAAAACTTTGTGCTATTTACAACCTGTTTTAAGGACTTCAAGTGTCCGTTTCAATGTAGAATGAAGAACCAGTATTCAAGTACTCTAGTTTACACATCTAATAAGAAGCTAAAACATCAGTATCAAATATCAACCAAAAATGTTTTTCAGTATAAGTGTTATCATAAATCTGCTTTCCTTATTAATCCTGTGATTATTGGATGTGTAAAAAGCAAAAAACAGTACACAACACCTTACAGCCAAAACTGGAATCGGATCAGAAACCGGTGTCAAAGTAATGGTAGTTAATGCATTAACTAATATGAATGGACAATTAGCAATTAATATGTTCCCGTACCATATTCTTTAAATGTTTGCTAACCTTAAAATAAACTGGTCATTGAAAGCTGAATCCCTAGCAGTTTTTGACTTCTTTACATATTTTAAAAGCTCTTCAAGAGTTCTCAACAAATCAAACGTATGCGCAAAAACAAGAATATATAGCACACACATTGTTTTGACTGTTTAATAGGTTTAAATCACAAAAATACATCATAAAAGCCATTTTTTGTTTGTTTTATGTCTTTAGGTTTGGTTTAATAATGTCTGTGAACACAAAAAAACCAGAACGAATGTCATTTTTATTTGGGTGACACTTTAGTTTAAATACCAATACTCACTATTAACTAGTGGCTTATTACCTGCCTTATATTATTCTTTCGGCTGTTTGTTTGACCTTATAAAGCACATTTTGTGCATGAACATATTCTACATCCCTAATACCAAAAACTAACTACTATCTTAATAATATTAATAAGTAGCAAATTAGTAATTTATTGAGGCAAAAGTCATGGTTAAAGCTTTAATAATAGCGGGAATTGTATCTTCAATTAAAGTGTGGTCTTTAGGGTCCTTTCACACCTGCCTCGTTTAGTTAATTCTGTTAAAACGTACCAGAGTTCATTTGCCTTTTTGGTGCGGCTTATTTGAACAGGTGTGAAAGCGGCAATCATACTCGGATTCACACTAAAGCGAACCAAACAAGTGTACAGAACCCTGCTGGAAGAGGTGGAGCGTTTAGTTTGTGGTTAGAACGTATTGGGAAGCCAATACGGAAGTAATTAAAACTGTAATTCATCGACCCGCCTTTCGGGCGCTGGCTCCAGGAAATCCAGATGTTCTCTGACTGCAATGTAAATTGGCCAATTTTACAGCTGATAAAATATGTTTACAGCCTGGTACATAGATTGCTTTGGTGCATAGAGCTAACATTATCATTCATGACAACTGTGAGGGTGGTGACTCATCCGTTTTGTTTTTATTAAGTCTGCATAATTAAGGGCATGGCCACTTGAGTGACTGCTAGGTCTTGCTGGTCGTTGTCTTGTCACTTCAGCTGATTCCGGCTGATTAGCCGCTGAACTCGGCATATACATCATATTTTTGTGTTGTTTTATGTTTCTTTACACAGTCAGTTGCTTTTTGCAATTATTTTTTACAATTATCAAATGATATGGCATGCTGTGTGCACTTAATTGTGCTCACAAACCATTCACGTGGCCTACATTTCCCAGGTGAGTGTAATTATATACATATCTCATCATCTATAAATGTATTTGTTTTACTTAAGATAATTTATCATTTATAATGTTCTTTAGACCAGTAATCTGACAGATTGATTAGCTGTAGGCTCTAGAACAGTCATCTGAAGCGTTGTCATACAGTGTTATGTCTGGATTTCATAAATAGTCCTGCATTTACTAACACAGACTATTTCTGAAGTATTAGAAGTAATTCGCGTTTTCTTCCAGTAGAAAAATATCATAAGAACAATGTTTAGTGCCTCAATGTATTACAACAGTGTTTTAAAAGACTAAACACTTTATTGATATAGTATACAACCAAGCACATGTGGTCAGAACACAAACGAGTATTAAGCGTTTCTTCCAAAGAAAAGCCTGTCTAAGCAAAATGCTAGCAGGCGTCTGTAGCTCCGCTCACACTCTGCCTCTTTGCCCTTGTTGGGTATCCCCCAGTTGGTGCGATGACGCATGAACAAAATGGAGAGTTGGCCAGCCTATCTGTAGCTATTTTGCGTTTTTCAGAAACCCATGGGTGACGTCACAATACTTCATCCATATCTTTACAGTCTATGATTCTAAGTACGCATCCGGAGCAAGCCGAAATCTTGCAGCTCACCAGTGTCCGCGGGTTAACTTGTGAAGTTTGTTTCTACCGATGTCGAGCAGAAATGTTCGACTATATGCGCGCTTAAGGACAGATAAACGTGACGTTGACGCACAATAACACGGCGACGTACAAGACGAGGAACACAAAAAACACAATTAATAACATATTAATAAATAATACCAAGTTTTAAACATCTGCTACATTCCAGTGGAGCCTCCGTTGCGCTCTACCACAGCTGGCAAAACTTCTGAAGGTGGTTTAAACCAAATAAGTGTTTTAAATTATGTTAGTCTCCTATTTCTTTCCGTTTTATTTTAAATATTATAAATGTTTAAAGTTTTAGGTAAAGACGTCAAAATATGCCCACACATGCAAGCTAAACTAGATCATATTGAGTCATCATGCTTTATTACCCAACCAAAATCAGCGAGGAAAAAATAAATGTTTTAAATTAAATATATTTAAATGTTAAATTAAATTAAAAAATTAATTTAAAATTTAAATGCCATTTAAAAATAGTTGCTAAAATTAATGTGTTACTTACTTACATTTTAGGCATTAGCCAAACAGAAAGCCTGTCTACGGTAAATCACACGCACTAAATAGCCTACCTTTTTCTTTTATAACACTGTAAACATAACTTGCAGGTCGATCATCTTCAAACGCAAAAGGCATTTTTAAGTGTCCTAACTTGACTGCTGCTGTAGTATGGGATGTTTTTTTTTACATAACTTAAACGTGTGCTTTAGCTATGTCAAATGAAAGCAAATTTTTAAGGCTCTGCGTTTTGTCAATTGTATAGCTTAATAATAATAATAATATAATGGATAAACAAATTATAATATTATAGTATAGACATTTTTACTAGGCTACTTTAATATTAATCCCTAACTGAAAAACTAAATGTGAAAATGACTGGCAGCTGTGCTAAATTAATATAATGGCAAATTCTTCTGCGTTTTTCCTTTTATAGCTCAATAGTTTTATTCAAAGAATATAGTTCTCTCTTCAACTTTCAGGTTTGAGGTGGGGGAAGAAAGGCAGAGGCAATTCAAATGTACCATCTCTAAATTAAAAAAGGCCACTTACGCGGCATCTGTGTGTAAAGATTATTACCTATTTTATTTTATTCTTATTATTTATTCATTCATTCATTCGTCATTCATTTTCTTTTTTGGCTTAGTCCCTTTATTAGTCTGTAATTGCCACAGCAGAATGAACCGTCAACTTATCCAGCATATGTTTTACGCAGAGGATGCCAGGAGGGCCAGCTGGGGCTTCGGGACGGAGTGAAAGGAGAGGCAGGACTTTGCCCAGAGTCTGGGAAAGATGGCTTGCCGTCATTACATAGTTTTCCGATGGCACACGAGTTACATGCGCCAAACACATGAACAAATAAATTAATAATAAGGGAAAGAAAACATCTAGCCTTATAGCTGAGTTCTTTTGATATAATCGCCGTTAAGTTTCCATTTTAAATGTAAGGCGTTGTTGCAAAAAATAATAAAATTGCTTAAATATTCAATTTTAATTTATAAGTGACTTGCTGCGTCCCCCTTGATGTTTCAATAACGCATAATAATCTATACACCATATTAAAGACATTAAATAGACATGATTTCGGCCTCACTGATGCCCATTAACTCCTGACAGACAAGCTTTTGGTTATGAGAAGGGGGAAGGGGTCCTCCACTATTAAGTGTTTTTCACAAACATGAATACACAAAATCCAAAACTCTATAGGACGGATGCGTAACAAAACCTATGCGTTTAAAAACGAAACCGCATTAAATATGGGGCCTTATGAAAATGAATGTTTTTATCTTTTGAACGTGTGATGGCAATATCATGGAATTACTTTCAATAGCAAAATAAAAACACCTCTCAAGGAAGAACGGACAAAGAAAGTTTCACTTCTATCACGCTTAAAAGTTGTGGTTTTTGGTTCATTGTAATGCTCAGTCTCGTTATGAGCTGATCTTCATTTCTCTGTGTTGGTGGAATAAAGCAGGCGAGTCAGCCACACCAATTTATAAGCAGACAGAGCAGGATTCTCATGATGACCACCAGCGCAATTCCGCTCTTTGTTATGAGCCGTAGTTTCAGTGTAAACTTAGTAAAGGTGAGTTTCTTTGGCGATGATGTGTACAGTGTTAGATTTTATATTTAGCGGACATTTGCGCTGAACACGCGGTGAATGCAACGCATCAAGATTCGGGCACCTCTCCGAAAACACTCGATTGATCTCAGCTAGTGGATAACATTTACCTCATGTTATGATCGCTGTCATCTGCGCCATTATTATTATAACTTTAGGGGAGGTTTGCAACCTGTGCACTTTTCACTCTTCGCCGTTTGTATTTCCTGCAGTAACAAAAGCTCCCTGTTCATTATATTCAGACACACAAATGCTCCCAAATATTATGAGGGCGCATAGATTAAATTTCGGGCGCTCATTGCGACCAAATGGTTTGCAATTTCGAGCCCTGTAGTATAAGGACATGTATTCAGACCACAACTGAACGTTTGAAGAAAATTGAATGCCTTATTATTTAGAATAGCTATTATTGATGTATATGCAGCCGTTTAAGGCGAAATTGATTTATTACGGTACTGACGGTATTAGAAAATCCATGTCGTGGCGCAATGTCACACCGGTGATGACTATGACACCGGTGTACCGCCCCCCCTACTACCTGTTATTTAAAATATCTATATTAACGCTCCAAGCATTCGCCAAAAAGAAAATATTCTAAGTAAAAACACAAAAATAGCTGAATAGAGTGTTGCCTGCTTTAGAGGATGGGTTAGTAATATATTATAACTGGTTATGTTCAGGTCAATGAAATAATACCTTTAATAAATAAAATATGTTCGTAAGAACGTGGGGGCCGTGATTCCGTCGCTGTCATCAGTGGTTTAATGAGCTCAGGAGAATTCTGCTTTGCATTTTTTCTATGCATTACTAACATCACTGAACCAGACATTTGTTTTATAAGTTAACCAAATATTCGCAGAGATTCAGCGTTTTTTTTCTGACGCGTTGCCAGTCATGCCAGTCAGTGAAAAAAAAGGAACCGTGGCCCTGTTTGCAGGTATTAATATTTTTTTTCGTCAATCTGATGCAATTTTTATTATTTTACAGGACGTTAAAATGCAATTAAAAGTTTCAATCAATTTAAACTCATTTATAAAAGGCTAGCCTATTTTATGCATTAAAATATAACTAATTCCTTTATTTCGGATTAGACCATGCATTTTAGACTATTTTACAATTGTAATATGTGCATATGCTTTTTTTTTTAAATAACATTCGTTTAACAAATATTTTAGCAAATCGAAAGTAATTAAGTGACCTGTTTTTTTTTTTATTAAAACCTTTATGCAAAAGGATCAGAGGATAAATTATCGTAGGATAAACGTATCTTATGGAAAACACCAATTGACGGGCTCTGCTTTCGGTTTTAAAAGAATCAAGCAGCTTAAAAAATATAATTTTGCTGAAGAGAAATGACAGGAAAAAAAGAAAGAAAAACATAAAATATATAGGGACTGTTAAAAGAACATTTTTCTTTAATATATTCTTTCGACTCCGAAACATCAGCTAAGAAAGATTATGATGAATGACGGAGTTTCTCTTATTTCCTGCTTCAGCAGTGCGTCCCGGTCCCGCAGGTTATGAACGAGGAGGCGGGAGGGAGAGAATGCGCTGTTTAGTTTCGGCTTGATATATTTAAATAAAAACTAACACCGAACTGCTTTTAACGCTCCAAAAAGTTAAACTAAAATGCACAATTCTTGTTGGTTGCACCCGCGGGATGCACAATGAACCAAACGCGGCATTATTTTAATTCTATATTCGTGAAGAATGAGCCATGAGATGGAGATTTTGAAGGTGCTCTCTAGCGGCGAAGTTCCTGGCAGAGTAGCGATGTGAAAAAATGTGCATAAGAAATTGGACAAGAGGAATAACATTCTTAAATTATATAACAAGCATCGTATTCTTTCTAATCCTCGCCCAGTTTAATACAAGTTGTGTTTTTTAATATTTGTGGCTGGGAAGTTTATTAAGAATATATTTATAATATATATAATTAAATAAATACATAATTATATATATATATATATATTATATATATATATAATATATATATATATATATATATAGAGAGAGAGAGAGAGGAGATGAGAGAGAGAGAGAGAGAGAGAGAGCTGCTGTAAAGGCTATTTCTTTCCGTTCGCATCCCGTCCCTTTGCGCCCCCTGGCGGCTTTTTACACAAACCTGCGTCTTACACTAAAACAGAGCATGCATTTATTTCAAACGGCGGCGGTATAAGCCACGGCGGGTAATAGCCACTTTGAACTCTCACCTACTGTATATATGGGTATGATACAAATCATATATTAAATAAAATATCTATGCAAAAAAGTTGTTTTTTTATATTTACGCATGCGCTATATATATATCTCATGCGTAAATATAAAAAAAATTGTGTGTATTACATATTCATAACATAGATATAAAATATGATTGGGAGGCCATAATGGGTAAGGGTCTATTGAGGGAATTTGGCCAGGACAGCAGGGTTACACCCCTATAGTATGTACTCCATATCTAAGCGTGTTCTGTACAACTTACACAAATATAGCAAATACATTCTTTATAAGTTTACCATTGAAAAACAACTAGCTACAATGGCTACTTGAGGATTGTAGCTATAGACTAAGGTTGGGCGATGTCGATCAATTTGGCATCGTATGATGTCTAATGTGAAACACCGCGATGGACGATGGCATCCTCGTCATAGGCGCCGGTGAATTAATTATTTATAAATCATTAATTAATTCTGAACTAATTCATTATTTGTAGCCCACCGTTTTCAACTACCTGACCCATATGGTCCGTTTCATCCATAACCAAATCATAAATAAATAAGATAAGTTACACACAGATTACCACCTGTCAATCACTTTTTCCGCAGTACTCTGGCATGAATAGGCAGAGTGATCTGTGTCGTTATAATGGCGATGACAAACTTGGTTGGTAAAAAAGGTGCACAACCACAGCAACCAACCAACCAACAGTATCTGAGGTTTTCGCTAAAATTACCAAGTACAAGTGTGGAAAGCGAAAGATTGAAGCAGTTACCTGAAAGATTTAAAAGACTGAAGAGTCGTTAGATAGAGACAAGGAATTAAATATCACGTTTAACAACTACAGTGAGACGCGATCCAGCAGGACATCTTTGATAAACGGTCCGATGTGCACTGCTCTCTGGGGTTTGCGCTCAAGCTCTCACTGACTGCCTGGTGCTGAGATTGTGTGTGTATGCTGCAGCGCATGCCTGTGTGTGTGTGAGTGTGTAGACACGTGATGTGCATTTTTGAGCAGCATAGTGTAGACGAAGATCTTTTCAGAAATGCAAGATGAAACACTAGTATGAATGTGGATCACTTTAGTTCTAAAATGCCATTTTAAAACTACGGCGTATTAGTGTAAACGGGGCCTGAGTGTGTATTTTTGTGAGTGGGTTGCCTGCTGCACAGGGGTGGTGGGGTGGGGGATCATGATGCCGGCACAGCATTGTGATGTCTTTCGGCCATCAGCGATGGATTATGTCGTCTATCAACCCAACCCTAACTTATGACTGATGTATAGATTGTCAAGATTACTCGTGTTCTTTTGAATGCAATCTATTTGTAAATACTGAAGTGTTAAAAAACAGCGCCCCAGTACATACACGTCTTGACGCTAGGTAAAAGATGGTCTACAGGTGGTTTTTTAATCTCATGAAATGTGTAATGAAGTACTTATTTTACAAATTAAATGTTAATTAAATATAAACATTAAATAATATAAATCATAATTATATATTAGTATATATTTATTTAAAATAATACGAAGAGTTCAGATGCAAAAACCCTCTAATTCCATCAGACCTCTTTTTTGTAAATGAGTATTTTCTATCAGGCTCCTATAAATAGGTTCAGATGTTTAATTTTATAGATAATAATAGGGTTATTAGTTAGGAAATAAAATAACTTTTTCAAAAATGTCACTTTAGACAATTCTTTGGTTTTTAAAAAGGTAAATTGTCTTTTATGTCAAAATCAGCTAAATCCACTTCTGCTTTTTATGCAAAAACCTCTAAATCCACCTATTGGGAACAATACAGTGTAATTAGCTGAAAATCACTAAAGATGCAATTACAAATTATTTTACCAAATATAAACACCTAAAACTATAAATAAATATATAAATCTGTCAAGTAAGTGGCGGCTCATTCTGCTATGGTAACCCCTGATAAACCAGGGACTAAGCAGAAGAAAATTTATGAAATCTGTCAAGTACTGCAAGTGCATTAATCAATAACATTAAAATTGACATTAATTAAATCCTAACAATCTGTTGTCATTTCTGATATTTGGGATTTAGATTTAAAATGTAAACATTGCAAATATTGTGAGCTAAGCTTCTTAGATTCAAATAATGTTATGTAAATACATTGTGAAACATCAATTTCTGTGCATTGTCTATTAATATAAAAAGCTTATCAGACATATACTGTAGGTAATATGAAGTAATACAAATAATGTGTAGTTTTATACGTAATATTTATCTTTTTAAAAAATAGCTTACATAAAGCACAAGGTAGACCTACTGGGCAAAAAAGTGGATGTCTCTCAGACACTTTTAAAAGCTGTCATTCATTCATCTTCCCACTCAAGGTCTTGGTCTCTTTAGGCCAGTTTCCAGTGAGTGGTACGGTACGGTACAGTTCGGTTTGGTACGCTTTTATGGCCGTTTCCACTTTCAAAAAGCGTACCGAACCCAACTGTACTGTACCATTTTTTCAGCACTTTTCGAAAGGGTACCAAACACGAGAAAGAGTACCAAAAGGCGGCGCCACACGCGCAGCTGAACGCTATTGGTTTACAGAGATACGTCATTCGCTTACGCAACAAGCCAGAATGAACACAAAAAACCCGCCATGTTTGAAAAACACAGGGAGAGATTATAGCGGATTTATATATACACATATAATAACGAGCCATGGTGGATCTGGGCTCAAACAAACCTTGTCGTTGTCTTGATGAACAGCCACAAAGCCAAAAAGAAGAGCAGATTTACCATGTGCCCTGTAGTTTTTTTACGAGGCAGTCTGAGGCGCGAGCGGTTTCGCTTTCTTGCTAGCGCTCGCAGTGCGTCTAGCATTATATCTGAAATAACAAACTTCTTGAGCTGATGATAATAACGTGCGCTTGATTATTGACATGCTTTTGAAACCCGATCCTGTCAGACACTGACAAACACGAGAGTGAAGCGTGAAGAAACAAAGGAGAAGCCGGATAAAAAGGAGCACATTATTTTTTCAGCAGACATGAACAAAATGCCATGTATAACTAACTTAATATCTTCACCTTTTGGACTAATATGAACTGGGAATGACGGAATTACTGTCTAACAAAGGCTACATGTGCTGCTGAAGATTACAGACACAGATGAGAGGTTTACACTGACTGTAGGCTATATTTTGTGTTGTTTTTGAACCTAAATACTGACGAAATGTCTGCTATATGTAGTTCTTCTGTAGTTGGTAACATATCGGAGACTAAGGGGCTGTATGTGTTCATATATGTTCATTTATTTAGTTATTTAATATAATTACAGACGTTACAGTAGGCTGTTTCGCACTGTCATTGATCTGCAGTTATAATCAACTCATGTTCATAGAAAGTTAGTAATAAACATTTATACACAAGTATTTATGTGTATGAAGCATCTGTTTTGTGAGAAGTGCTTCTCATATGATATGTAAGTGACCCGTACAGCTTTATTGTAGACATTTCTTGAGCGAGAATGACGTCGACTAAAACTTTCTGTCATACACCACGGCCACCAAAAGGGTACCCTTGTTAGTGGAAACGCAAGCCTGATAAAGGTGACCCGTACCGACCCCGAACCGTACCGTACCAGTCAGTGGAAACGAGCCATTTTTCTTCTCGTTTATCCTCATATCATCCATGTGGGATAAAAGGACAGGCATCTTAACTTCGTCTTTCGTGAAACAGTGTTGCCGCTTAATGTCGGACTCATTCAAAGTAGCGTCGCTGCGCAAAAAGACGTTATGAATGCATGCTACACTTCCGACTGTACATTGTGTTTTCTTTTTCTTATAATGCACAGAGTTTTAAGGTACGGGAAGTTTTCGTTTGCCAGTCAGACAGGCTCATGCACTTCACCAAACTCCGTCTTTTAAAATCGAATTCGAAAGCGGAATAAAACAGTCTCCTCATAAATGCCAGCGTGCTGCTACACTGAAAACATATGATTCAATTCGCATCTTCCGATTGGTACTCGGGACAGAGTGGCTTCTGCTGTCAAAGGAAAGGGGCATCTAGCGGCTTTTGCCAACAAACTGTTATTTCTGAATGCGCTGACGCTGGGATTTAGATGATTTAAAGCTAAAATATTTGTTGAATATCTACTACTTGCCTTAAGCATTCACTCAATGCCATTATCTAATTTTTGGTGGAAGTGGCATTTAGCGGCTTTTGCATCTGAACTCTTCATATACTAAATTACAGTATAATGATAAATAAAATAATATCATATAAATGTTATAATATTAACAATACTTATAACATGTATACAACGAACATATAATTCAGAGATGATTTTACTCACAGGCTTCTGGAAATATATCTGGTAGTCAAAGATTGGTATGGCCATTATTTTCTCCATCGGATTTGTGTTTGGATCCACAGGGAAAAGAGGAGTGTTGAGAGACGCCACAGCTCTGCGTATTAATAAAATAACACAAGCATTAGAAGTAAACATTTCTGCTCACTGAGCATAACAACTTCTGTATCTGTATGGACATTTTACTTTTGTCCAAAGTGACTTGAGGAGGCATTCAGCGATTTAACAAGAAGAGGCAATACACACAAGAAGTGATCCTTACACATAGGAACTGTTAGTGTTTAGAGAATTTAGTGCTAGAGTAGGGAGAGGTGTTTTTAGAGAGAAAAGAGTGTTTATACAGGTGGTTTGTCAAGCCCGCTCACCTGTGTGATGTATACTTAACAGATACACAATGATTTTTTTAAATTTAGAGTGATTGTAAGAAAGTGACTAGTGCAAATGTGCAAAACTGGTGTGAGTGTTGGTTACAACCCAGGCTCATTCTGAGAACGTAGTCCCGTGGACGTTTCTGGAGACCGCGAAATATGTAGCCGGGGGTACGTACGGCTGCATTTCATTTTTTTAAGCGAACGCTGCGGGGCGGTGTGACGCCGTTCCTTTTGGCGCTTGCAGGCCTCGCCTCAGTGTGGAGGGCTTTCCCACTGCAACCAGTTTGTCCGGTTAGCTCTTCGTGTACTCTGGCGGACTCGAGGCGCAGAGAGGGGCTGACCACGACGACGACGACGACGACCGGGTTCGAGTCCGGGGAAGAGCGGTTCCAGAAATCAGGTAAGAAAACAAAAACAAAATCCAAAAAATTAAGCGAACAAGTTTATCACAGGGTGAGAATGTGGTCAAAATCCGAAAACTTGGTAAAAATCAGACGAGGGCTTTTCTTTTCTGGACGGCTTTTGTGAATCATCGTTGGTTGGGTTTAGGGACGGAGGAGGGTGGGTCAGCCGATTGGCCGGTCGCAAGGTCAATCATTCTGTCATCCAGGCGGACAGGTGGAAGGTCGTTCGACAGCAGCCTCTAGCAGGTTTACGCGAGAACGCAAAAACTGCAAAAATACGTACCTTCCGGGACGTATTTCGCGGTCTCCAGAAACGTCCCCGGGACTACCTTCTCAGAATGAGCCTGGGTTGGTTGGTTAAAGTGTCGGAGAGATGAAAGAGTGTGTTTTTAACAGGTGGTTTGTAAAGCCCACTCACCCGTGTGAAGCACACTCAGAACTGTACAATGTTATGAGGTTGTCATGTGGTGGTGTTTTTTTGTTTTTAAACTCGTAACTTTTGCAACAGTTACACCTTCATTCCCTACTATCACAAAGGTTTCGAGTCCCGAAAATGTAGAGTTTTGGAAATGCTGAAGAGGCCGTTTCTGTTTTAAAACACTGCTGCTCCCTGTCAGTGTGAATGGAGGAAAGTAGACAACTCTAAAAATGGAGCCGTGGATGCCGACATTTGCTACCTGATTTGGGCTTTTTATTAATATCAACTACACAAAGTTTGGACTTGCATCCTTTCCTTGTAAGTTTAGACTTGGCAAGTTTGATACGGAGAATGATCTCCAACAGAAGAATTTAATATTGAAGAATTTGGCAGAATATCATAAGGAAATGTCAGGACAAAAATCATATTTCAGTAAAAATTTCAGCACAATTATATTTCAGTACAAAATCAAAAGAAAAAAGTTTTCAAATAATATATAAACTTTTAGTTTTTAATATGTTCAATTATGATTTCAATATGATTATTTAAATCATTTTGCTCTCCGAAAACAAAAATATCATGACACAAAAAGAACAATTAAACAAACTAGCAATTTATGCATGTATAATAGAAGCATGGTAGAAGCAAAATAGAAGCATGGTGGATGTATTTTGTCCAGTTTTTACACTAAACACAATAACAATTGGACACAGTCAATATAAATACGTTAAACAGCTGTAAAAGTGTAATATATACCGGACTCTCTCAGGGTGAAACTGTGCCAAGTTCCAGACCAGAGCGCCACCCCAATCGTGGCCCACCACAGTGACCTGAGCGATGGCCTGCAGAGCACAAACACACAACTCAGAAATGACCACAACCAGCTGAATAACACAAGAACATGACAAAATATGAGGAGATATATATATATATATATATATATATATATATATATATATATATATATATATATATATATATATATATATATATATATATATATATAGTGCAACCGGAAAGTATTCATAGCGCTTTATTTTTTCCACATTTTACATTTTACAGGCTTATTCCAAAATGGATTACATTTATTTATTTCCTCAAAATTCTACACACAATACAAAATAATTTTTTAAATTGTTGCAAATTTATTAAAAATAAAAAACCTGAAACATCACATGTACAGAAGTATTCACAGCCTTTGTTCAATACTTTGTTTATGCACCTTTAGTAGCAATTGCAGCCTCAAGTCATTTTGAATATGATGCCACAAGCTTGGCACACGCGTCTTTGGGAATTTTTGCCCATTCCTCTTTGCAGTATCTCTCAAGCTCTATCTATTTTCAGATCTCTACAGAGATGTTCAATAGGATTTAGGTCTGGGTTCTGGCTGGGCCACTCAAGTCCATTCACGAGTTGTTGTGAAGCCACTCCATTGATATTTGGTGGTGTGTTTTGGGTCGTTGTTCTGCTGGAAGATAAATTGTCGCCCCAGTCTGAGGTCAAGAGCACTCTGAAGCAGGTTTTCAATCAGGATGTCTCTGTACATCACTGCATTCATCTTTCCTTCTATCCTGACTAGTCTTCCAGTTTCTGCTGCTGAAAAACATCCCCATAGCATGATGCTGCCACCCTCATGCTTCACTGTAGGGATGGTATTAGCCTGGTGATGAGTGGTACCTGGTTTTCTCCAAACGTAACTCTTGGCCAGCTCTAGGAACAGTGCTGGTGGTTTCAAACATCTTTCACTTACGGATGATGGAGGCCACTGTGCTCATTGGAACTTTCAGAGCAGCAGAAATATTTCTTTAACCTTCCCCAGCCTTGTGCCTCGAGACAATCCTGTCTCTGACATCTACAGACAATTCCTTTGTCTTCACGCTTGGTTTGTGCTTTGAAATGCACTGTCAACCCTGGGGCCTTATAGACAGGTGTTTGCCTTTTCAAATCATGTCCAATCAACTGAATTTACCACAGGTGAACTCCAATTAAGCTGCTGAAACATCTCAAGAATGATCAGTGGAAACAGAATGTACCTGAGCTCAATTTAGAGCTTCACTGCAAAGGCTGTGAATACTACATGTGATTTTTCAGGTTTTTTATCTTTAATAAATCTGCAGCAACTTCAAAAAATCTTTTTCTTTTTTCATATTGTCATTATGGGGTATTTATACTTTTTAATTTACTTTTTAGTTAATAAACTAAAGAAGTGGTACTACAATAACTTTTCAAACAAATAGATCAATAAAATTCAAAATTGTAATTAAATAAATAATTGCACGTAGGTCGAATACATCAAGATTAAATGGAAAAAAAACATGTCTAATTTATAAACTAAAACTAAAGCAAAGTCAGCAGAACAGTCTAAAAGAAGCGCTGACCCATTTTCTTCTCCCCCATACAGAGTTAAAGCACATCACTTCCTCTCACAGAATGATTTGTGTTTCTCTCTGCCTTATTTACATGATTAGCCCAGCCACTGTAGGAGCTAATTAGAGGATAATGACCTCCATCACAGCACAATGACAGCCAAACACTGCCTGAAGAGAATCAGCTCAGCGTCACACTGATCCCAGACCAGTCTGACACACGCTGAAGTCTTCATTCTCAAGAACACTGCACAATGTTTAGACTGATGTATTTACATCTGGCTAAAAAAAATCACGTCAGACTACAAGTTGCTGATAAATAAAGGACTAAGCCGAAGGAAAATGAATGAATGAACTTTGTAAAGCTATATTTTAAAAATAGTTGAAAAATAATCAAATTTAGTTGAAACCTGATGAACTATAATTTATTTACTTACTACTGTAGTTTGGAATAATATTCATATAGCTTTAATTTGTAAGATTCATGACATATATTTTTTCATTTTTAATATTACTATTTAAGTATATCTGTGTACTTCCATTTTTATTTCTAGATTTTATATTTATTTCCAGTTAATAATTTATTTAAGTTTTTTTCAGTTAATAACATCTTTCAGAGATCTTTCAGAGAAGATAATTTACCCTGATAGGTCAATTGGTCTTACTTAACTACTTTACTCTGCTTGGTAAGAGCAGATGGCCTTACACTACTCTAGTTGGTCAGATCGCCCTACATTACTCTGATTGATCAGATATTCTTACTCTGCTCTGATTGGTCAGATGGCCTTACATTGCTCTGATTGGTCAGATGGCCTTATCTGTGTACTTCCATTTTTATTTCTAGAGTTTATATTTATTTTCAGTTAATAATTTTAGTGCTCAAATGTAATCTTTATTTAACTTTTCATTTTAAGTTCATTAAAAATTGTTCTGTAACATTTGTAATTGATCTCATTTATGGTTCCACTGAAACTGAAAAAATTGCTAGCTTTATAACAATTGCATGGAAACAGGAAGTAACAAATTCGAAATAAATTTTAAAATAATATTTTTCCGCAAAATAATGCTGAAAACAACACATTTTTTAACAGATTAACTGAAATATTGTGCAAGTTTCCAAAGACATGCGCTATACTGTAGGTGAGTTGAATAAGCTAAATTGGCCGTAGTGTATGAGTGTGTGTGAATGCAAGAGTGTATGGGTGATTCCAGGTGCTGGATTGCAGCTGGAAGGGCATTTGCTGTGTAAAACATATGCTGGATAAGTTGGCAGTTCATTCCACTGTGCCAACCCCTAATAAATAAAGGGACTAAGCCGAACAGAAAATAAATGAATGAATGAACTGAAATATTCAACAGAAACAATAGCTACGTTTCCTCCATGAACCGCCACCTTATCGTGGTGAAGGGTTTTGTGTGCCTGAGTGATCCTAAGAGTTATGTTGTTGGGGGTGGTAGGGTCTCCCAAGGCAAAAAGGTCTTAGGTGACAGGTCAGCAGTGCTTAATTTGTGAACTGCGAGGTCCCGGAACAGATCGGGGTAACTGATCCGGCATGTTACCAGAGGTGGCCAGAGGTCATGTAGAGGTGGCGCACACAAAAGTGAAGAGCTGGGGGTGAGGGGGGGTGGATGTTGGATGGCGGAGGGGTGTCACGGACGAAAGTGAAGAGGGTTGGGGAGTTGCAGAAGAAAGTGAAAGTAAACAGCGGATGGGGAGGAGGGCGGTTGAGGAGGGGGAATTGGTAAAATGAGGTGTCGGATCAGATTTCAGAGGTTCCAGATACGGATCCAGTGTGTTTCGGCACAAATTAAGCCCTGCAGGTTAGACTAAGCGCGATTCAAAAAACCCTGATGAGCTTAATGACATCAAGGGCCATGACGTCGCCCAGAATGGTGCAGCCGTGACCCACGCTGGAGCCAGGCCTGGGGTTTGGGCTTGTATGCGAGCACCTGGTGGCTGGGTTTTTCCTCACGAAACCCGGCCGGCTTAGCCTGAAGGAGCAAAGTGGGACCATCCTTCTGCAGGCCAAGCACGTGCAGGGGGAGCCATGAGGGGCTGGTACACTGTGGAATGGGTGGTGATCGAAGGTTAGGACCAAAACAACCAGATCGTCAGGAGGAGGCCTCAGGCAAGACCCAGGACACACTGGAGGGACTATGTCTCTCGGCTGGCCTGGGAACGCCTCAGGATCCCCCGGAGGAAAAGTCTGGGGAGTGAGAAGTCTGGAGTTCAATCCTAAAACTGCTGCCCCCACGACCCGGCCCCGGATAAGCAGAAGAAAGTGACATGACAATAGCTACGTTTCCAACCACCTATTTTTATGGACATTTTGGATATGCGCATAAAAAACAGGTGATAGAAACTCCAGGACGCACATAAATTTTGAAAATGCGCATAAAAAACATATGCTCATAATGGAGTATGATAAACTTTATATTCCATAAGAAAAGATGCGCATAAACTACGATGGAAACACTTTTACCTAACAAATTCCAGTATGAGCATAAAAAAAAAAGTCGGGATTTTGTTATAAGAGGTCATGTGATGGTAAAAATGTGTGTGAATGGACAAAACAGCAGGTTGAACACACTGTAAAACATCTGAAATGTTCTTTTGGTCATTCTAAAATGTCTTAACCATCTCAGTATTAGTGTTAATATATTATTAATGACCTCCAGAATCAAGAGCATCTGTGCTCCGTGTCTAACGCTTTCAAACGCCACCACATACTTATTTCGTGTCAGGATTGCCTTCTGAAGCACAAGTCATTTATTAAATGAAGAAAAGATTAACGCAGCATCTCCCACTGCAGCAAATTCGGTTTTTACTATTGCTATTTAGCGCCAGATAATCAGCAAGTGATGATTTTGTTCGCTTTGACTGGTTGGATGGAAACGCTGCTGTATTCGCACGTCTTTAATGCGATATTCCAGTTTTGCACATAAATTTAATTAGCAATTTTGGATGGAAATATGGCCAATGATGACCCTCCTAAACTATCCTTTCTACATTTTACTTTTAACACAGAAATGTTATCATTCTACAACAGAAGATGTGCAAGATAATGAACATAACGCAAACAATTACCTAGAATATCATTGTAAAAGTTAGTATTAAAATGAAAGTATTTATCATCACAGCAAAGTTATACATAGATACATACAGAGGCTACTCGCTTAATATATTGTGTAATCCAGGTCTGATGACTGCATTCAGTAATACATTTAATTTCTGAACTCAATTTAAAGAGCTCTTCATAATGATGTATGATCTACTATATCAAAGGAAACATAATAAGACAGAAGGACATCAGTCAAGCACACTGCATTCATTATTGTCCCAAACAAACTAAATGTGCAATATCAAAAGCTGAACAGGGCAACAGTCCAAGCTAAAAAAACACCACAATAACAATAATAGTAATGCAGCTTGCAGCATAATCGCTCATGTTTACTGTCAGACCATAAATCTTATTTTGAACTTCCTTGGCCATGACCTCAAGATAAATGGGCCCAAAGACACATTGATGAATATTGTTCATAAAAGCCAACAGGAACATGTCAAACTAAAAAAAAAACATGCCGATATGAGACACTCTCCTATCATATCTCATATCTGTTGAGCTAACGGACTCTGATCAAGAGAAAAACACTGGCCACATTTAAAAACTGCAGACATGTTTGACTTATCTTCTTATGCTATTCAAAGGTTTCTACATTGAGTTTTTTTATTTAGTCTCTGACTCTACAACAGGTTTACTTTCATACAAGATCAAAACACTTTACATTTCTTATAGCATCCAATGTAGCATCAGGTCTTTTCTTTAGGTGACAGAAACTGTGGGTTTAAGGATCTGATCTCCATTAACTCGGTCTTTCAGAGATGATATTTTACCCTGATAGGTCAAACTGCCTTACTTAACTACCTTACTCTGCTTGGTAAGAGCAGATGGCCTTACACTACTTTAGTTGGTCACATGGCCCTACATTACTCTGATTGATCAGATGTTCTTACTCTGCTTTGATTGATCAGATGACCTTACATTGCTCTGATTGGTCAGATGGCCTTATTCTGCTCTGATTGGTTAGAGTAAATGGACTTGGTCTACTCTGATTGGGCAGATGGCCTTATTCTGCTCTGATTGGTTAGAGTAAATGGACTTGGTCTACTCTGATTGGGCAGATGGCCTTACTCTTCTCTGATTGGGTAGAGTAGACTTGATGTACTTTGATTGGGTAGATGGTCTTACTCTAATTGGTTAGAGTATATTGACTTGGTCTACTTTGTTTGAGTAGATGGCCTTACTCAGATTGGTTAGAATAGATTGACTTGGTCTACTGTAATTGGGTAGATGGTCTTACTCTACTCTGATTATAGTAGATGGTCTTACTCTACTCTGATTGGCTAGAGTAGATGGTTGTACTCTACTCTGATTGGGAAGTGTAGAAGGACTAGGTCTACTCTGATTGGTTAGATAGCCTTACATTGCTCTGATTGGTCAGATGGCCTTACTCTGCTCTGATTGGTCAGAGAAGATGGCCTTACTCTACTCTGATGGGTCAGGTGGCCATACTACGATTGATTACAGTAAATGAACTTACTCTACTCTGATTGGATAGAGTAGATGGCCTTACTCTACTCTGGTTACAGTAGATGGGCTTGGTCTACTCTGATTAGCTAGAGTAGATGTCTTACTCTACTCTGATTGGCTAGATTAGATGGTCTTATTCTGAATAGCTAGAGTAGATGGACTTACTCTGCTCTGACTGGCTAGAGTAGACGTCTTACTCTACTCTGACTGGCTAGAGTAGATGTCTTACTCTACTCTGATTGGCTAGAGTAGATGTCTTACTCTACACTGATTAGCTAGAGTAGATGGTCTTTAATTGGCTGGAATATATGGACTTACTCTACTCTGATTGGCTACTGTTTATGGACTTGGTTTACTCTGATTTGCTAGAGCATATGGTCTTACTCTAATCTGATTGACTAAAGTAGATGATCTTACTCTCCTCTGATTGGCTAGACCATATGATCTTTCTCTACTCTGATTGGTTATAGTATGTGGACTTGGTCTACTCTAATTGGGTAGATGATCTCACTCTACTCTGATTGAGAAGTGTAGATGGACTTGTTTTACTCTGATTGGGTAGATGGCCTTACTCTGATTGGTTAGAGTAGATTGACTTGGTCTACTTTGATTGGGTAGATGGTCTTACACTACTTTGGTTGGAGTAGCTGGACTTAATCTATTCTGATAAATCTGATGGCCTTACTCTACTCTGATTAGTTACAGCAAATGGACTCGGTCTACTCTGATTGGCTAGAGTAGACCGACTTGTGGCTAGAGTACATGGTCTTATTATACTCTGATTGGCTAGAGTAAATGGTCTCACTCTACTCTGATTGGCTAGTGTAGATGTTTTACTCTACTCTGATTGGTTAGAGCATATGGTCTTACTATAATCTGATCAAATAAAATAGATGGTCTTACTCTCCTCTGGTTGGCTAGAGCATATGATCTTCCTCTACTCTGATTAGATATAGTATATGGACTTGATCTACTCTAATTGGGTAGAGAGTCTTACTCTACTCTTATTGGATAGAGTAGATTAACTTACTCTATCCAATCAGAGTAGAGTAAGACCATCTACCTAATCAGAATAGAGTAGATTATTTTACTTTATTCTGATTGGGTAGATAGTCTTACTCTGATTGGTTATAGTATATGGACTTCGTCTACTCTAATTAGGTAGATGGTCTTACTCTACTCTGATTGGTTATAGTATATGGACTTTTCTTATTTTCTGATTGTATAGAGTAGACTAACTTACTCAATTCTGATTGGGTAGATGGTTATACTCTACTCTGATTGGTTATTATAGATTAACTTCCTCTACTCTGATCAGAACCGTGTCTTTCTTACAGGAGACAATAACTCTGAGCTTGGCACACTGAGATTTAAAACTTTATACATTCACAAACAACTACTGAAAGAGCATAACAGCAGGTCACTCAGCAGGGTTTGTGAGTTTAACTAAATAAAGCTGAACAGGCATTGAGATAAAGTGTTTCTCCCATCTGAGGTCTCAGCCTCAGTCATGTCTTTTACCAAAAATACATACAGTAAAACTGCAGCTCCGACTTCACACTTCAACATTCACACATTGACTCAACCACAAGCACTAAAGCACAAAAACACACCAATATAGTCATATACGATTAACTGGCAAGTCAGTAATGAACACACGCATGAAAGAAAACAAGAAAAAAATATCAAATGACATGAAAAAAAGGGGAACTGCATATTTTTTTTGTTTGTTCCTGTGTTAAAGTATGCCAGTAAACCCGTGCCCTATTCAGAGATGTGCAAAACAGCAGATGACTGATAACCAGCAACACTGGAAACCCAAAAAGAAATATTTTTATCATTCAGACTAGACTCAACCTGAGCAAAAGCACTTTTATCAGAATCAGAATCAGTTTTATTGCCAAGTGTGCTTCACACATACACACACACACACACACACACACAAGGAATTTGTTTTGGCTACAGAAGCTTCCAGTGTACATAAAGCGACAAGTGACAACACAAAATAAATATGAAAAAAAAAGATAAACATTAAACAGATGCGGTTAGTCAAGAAACCTGGATGTTGAGTTGTATGTACAGATTGTTATAAATATACAGGTTATAAGGTGCTGTGTACAAGTGCGAATGTAGAGAGTATTGCATTGTATATTGATATAAGGTGCTGTGTACAAGTGCGTATGAGAAGTATTGCACATATTTATTGCACAGTAGGGGAATATTTAACTGTTCATAAGGTAGACAGCCTGAGGAAAGAAACGTTTCCTGTGTCTGGCTGTTTTTGTGCTTGGTGCTCTGAAGCGCCGACCAGACGGTAACAGTTGGAACAGGTAGTGTGCTGGGTGTGAGGCATCCAGAGTGATTTTGCGAGCCCTTTTACTCACTCTGGAAGAGTACAGTTCTTGAAGTGTAGGAAGGGTTGTGCCAGTGATTCGTTCAGCAGTCCGGACTATTCGCTGTAGTCTACGGAGGTCGGTTTTGGCAGCTGAGCCGAACCAGACGGTGATTGAAGTGCAGAGGATGGATTGGATGACAGCTGAGTAGAACTGTACGAGTAGCTCCTGTGGCAGGTTGAACTTCCTCAGCTGCCACAGGAGCTGCTCGTACAGTTCTACTCAGCTGTCATCCAATCCATCCTCTGCACTTCAATCACCGTCTGGTTCGGCTCAGCTGCCAAAACCGACCTCCGTAGATTATATGTCAAATTCATTCCACTTTTAAATCAAATTAAACGTAATATTTTGTAAACAGAGTCTCTGAGGATAAATAGATAAAACACTATTTCAGAGTTTCCTAATTATGCTTCTTGTACAACAGATTTACTCTCATCCAGCAACACTTTATATTTCTCATAACATCCAAAACATCATCAGCTCTTTTCTCCAAGTGTCTGAAACTGTAGGTTTAAGGATCTTGGGTCTGATTTATAACATCTGCGCAGTAGAAACCTTCCTAAAAGTGGCTGTACACCAGAATAAATAATTTATTTATTCATTATTTTGGCTCTTATGATGATTTAAATGGTTTTAATTAAGTCAATAATAATGTTAAAGCTCCTAAACTCTGGAATAGCCTTCCTGATAACGTCCGAGGCTCAGACACACTCTCCCAGTTCAAAACTAGATTAAAGACCTATCTGTTCAGTAAAGCATACACTTAGAGCACCACTTAGCGGGCTTCCACACAGGTTCTGAATCTTGTTTATATACACCATGAACAGCAGCTACGCTAATTATTTTCTTTATTCTCCATTTCCACCTGGGGATACTCTTCCCGAGGCCCTCAGACTATGCAGAGTCACTGATTCGATCCAAGACCAACAACGAGATGATCCCAAGGTTTCCATATCCTGGACCAGGCCGTATCCTGAGCAGCTACTGTGGTGGTCATGGAAGAGTGGAGAACATGAGACTGATTCCTGTGACGCTCCAGAGACAGACGAGTCTTCGCTGAGGCCAGCTTCCAGCCTCCGCCACTGAGACTGCAGCTCTCCACAAGACGTTTGGCCAGCGGAGAAATTAAAATGATCGCGCCCAACTGAGCCTGGTTTCTCTCAAGGTTTTTTTTTTCTTCACTTTCGCCTTTTAGAGAAGTTTTTTTTCCCTCTCCGCTGTCGCCACTGGCTTGCATGGTTCGGGATCTGTAGAGCTGCGCATCGTTGGATTTGCTCTTCAGTGTTTGGACTCTCAGTAGTGATTATTAAACCACATTGAACTGAGCTCAACTGAACTGAACTTAAACACTACAAACTGATCTACACTGTTCCTATTTACTGTGACCTTTTATGTGAAGCTGCTTTGGCACAATCTACATTGTATAAGCGCTATACAAAATAAAGGTGAATTGAATTGATTTAAATATGTTTACTTAGAGGGGCAACACGGTGGCGCAGTGGGTAGGGTTCGAGCCTCGGCTGGGTTTCCTCCGGGTGCTCCGGTTTCCCCCACCAGTCCAAACACATATGTGTGTGTGAATGAGAGTGTATTGGTGTTTCCCAGTGATGGGTTGCAGCTGGAAGGACATCCGCTGCGTAAAACATATGCTGGATAAGTTGGCGGTTCATTCCGCCGTGGTGACCCCAGATTAATTAAGGGACTAAGCCGAAAAGAAAACGAATGCATAAATGTTTAGCACTAAGTGGTTAGCGTAAGTGGTTAAGTGGTTAGCACTGTTGCCTCACAGCAATTAGGTCGCTGGTTCAAGTCCAGGTTAAGTCAGTTGGCATTTTTGTGTGGAATTGGCATGTTCTCCCTGTGTTGGCGTGGGCTTTCTATGGGTGCTCTGGTTTCCCTGACAAGTCCAAACACATGCGCTAACTAAATTGGCTGTAGTTTTTGAGTGTGAGTGTGTGTGTGTGTGTGTGTGTGTGTGTGTGTGTGTGTGTGTGTGTGTGTGTGTGTGTGTGTGTAAATGCCAAAAGTGTATGGGTGTTTCCCATTACTGAGTTGTGGCTGGAAGGGCATCCGCTGCATAAAACATATGCTGGAATAGTTGACAGTTCATTCCGCTGTGGCTTAATCTCTTATTTATTAGGGGTCGCCAAAGGAAAATGAATGAATGAATGTTTAAGAATTTACTTACAACTGTGCACTTTGCATGGGAAGTGGAGTACACATATTTCTGTTTTTTGCGTATGACTTGTTTATAAACCCCACCTTTCTGAGAGTTTACTCTATTTTAATTGTTCAGATTAGCTTACTGTGCTCTGATGGCCAAACTCTACTTTGACCAAACAAAGTAAAGTAAAGCCATCTGCCCAATCAGAGCAGATGACCTTATACTCTACTCAGATAGAAAAGTCTTTAAATCCCACATGAAAAGGAGAGCTGAGCCTCATTTTATTCCTGTGTTAAAGTACACCAGTGATGCATGCCCGTTTCGGAGATGTGCAAAACAGCGTGGATGTCTGATAACAAACAACAGTAGAAACCTTTTTCTTCCAAAATATTTCTATCATTCAGACAAGAGTCAACCTGCCTGCGTTACTGAGCAGAAGCACTTCAGTTCTTATTCAGTTCTTAAGTGCTTGTTAAGTCGTGACGTCTGGAATGCTCCAAGCCGCTACTCATTTGAATTGAGAAAATGACATCACAGTCATATCACACATTAAAGTGAATTTCATATAAAATAATGGTGTACACAACAGCCTCTGGACTTGCTGCATAACAGACACCAAATATTTGATCACTTTCTGGCCATCTGATATTAGGCATGGTTATATATATTGCGATTGTGATTTTGGAAAGTATTACATCGCTTTGTCAACATTTATTATTACCATTTGTTGAGTCTCCCTATACAGTTTGCTATAGCGCTTGGACACAGAAGCCGCTTCGCATGACGTCACACTTAACAAGCAGATAAACGTAAATTTAAAATGAAGTTTCAAGAAAATTGATGGGATAAATTAAAGAGAACACTGTTTCTGACTGTAAACGAACACACACATAAGCAGCACTTAAATTTTAAAATGATACTTCCAACAGATCTTTATAGTATGTGTCGCGATATATTCCCTGAAATTAAGAATCATCACTTAACCTCTTAAGGCCCAAGGTGTTTTTTTACAAGCATTTTTTTTATTTCTCTTTGTTAATTAAGCTTATTGGAACCTAATTACAATAAAACCTAAAGTATCATCTTTTGATATGATGTACTTTTAGAGAAAAAATGATGTCCATATATGTGGACTCGTGGTCCGAATTTACATAAAACACTTTTTCCTGACTGTTTTTTAAATACATATATAACATATAATTATTTTTTGAACATGTTTTGACCTTTAGAGAGTAAAAACAACATTTGTTTCCCATTTTGGACAGTTAAAAATGGTGTTTGGGACATTTCATATACTGCAAAACAGTTACAGGATGACACTGTATGTCTGTAACAAAATATAAAACATTCAAAGTATTTTACATAGCCACTTAACAGCTAAAATGTGCTGTCCACGTATGTGGCCACTAAGCCCTAGGAGGTTAAATAGCAAAAAGATATAAGTCTGATTTTATCAGAAATTGATCAAAATAGAGTTACATTTGTCAAAACAAAAACATTGATTAGGGAGCTTAACAAATTGTACTTAATTCAAAGAGAAAACACGTTTGAAACCTTTTTGACAGAACTTTGTTAATTTTTTTAAGCTTAAATATTTTATTTGCCCATTTTTTTTAAACTTAAAATCTTTATTTTCCATTGCAAGATGTAACTATATAATTGAATTTATCTGGAATGTTGTCTTAAAATTGAAAAAATTTATTTTTGCATGGCATCTCTGTATATAATGCTTCATTTTGTGAATTTATACAGTAAGACTTTCTGCATTACTTTTAAACCTTTTAAGGCTTTAATTGAGAAACGTTTCTGCATGAAAAAAAAAACAGTACTGAAAGTCCCAACTCCAATAACACATCTAACATAACTGAGGCTAAAATATCAGTATCACAAAGAAAAAAAGTATTTTTTAAAGGATTTAATGCATTATGCAACATCATAAATCTGTGTTACTCAGTAATCCTGTGATTTTATGCATGTGTGAAAGCAAAAAATTCTACATACCATCTTATCCAAAAATGTCACCAAATCCTAAAAGGCCAAGAGAGAGAAAAACTGTTCAAAATATAATAATAAAAAAAACATTAGTGTAGCTTTAATTTACATGAATAATTTTGCTTACCAGCATGATCTGTTCTTGAGAGTATTCATCAATATCTGCAAAGACAATTTCAAAATAAAATCAAATATTTGGAATTAAAGATTAATAAATGAGTTCTTGCATATTTTATGACTGCCTTCTGTTCATTCATTCATTTATTTTCCTTCGACTTATTTATCAGGGAATGAACGGTCAACAATTCCAGCATATGTTTTACGCTGCAGATGCTATTCCAGCCACAACCCAGTACTGGGAAACACCCATACACTCATACACTACGGCCAATTTAGTTCATCCAATTCACCTATAGCACAACCGAAGCACCCGGAGGAAACCCATACCAACACGGGGAGAACATGCAAACTCCACACAGAAACGCCAACTGTCTAGCTGGGACTCAAACCAGCGACCATCTTGCTGTGAAGTGACAGTGCTAACCATTCAGCCACCGTGCCTTCCCTGTTTTATGTTTTAATGAAAAATTTCCTTAATTCTTTAATTGTATTGTATTGATTTCATAAAAGCAACAAGAGACTATACTGAAACATGCATTAAAAACACAGCACAAAACTCTCATGCTTACTGTTTAAAACATCACAATAATTTCAAACACAACTCCACGCAAACCCATCACAGAAGTGACCCTGTGCACATAGTAAAGATCAACGCTTCTCATTTTCATTCTCAGCATGATGCAGCAGCGGTGGCATGAAAATAAGATTGCAAGAGTCCCTTCGGGCATTTATTTCAGTTACCTGCAAATTCATGCTGCTTTTAAAGTAAAAGCATGATGACATTTGAGCGAGTTGTGCAAGCACACGTTTAAAACAAACCCTCAGGAAATGTTTTAGCATTGACTTGAGTAGTATCAAAGTCCCTTTGAGACAAATCATTGCACTCGGCGACCATCTTTGAAACGCCTCTCGGGCAGTATATGCTTAGGCATTCTGTATGAATGGGGAAACATCAAATAATCCAAAACTGCTTTCCAAGCTTACTATTAAGTGGGGTTTATTCATAAACTAATTTAGAGAGGATCACGTGCTTATGATTTATCACAGCCGGTCACGTATTAAGCTAATCAGTATCATCCAATCATATGAACCATAAGCTACTATAAATAGCCACAGTTTTCAGTCCACTTTATCTTCGTTTGGAAGAAACCCCCCTTCCTCCTCCTTCACTATAGATCGGGCGGCACGGAGGCCCAGTGGTTAGCACTGTTAGCCCCACAGCAAGAACACTGCCAGCCCTGGTCCTGCCAGGTCGGTAGGTGTTTCTGTGAGGAGTTCGTATATTCTCCCCGTGTCCGTGTGGGTTTTCCCCGGGTTCTCCGCTTTCCTCCCACCATCCAAATATATACATCATGCATAACAATCAAGCATTTGTCTAGCCCCCTTTTTTCCTCACGTGTTCCCTTAGCTACCGCAGACGGAGAGTTCTAAGATCCACCGAGCTCAGGCTCCCCTCTCGCTCTGCAGCTCGGGGCTCTCTCCCGGGACAGCATGCCCAACAAGCTTTTGATGAATCATCAGCTAAGTGTGAACTCTTGAAATTTCACATTAGGAATCACCTATAGATTTAAGCATCAACTCTCTCTTTAGTTTCATTTCAAAATGTCCAAATCACACAAAATCTACAGAACTTTTCCCCATTCAAAATGATACCAGTGACATGTCTTGTGTATTCTCTAGTCTTTGCTAGCATACTTTCAAGGGCTTAATGTGATTGCAAACAAACCCAAAATGCATCAGTCCTGCAAACTTACCAACTTTTGTTACAGAGGACCATTTTAAATCACATCTGACATCAAAGGGGGGAAAACATAATCAAAAAGCATCTTTGGTTGAAAAGATCCATTATACAGAACTGCTTATGTTTATAAGCCACTACAATTTCTGTTTGAATAAACGTGTTTACTGTATCTGCAGTGTCCTTGATCACAGGATGCCATTAAAAAAGCCCTGTAACACTTTACCTTGACGACTTCCTGGGAAACACCGTGCATTTTTCATTCGCAATGTGCAAAAATAAAGTAAGCAGAAATGTTTTACATGGAAAACAATTGATTCTGTGGATTCCAATTAAGTTTGGAATTTTAATAACCTACTAAAGGCTTTTCATATTTTTTAAGGCCATTTTATAAACAAGCCCGGTGCTATACCTTTATTCAAAGCCACAATGAAACGGAAGCAGTGACTTAATAAACGATATAAAGTTAAAACTAAATTAAACATGCACAGATTAATTGCACGTAAGAACATGCATTTAGAAAATAAATAAAATGCAAGAGATCACTTTGTATCAGCATTCATTGCATCCTTTTTGTGCAATTGTAGAACTTACTGTGGAATTAAAGCACACTGTTGATCGGTAGCACTTTAAAATAATAATAAAATAGATTGAAATGTAATACTAATATGAACAATGCAGCATTTATTAATCATAGTTCAACATTTAATGTATTTTTAATAATGCATTATTAAAATCCAAAGCTGTGCTTGTTAATATTAGTTAATGCACAGTGAGTTAACATAAATGAACAGAGAATGATTATTTTAATGAACTAAAATTAACAAAGACTATTAAATACTGCAGTAAATGTAAATACATAGTATTAACTAAGGGGCCATTTTTTATTGTGTTAGCCATTTATCTTGCTTTAACACTTAATTTGTCATTATTAATTCAGCAGTGAGACTTTCTGACTTTGTTCAGTCAGCATTTTACTCATTAGTTATGAAATGACAGAGCTTGTGATTTATAGGAAAGTTCACTAGAACTAATAAGAACTTACTGAAAACTTGTCATAAGTCACTGTTAGTCACTGTTATTGCAATCTGTTTTTCTTTAGCTGTTCCACATTTTAGCCACTAAAAATAACCTGACCACAAACAGACAAGCAAAATCTGATTAAGTGGTTAGAACTGGCATTTTTTTGTCCATTTGTTAGAGTTTCCTGTGCCATTATTGGTGCTCGGTGTGAAAAAATAAATATCTAAAACACATAAATGCATGAACGTAATTTGAGTTTTAGGTAGATTACTTCAATGAATGAAGGATTTTGAATTAACTGCATGCATTAACATTTTAACAATCACAGTCAAAATTGAAATAAAAGGAAATCAGAAGAAAAAAAAATAAGTATGGTACACATTTTATAAGTCTGAGACATATTATATGGTGTTATAGTAGTTTATGGTTTTATAGTCATTTAAAACTGACCTGGGGGAGCCGTGGAGCCACCATAACCTTTCATATCAGGAGCCAGAACTCTGAATCCTGCATCAGCCAAAGCTGGAATCTGATCAGAAAAAGCAACATATTGAGAAAGAAATCATTTTTAGCAATGCATTTCTGCATATAATGCTTAATTTTTCAAGTTTATAAAACTTTGTGCTATTTACAACTGTTTTAAGGACTTCAAGTGTCACGTTTCAATGTAGAATGAAGAACCAGTATTCAAGTACTCTAGTTACACATCTAATAAGAAGCTAAAACATCAGTATCAAATATCAACCAAAAATGTTTTTCAGTATTAAGTGTTATCATAAATCTGCTTTCCTTATTAATCCTGTGATTATATGGATGTGTAAAAGCAAAAACAGTACACAACACCTTACAGCCAAAACTGGAATCGGATCAGAAACCTGTGTCAAAGTAATGGTAGTTAATGCATTAACTAATATGAATGACAAATTAGCAATTAATATGTTCCCGTACCATATTCTTTAAATGTTTGCTAACCTTAAAATAAACTGGTCATTGAAAGCTGAATCCCTAGCAGTTTTTGACTTCTTTACATATTTTAAAAGCTCTTCAAGAGTTCTCAACAAATCAAACGTATGCATATACAACAAGAATATATAGCACACACATTGTTTTGACTGTTTAATAGGTTTAAATCACAAAAATACATCATAAAAGCCATTTTTTGTTTGTTTTATGTCTTTAGGTTTGGTTTAATAATGTCTGTGAACACAAAACAAACCAGAACGAATGTCATTTTTATTTGGGTGACACTTTAGTTTAAATACCAATACTCACTATTAACTAGTGGCTTATTACCTGCCTTATATTATTCTTTCGGCTGTTTGTTTGACCTTATAAAGCACATTTTGTGCATGAACATATTCTACATCCCTAATACCAAAAACTAACTACTATCTTAATAATATTAATAAGTAGCAAATTAGTAATTTATTGAGGCAAAAGTCATGGTTAAAGCTTTAATAATAGCGGGAATTGTATCTTCAATTAAAGTGTGGTCTTTAGGGTCCTTTCACACCTGCCTCGTTTAGTTAATTCTGTTAAAACGTACCAGAGTTCATTTGCCTTTTTGGTGCGGCTTATTTGAACAGGTGTGAAAGCGGCAATCATACTCGGATTCACACTAAAAGCGAACCAAACAAGTGTACAGAACCCTGCTGGAAGAGGTGGAGCGTTTAGTTTGTGGTTAGAACGTATTGGGAAGCCAATACGGAAGTAATTAAAACTGTAATTCATCGACCCGCCTTTCGGGCGCTGGCTCCAGGAAATCCAGATGTTCTCTGACTGCAATGTAAATTGGCCAATTTTACAGCTGATAAAAATATGTTTACAGCCTGGTACATAGATTGCTTTGGTGCATAGAGCTAACATTATCATTCATGACAACTGTGAGGGTGGTGACTCATCCGTTTTGTTTTTATTAAGTCTGCATAATTAAGGGCATGGCCACTTGAGTGACTGCTAGGTCTTGCTGGTCGTTGTCTTGTCACTTCAGCTGATTCCGGCTGATTAGCCGCTGAACTCGGCATATACATCATATTTTTGTGTTGTTTTATGTTTCTTTACACAGTCAGTTGCTTTTTGCAATTATTTTTTACAATTATCAAATGATATGGCATGCTGTGTGCACTTAATTGTGCTCACAAACCATTCACGTGGCCTACATTTCCCAGGTGAGTGAAATTATATACTTATATCTCATCATCTATAAATGTATTTGTTTTACTTAAGATAATTTATCATTTATAATGTTCTTTAGACCAGTAATCTGACAGATTGATTAGCTGTAGGCTCTAGAACAGTCATCTGAAGCGTTGTCATACAGTGTTATGTCTGGATTTCATAAATAGTCCTGCATTTACTAACACAGACTATTTCTGAAGTATTAGAAGTAATTCGCGTTTTCTTCCAGTAGAAAAATATCATAAGAACAATGTTTAGTGCCTCAATGTATTACAACAGTGTTTTAAAAGACTAAACACTTTATTGATATAGTATACAACCAAGCACATGTGGTCAGAACACAAACGAGTATTAAGCGTTTCTTCCAAAGAAAAGCCTGTCTAAGCAAAATGCTAGCAGGCGTCTGTAGCTCCGCTCACACTCTGCCTCTTTGCCCTTGTTGGGTATCCCCCAGTTGGTGCGATGACGCATGAACAAAATGGAGAGTTGGCCACGCCTATCTGTAGCTTATTTTGCGTTTTTCAGAAACCCATGGGTGACGTCACAAATACTTCATCCATATCTTTTACAGTCTATGATTCTAACTGATTCAGTTCACAGAATTCGTGCATGTGAGAAACGGAACCAAAATGACTGAAAATGCTACAATAGCTATGTTTCAATCCACCTACTTGTATGCTCATTAAAAAAAACAGCTGATGAAAACATCAAGATGCGCATAAATTTTGAAAATGCACATAAAAAACATATGCACATAACAGTAGGATAAACTTTTTATTCGATAAGAAAAGATGCGCATAAACTATGATGGAAACACTTTTACCGAACAAATTCTAGTATGTGCATTAAAAAGTCATGTGATTTTGTTCTAAGAGATCATGTGATGATTAAAATGTAAAACATCTGAAATGTTGTTTTGGTCATTCTAAAACACCTTAACCATTTCAGTATTAGTGTTATCATAATATTAATCAAAAGCCTCTGTGCTCCACATCTCACATCTTCAAATGCTACTACACGTTCACTTTGTGCCAGGATTGTCTTCTGAGGCACAAGTCATTTATTAAATGAAGAAAAGATTGACGCAGCTTCTCCTATCGCAGCAAATTCTGTTTTTACTGTTGATATTTGAGCCAGATAATCAGGAAGTGATGGTTTTGTTCGCGTTGACTTGTTGGATGGAAACACTGCTTTATTCGCACGTCTTTTATGCAGTAATCGAGTTGTGTATAAAGTTAATTCGCATTTTTGGATGGAAACATAGCTAATGTCCAGACCAAAGTAAACATACTGTACTACAGAAAGCACCTCTTTTTTTAGTATAGATCAAATTAACTGAACTATAAAAGTGTGCAGACAGCAATAATCAGCACAGAATGTGATTAAAATGGTTTAATTTGATTAGAATTTTATATATTTGTTAAATTGTAGTTTTTTTTTTTCCAAGTAAACTTTTTTTCATCCCAGATTTTTCATGCCCTGCACAGAGAAGTTTTCAGCATTTCAATGAGGATTGTGTTACAGGGCACTCATCATTGTTGCTGGTTTTTAAGGTAAAGTTGGTTTTATTTTATTTATTTATTTTAAATTAATTGTTGTACACAAAATTGTACACAACAAAACAGGGAACAATCAATATCGCAAGGCACATTTAGCATTAACATAAATAAAACATATCTGATTTTTAAGCATTGCATCACTATTCTTGACATTTTCCTGCATCTAAACAGTCTATATTTTAGAAACTACTGCAGAAAAGAAGGTTATTTGACATCAAACCTTTTGCATTACACTATCTTTCTTTTATTATGCAATGCAACCTAGATTTTACTCATCTTCTGGGGCCGTATTCAACACTGAAATCTCATGAATCACCCTTTTGGTGTTTTAAACCCACCAACCTGTGGCTTACCAGAGTGATCTTTAAGCACAAATCCGGCAGGCTCTTCTAGTCTAATCTCTCCATCTTCAAAGGTCTGTGTTTCAGTTGCATCAGATATAAAGTTTGCTGTTT
>NC_079451.1:46961011-47111011 GCF_903798145.1 Danio aesculapii | reverse complement strand
CTCATTCAATTTACAATATTGTGTCAAATAAACAAATACAGTGTAAATAACAGTCTTAAAACTAATCGTAATGCAACATACCATTACGACGGAGGACGGCAGCGGCATCAAGAACAGCCATATTGAATTCCAGCTTCCCAATGTCATCGAAAAGCTTTTGAGTGGAAAATTGGGCTGGTAAAGACAGACCCTGATCTGCTGCTACCTTCTGACACTCAGTGTCAAACTCAGGAATCATCTGAAATGTGAAATCAAACAATGACACATGAGAAAATACTTTCTTTGCACTTAAACAGACCAGATGAATGCGATTTAATAGAAACTACACTGTAAAAATCTCTCTTAATTACAGTTTTCTTATTTTGTAAAATGTTTTCTGTTTGTTTACGGTTGTGAATTGCATTATGGGCTGTTGATCTCTGCTCTGTCGACTTTTGATGATGAAAATTCAACTCTACAGTTTAACAAACTGACTTTTATAGACATTCTAGTGGTTTGAAATAATATAATGTATAAGAAATAAAGAAATAAGTCTGTTAAATAACAGAAAATGCACTCGCAGTTTATTACCAGGGTTTTGTAGCGTAATATACAACACCAACCCAGACTATATAGCACTTTAAACCATTAAAAATGTTCATAAGAGTCACTTTTTCAAGCTATTTAAGGTTAAAATTTGTTGGAAGAAAAATCAAGATCCCATAATGCAATTCAAATTCAATAATTTATGGGGAAAAATAAAAAATGATTAATCACAAAATAGGAAAAACGGCTAATTTACTGATATTTTTACAGTGTATGAGAAAACTACATGGCAGCCAAATTAGCATAAAATAAAAACACATTTTTTTGACATCCACACTATAAAAAAAGGTTAATCTATTGAATTAATTTGCATGATTTTACATAATCTACTCTGTTTCAAATTACTATTATTATTATCAAAATAAGAGATGTTGTCTGTTTTGTACAATGTTCTCCTTGTCATTTATATGTATTTATTGTACATGATATTATATTTTATATTGTATGCATTAGTGCTGCACAATATATTGTTTTAGCATCGATATCGCAATGTGATCATTCGCAATAGTCACATCACGTGCACACTCAATGTTGAATCTGGATTATATTGATCATTTTGCAATTGTTTTTTGAGGCCTGTGACTGTGTGACGGGTTTTAAAAGTATTCAGGCATATAAAAATGTACCGTTTGTAACTTAATTTGTAACTTAAGTCAAATTACTAATGATTATTTATTCTGAATTGTTTATAAAATGAAGACTATGCAGTATTATTTTACATTTGATATTTCAATTACTTCATACCTGAACGCTTTTTGACTAGGCATGGGCAGGTATAAGATTCTGAAGGTATGACAACCTTGCATAAAAATATCACGGTTTCACATTATTGTAATTACCACTCTAAAATATGCTCTTTTTAAACGTCTGGGTTAAAAACAACAACTTTTTCCCCTTTGAACACAATATATTTTATTTTGAGGAATATTTCAAATGTTTTGTAGCAGTAAACATGTCAGGCTAAATAATTTAAATGAAGACTTCTGCTGTCTTCATTAGTTTCAAAAAGATTTCTTTACAATTTCAAACGGCATCTTTGGAGATCTTTTCTGCTAGAGATACTGATAAAAAAAATTAGAATAAATAAAAAAAAATTAAACATACCTTGGGAACGGCATTACAGAAAAATTTGGCATTTTTAAAACCTTGACTTTTCCAAACCGCGGTATACCTTGAAAACGGTTATCATCCCATACCTAATTTTAACTCCTCTGAAAACAAAAAACGCTGTTTATTTGATTTGAATCTTTGTCTTTATTGAATTTATCTACAGCATGTTTATAGATTGTTTATTATATTTATGACCTAACCCCTACAGAATCATTCCAATCAATCTAAAATTGTAAATTCTTTCCAAAACGTTATTAAACTCATTTAGTGGAATTGTATTAATAGCTCAATATATAATAGCAGAATAAAAAAAAATATTGCAATGTTAGATTTTTCCAATATCATGCAGCCCTAGTATGCATAGTTAACATGCTTGGCAATACTGATACAAAAATGTCATGACCAAAAACCAACTCGAACGTATGCATTTTATACTGTTTTAAAGAATACTGAATACACACTAAATCAAACATAACCAACATGAATGAATGTCAATGACCTGAGTGAGGGTTGTTTTCCCCTTTTCCGCACGATACAGAGCATTGTCACTGCCAAGTTTTGCTGCCACATTCTTTATGAAGCCCCTAGAGCAAAACGCACACCTTTAAATCAGTCATTTCAACGGTTATGTTAATAAAACAGAATATTACGTACAAAAAGATGAAAAAAAAAACTGATAAACAAATAATTGTATGTTTTTATATTTACATGAAATATGTCAAGAAGAAAAGAATGAAAGACTTTGAAATGTCAGCCATTTCCTCAAAAAAAAACTAAAACAAAACTAATATAAAACTGCACATTTATTTATTTTTATTTACAAGAAATATGTCAAGAAAGAAAGATTTTGAAATGCCAGTGATTGCCTCAAACAAAAAAATAAAATAAGAAAAACTCAATATAAAAATGCACATTTATTTTTTTTTATTACGATTTTCTTGAGAAAGAAAGAAAGAAAGAAAGAAAGAAAGAAAGAAAGAAAGAAAGAAAGAAAGAAAGAAAGAAAATCACATATTGTGAAATGTCAGCGATTTCTTGATTCAAGAAAAGGAAGATCAAAAAACTAATATAAAAATGTACATTTATTTATTTTATTAACATAAAAGATGCCAAGAAAGAAAGAAAAATCACACTTTAAAATGCCAGTGATTTCCTCAAACAAAAAAAAGATTTAAAAAATAATAAAAATGCACATTCATTTATTTTATTTACATAAAATATCAATGTATTGCTAAAAGAAAGAATTTATTAGATTAATTTAAAAATATATACATTTTTATTTTCAAGAAAGAAAGAAAGAACGAAAGAACACATACTTTGAAATGCCAGTAATTTTCTCAAACAATTTTTTTTTTATATAAAAACAAATATAAAAATGTACATTTATTTATATTTACATAAAATAGATCAAGAAAGAAAGACTTTGAAATGCCAGCGATTTCCTGAAACAAAAAATAAAATATGAAAAAACTAATATAAAAATGCACATTTATTTATTTATTTTTTATTACATAAAAGATGCCAAGAATGAAAGAAAGAAATCACATACTTTGAAAGGCAAGTGATTTCCTCAATCAAAAAAGGAGATTAAAAAATAATAAGAATGCACATTTGTTATTTTATTTACATAATGTCAAAGTATTGCTAACAGAAAGAAAGAAAGAAAGAAAGAAAGAAAGAAAGAAAGAAAGAAAGAAAGAAAGAAAGAAACTTTCAAATGTGAGTGATTTCCTTAACCAAAAAACAAGATGAAAAAACTAATAAAGATGCACATCTATTTATTTTTATTTACATAAAATGTCAATGTATTGCTAAAGAAAGAATTTATTTGATTTATTTATAATTTCTTTATTTTTATTTGCAAAGAAAGAAAGAAAGAAAGAAAGAAATATTGAGAAATGCTAGTGGTTTCCTGATACAAGAAAAGCAAAGATAATATATATATATATATATGCACATTTATTTATTTTTAATAAAATAAAGATGCCAAGAATGAAAGAAAGAAATCACATACTTTGAAATGCAAGTGATTTCCTCAATCAAAAATGGAGATTAAAAACTAATATAAATGCACATTTGTTATTTTATTTACATAATGCCAAAGTGTTGCTGAAAGAAAGAAAGAAAGAAAGATACTTTCAAATGTCAGTGATTCCCTTAACCAAAATAAAAGATGCATAACTACTAAAAATGCACATCTATTTATTTTTATTTACATAAAATGTCAATGTATTGCTAAAGAAAGAATTTATTTATAATTTCTTTATTTTTATTTTCAAGAAAAGAAAAGAAAAAAAACAAAAGAAAAGAAAGTCACATACTTTGAAATGCCAGTGGTTTCCTCAAACCTCTGAAATGCTTGGCCAATCTGTGGGGTAACAATACCACCCCACAAACTAAACAACACTGCCTTCTTCATTGCAAACTACTGAATATCTCTTCAAAACTGAGAGAAACTGCAAAAAAGAGAAGTACAAAGGCAGAAAACATTATACTTTAGCCCTGCCAGGCATTCTGGTTAGTCAAAACTACAGTTAACGTTAGCAGGACAAAGTTCATTACGTAACGCTGTTGAAAAGTAAAGTTCATTTTGGCGAAGTTTTATGTTTATTTACCTGTTGTGCGTCAGCTTCTGCACTTCAAGAGACCACTGCTACACCAGTGACTTTAGCACATAGGAAAACTCCTAATATACTGCTCTCTAACCCAGCCCAAATACTACAAACACCAGTTCTACTG
Source organism: Danio aesculapii (assembly GCF_903798145.1). NCBI lineage: Eukaryota > Metazoa > Chordata > Actinopteri > Cypriniformes > Danionidae > Danio > Danio aesculapii. The sequence continues at coordinate 47,106,577 of NC_079451.1, read as the reverse complement.
TGGCGAAGTAAACGGCTCATAAATATTAATGCGAGGTCTTGACATACACTGAATATTCGTACCTGATTGGCTGAAAGGCAAGCAGAGGAAAGATGGCGATTGGACGAATTCACAGAGGAAAGATGGCTATTGGACGAAATCACAGATCCTGCGCGGCTTATTGGAATAGACGAATTACGTTAGAGGAAGTCAACAGAAGCTATTTAATATTCATAAGCAATGGCTTTCACGATAGTAGTGGAAAGAGCTATAAAGTCAATAGTTACGTAAATCGCAAACTTTGTCAGATTATAGGAATTAGCGACTACAAAGATTTTAATATCAATCTCAATTTGATTTATTAAAGTACTATATATACACTATACATATATAATATTATAAAGCGTGCATAAAACAATGTATATTAAATTAGTAATTAAATATTTATTTATGTCAACATGATATTCCTTCAAATATTACATATTATATGAAACGATTATTTAAAAATGCATGTTTACAATTTACAGGCCTAAATATGCAATGAAAATGCATCATGTTTGCAATAATGCTTTTTACAATATTCGATAAAATGAAATAAATAAAAAAACATTATTCGTTTACTGTCGTTTGTTATACTTAGTCATTTCCCCAATAGGCAAACAAATTCAGTAGTATCTTATATATGCAAGCTGAGACATGCGGTCTTCTAGACATGAAATGCCAGACTTTTTTTTTATTGCTTGAACTGACAATACAAGAACATCATAACAATGTCCAAGGGATCACAGACAGATCTTTAAAAGGTCAATAATATACATAGTCATAAGATGAAAAATATAAAATCACATACAAATACAAATAATACCATTCGACAGAAAGGGGAAAAATAATAATAATTATAGTATTAATAATAATATTAATAATAATATTAATAATAATAATAATAACAAAATATTAATACTAAAAAATACCAAATTCAACAAACAAAATAAAACAAATGAATGAACTTACAATGACACTTAAACAAATAACCATAAGGAAAGCAACTAAAATCGAGAATCTTTTTTAAATACGTCTGCATGAAATGCCAGACACAATGCACTCAATCGAGCCACTGACGTCACTGTGAGAGGTAGGCAAATGTATATTTTTTGCACGGGTGGATTTTTTGGCCCATGACAGACGCGCGCCCGCGCGCGCACGCACACACACACACGCACGCACGCACGCACGCACGCACACACACACACACACATATATATATATACACATTTATACTCACTGGGGTATACCTTACTAGTACCGGGTTGGACCCCTTTTGCCTTCAGAACTGCCTTAATCCGTCGTGGCATAGATTCAACAAGATACTGGAAATATTCCTCAGAGATTTTGCTCCATATTGACATGATAGCATCACGCAGTTGCTGCAGATTTGTCGGCTGCACATCCATAATGCGAATCTCCCGTTCCACCACATCCCAAAGGTGCTCTATTGGATTGAGGTTTGGTGACTGTGGAGGCCATTTGAGTACAGTGAACTCATTGTCATGTTCAAGAAACCAGTTTGAGATGATTCACTCTTTATGACATGGTGAGTTATCCTGCTGGAAGTAGCCATCAGAAGATGAGTACACTGTGGTCATAAAGGGATAAACATGGTCAGCAACAATACTCAGGTAGGCTGTGGCGTTGATGCTCAATTGGTACTAATGGGCCCAAAGTGTGCCAAGAAAAATAACCCCACACCATTACACCTCCACCACCAGCCCGAACCGATGATACAAGGCAGGATAAGTCCATGCTTTCATGTTGTTGACACCAAATTCTGACCCCACGATCTTAATGTCACAGCAGAAATCGAGACTCGTCAACCAGGCAATGTTTTTCCAATCTTCTGTTGTCCAGTTTTGGAGAGCCTGTGTGAATTGTAGCCTCAGTTTCCTGTTCTTAGCTGACAGGAGTGGCACCCGGTGTGGTCTTCTGCTGCTGTAGCCCATCCGCCTCAAGGTTGGACGTGTTGTGTGTTCAGAGATGCTCTTCAGCAGACCTCGGTTGTAGCGAGTGGTTATTTGAGTTAATGTTGCCTTTCTATCAGCTGGAACCAGTCTGGCCATTCTCCTCTGACCTCTGGCTTTAACAAGGCATTTGAGCCCACAGAACTGCCGCTCACTGGACATTTTCTCTTCTTCAGACCATTCTCTGTAAAGTTGTGTGTGAAAATCCCAGTAGATCAGCAGCTTCTTAAATACTCAGACCAGCCCGTCTGGCACCAACACCAAATGCCATGTTTAAAGTCACTTAAATCCCCTTTCTTCCCCATTCTGATGCTCAGTTTGAACTGCAGCAGATCATCTTGACCATGTCTACATGCCTAAATGCATTGAGTTGCTGCCATGAGATTGGCTGATTAGACATTTGCGTTAACACAAATTTCTTAGTTACGACACTCCCAAAATCATTCCACATAAATCTGCAGAATTTAAAAGAAGAAATATCAAAAGACAGAGATTCTGGCTGGCCCTGCTAATTCGCAATCACTGAATGTCAATCAATCAAAAAGTATGCGGCAGCCTGCGCTGATTCAAAACACAAACCTTCATGCAATTTATTTAATATCGCTTTATTTCCTAGTTTAATTTTGGGTATGAGCGCGTATTTACAATAACTTCAAAATCTCATCTGTTTATATTCTGGTTCTTAATAGTTTCGCGTTGAAGCGTTAATTCAATCGCTCCGCCCTCTGATTGGCTGGGAAGACGCACCGGCTTCTCATTGTCTTTCTTCCTCTCGCTCCGCCTTCTGATTGGCTCTGCAGACGCATCGGCTCCTCATTGGCTGTGGATCAGTCAGAGGCGCTCGGAGAGTCTGCTGAATCCGGAGCTCAGAGTCAGAAACACCGGCAGATCCTCCGAGCATCATGTGTGACCACCGTACACCTCTCTAGAAGACTCCCGACGCTGGACATGGCGGAAACCAGGATAAAAACACTCCTGAACAATCTCTGGATGTTAATTCTCATCGCAGGACACGTCCAGCCTGGTCAGTACAGGTCGTATTATTAACGGAATATTATTTATGAATATTAAGGGCTAGTTAGAGGGATAGTTAATGCACCCAAAATTAATATATACTCACTATTTACTCTCCCTCAAGTGATTATAAACCTTTATGAGTTTCTTTTTTTCTGTTAAACCCTAAAGTTTATATCAAAAATAAAGCTGGAAACCTGTATCCATTAACTTCCATAGGAAAAACAAATACTATGGAAGTCAATGGTTACAGGTTTCCAGCTTACTTCAAAATATCTTAATGTTTTGCAAGAAAGAAAGTCATACAGGTTGAAACAAGTAAATGGGGATTAATATATGACAGATTTCTAAATTTGGGTGAACTATAACAATACAGGACTATACAAACACATTATTTGCAATAAATAAAATAAAAATAAAAAATCCTATTGTATTCATAAAATCACTTTGTACAGTATATTCACATACTTTATATGTCTATAAATAATTACATGTGTAAATGTAATGTGTAGTTTCTATAAAACTATTTATTATTATTTCATGACATGGAAACTCACAAAACGTATACAAAAATGTATTTATTTATTTATTTATTTATTTATTTATTTTTATTTTTATTTTTTATTTATTTATTTTTTCATGAATTAAGCAACTTAATTTAACATAAATATGTAAAAGTCAAAATATATACAACAAAATAAATTTAAATATGTTAAATATTTCAAAATAAATATTAAAATACAGTATAAATGTAGTAGTTTTAAATTTGTATTGTCCGTAATGGGAAATTTGTTATGGGCATCACCATATTGCTGCAGACATTTCATTAAAATACCAATAAAAACAATACAAAATACAGTAATTACAATAATTATAATGCTAATTAAGATAAACTCTTGTTAAGTAAACCCACTGAAACAGATACAAAGGATTTCTTATATCGGTTCAACCTACACTTACGGACTCTATATCTCCTACCAGAGGGAAGCAGTTCATAATGTGGAAACAAAAACTGAGTTGGATCATGCAGAATCATTTCCACCTGATTGAGGACACAATTCTCATATAAAACTTGAGGATTAAAATATTTATCATGCCCAACAATTTAAAAGATGCATCAACTTTACACTGTACAGATATACAGTGATACCATATCTAACAATGGCTTTCAAGAACAACTTTACTAAACAACATCATAAGCTTCTTGTTATCTCCAAAAATATGTACCCTATGTAAAAAAAATACAATCTCTGGTGCAAAACGAGAGCAAACCCTCTCTATATGTTTTCCATGTGAAAGAACTGTCAATGTTAATGCCCAAGTACTTATTATAGGTCTCTGACTGAGTAATAGGATGGTCGTCGTGTACAACCACTTGACGATGGTCACCTATATACTTTGGGTCAAATACCATCTCTTCTGTTTTCTTAGTATTTATTTTTAGCTTATGTAGTATCAATTTAATTGATAAACTAGACACGGCTTTCACAGCAAGAAGGTCGCTGGTTTGAGGGTCAGTTGGCATTTCTGTGTGAAGTTTGCATGTTCTCCCCATGTTCGCGTGAGTTTCCTCCGGGTGCTCCGGTTTCCCCCACAGTCCAAACACATGCAGTACAGGTGAATTAGGTAGGCTAAATTGTCCTCAGTGTATGAGTGTGTATGGATGTTTCCCAGAGATGGGTGACGCTGGAAGGGCATCTGCTGTGTAAAACATATGCTGGATAAGTTGGCGGTTCATTCCGCTGTGGCAACCTCAGATTAATATAGGCACTAAGCCGAAAAGAAAATAAATGAATGAGTTTAAGGATTTCAAATTGTGGATATTAGGTCCTGAATGAGTATTAATAACTTTATGATATTAATAAAACTTATTTTAGATGATTGGAGCGTATTAACAAAATATAAAAGGCTATAAATTGCATGCACATAAATGAGTTCAGCTCTCACAAATCTCTTATCTAAAATCATATTTTGTATAGGAAACTTTTAAATATTTTATTCGTGCATTTACATTAGATTAGTCAGTACTGAAGCCAAATCTGGAGCTAATCTAACAAAATAACGGACAATAATGCTCCAAAAACTAGTACAGCCAATTTTATTTGTTATAGAAAAATATTAAATAAAAATGTTAAAAAAGAGGAAAAACTCAAGAGAAACCAAAAAATGTAAAAGTTTAGTTGATGTTTTGTAGGTTGTAATTTTTATATTTTTTACAATATTTTGCTGGAATTTAAATGTATTATCTTTCAATTTCTAAATATGTTTGGTGGCTAAAATTGTATTTTAATAAATGTAACTGCTTGATAAATCTGTTTAAATGCACCAACATACATTGCCTATATTCACTGAGAAATGGATAAAAATATTGTCAATTCAATTATGCTGAGCACTGTATATTACATTATTAGTACTGAAGACAAATCTGTAGCTAATCTAACGAAATATTTTATGATAAACATACAAAATTAGTACACCCAAATGAATATGTCAGGGAAAATATTAAATAAAAGATTTTAAAAGAGCAAAATTCAAGACAAACAAAAAATGTATAGTTTACTTGAAACTTTGTAGCTTGTAATTTCTTTTCAATATTTCACATGAATTTATTGTATTATCTTTCTATTTCTAAAGATGTTCAGTGACTAAAACACTATTTAAATAAATATGTCTGTTTAATAAATCTGTTTTGTGCAAATGGACCAAAATGTATGATCTATATTCACTGAGTAAATGATAAAAATATTCATTTTCAAAATGCAGTGTACTCATTTATGTTGAGCGCTGTATATTTTGTAAAATCTAAAGTCCATTGCAAACTATATAGTGTGTGATCTAAAAAGTCCTTACATTGAAAACATGATCATAATGTCTGCAAGTAGACAGTCTAAAATGAACATTAATATTTCAACTCAGCTGGAAAACAAATGCAAGTGTTTTCAATATACAAGTCACAATTATTCGCCCTCCTGTGATTTTTCTTTTTCAAATATTTCCCAAATTATATTTAACAGAGCAAGAACATTTTCACAGTATTTCCTATAATATTTGTTCTTCTGGATAAAGTCTTATTTGTTTTATTTCGGTAAGAATAAAAGCAGTTTTTAATTTTTTTTAAACCATTTTAAGGTCAATATTATTAGCCCCCTTAAGCTATATTTTTTATCGTATGTCTACAGAACAAACAACGGTTAAACAATGACTTGTCTAATTACCCTAACCTGCCTAATTAACCGAGTTAAACCTTTAAATGTCACTTTAAGCTACTAGTATCTTGAATAATATCTAGTGAAATATTCTGAACTGTCATCATAACAAAGATAAAAGAAATCAATTATTAGAAATGAGTTATTAAAACTATTATGTTTAGAAATGTGTTGAAAAAATCTCTTCTATTAAAAAAACTTGGGGGGAAAAATATACAGGGGTGTTAATAATTCTGACTTAAACTGTATTTACCATTCATTGCATTGCTTTGTGTCCCTGCATGACTCCTTTCAGTTTCTTCTCAGTTTTTCCTCTCGCTGTACTAGAAAAAAACACAGCCATCAGAAATCAGTGGCCGGAGGATTAATTAGAGCTGACTGCGGTGATTAAAGAACGAGTAGTAATTAGGGTGAGGAGGAGGCTGTGTTTGTCCAGTCTCTTATTTACTGTAACTCAGTTATTGTTCAGTGACCTCAACCATGACCTGCGTCCTTTCCAAAACATTTATCAAACACTTTATGATCAATTACAGTGCTGAATGAATCCACTAATGAAATAAAGCCGAATGATGATGAAGATTACCTTCTGCCAGAATCAAATGTTCTTGTTGCGATTACCTCCTGAAGGTTTTATCACGGTATACAGTATTACTACAATATTGAAAAGTTACTTTGACAGATTTGATAAAATACTGTATATACTACTTGGTGTATTTCTATATTGTATGTTCAGAGTAAATAAATGTTTTGACTAAACTGAATTGCACTATAGGAGGATTATAAACATGGTGGCACAGTGGCTCAGTGGTTAGCACTGTTGCCTCACAGCAAGAAGGTCGCTGCTTCGAGTCTTGGCTGGGTCAGTTGGCATTTCTGTGTGAAGTTTGCATGTTCTCCTCATGTTGGTGCGTGAATGTGAGTGTATGGGTGTTTCTTAGTACTAGGTTGCGGCTGGAATGGCATCAGCTGTGTAAAACATTTGCTGGAATAGTTGGCAGTTCATTCCGCTGTGGCGAACACTGATAAATCAGAGACTAAGCCGAAAAAAAAAATGAATGACTGATGAGTGAGGATTATAAACACTGTAAAATATGCTGGGTTCCACAAAATTCTGTTGCCCCAATACAAATTGATTAAGTTAATGAATTGCTTTTACAAGTTTAAGTGGACTGAACAAAAAACAATTAAGTTTTCCCAAGAATTGTGTTGTTTCAACTCATTTTGAATAAGTAGTTTGAACAAGCAGCAAAAGTCATTTTTTTGAGGTTACACTTTACAATAAAGTCTCATTAGTAACAGTTGGTTAATGAATTAAAATGAGAAAAAGTCAGATTTATAACAGTTAATGTTAGTTAAAAAAATCTAGTTGTTAGCTACATTTAATAAAATGATTATGACTGTAATTAGATGTGACTATGATTTTAATGTTATTTGGCATTTATTGAGAAATTAACATCAGCTAAGATTAATCCATTTTCTTGTAGTTTCAAACCCTGCATCCATTTCAATAAACATCACATGTCAGGTCGTGTTTTTTGTTTGCTTGTTTTTTTGATTTTGGGACATTTAAATTTAAAGGGCATGATGAAAATCTACTTTTGTAAGCTGTTTGGACAACTGTGTATAGTGTGTCCAGTCATATTGGAGTGCTAGAAACACAACAAGTCTCTTTTTAAAAATGTACTGATGTTAAAGAGCCCATATTATGGGTTTTTGAAAATGCCCTTCCATGTAGTGTGTAACACAGCTCTAAGTGAAGTGAAATATCCAGCTAAGGCTTAAATATGTAAGTGTACAGTGTTTAAAACTATTGATTCATCTATAAAAGAGTCGACTCATAGTGCTTCAAACGAGTCGCCTTGATAACGAGTCATTAGGTGTTTCGCGATGACGCAGCCACGAAACACAAGCCTCGCCAGTAGTTACGCGCGCAAACCAGGGAGATTTGAAACCTGCAGCCCCGCCCACTAACACAGAAAAAACACTAGACACACACACACAGACGCCGCCGGTCGAATGAAGTCACGCTGTGCTCAGATGGATAATATTGACAGTCTCTACCCAAAGATGAGTTGTTAACCTGGTACAGTACACGCGGTTACTCTTTATATTCTCTTATCGCATGTAAGCCACGTTGAAAACGCGACGCGTGCCGCTTTGTTTACGGATTTAACGTTAAAGGCTTTTGTGAGCTCGCATTCCACTGCCGTTTGTCGTTGCTATGGCGATCGATCGTAAGCTAGGGGCTAGGAGACAGGAGACTCGTGTCACTTTCCCTAGTTCTTCTGAGGAGCGTTGTGTGTGTGTGTGTGTGTGTGTGTGTGAGAGAGAGAGAGAGAGAGAGAGACTCGCGTCGCTTTCCCTAGTTTTTCTGAGGAGCGTTGTGTGTGTGTGTGTGTGTGTGTGTGTGAGAGAGAGAGAGAGAGAGAGAGAGAGAGAGAGAGAGAGACTCGCGTCGCTTTCCCTAGTTTTTCTGAGGAGCGTTGTGTGTGTGTGTGTGTGAGAGAGAGAGAGAGAGAGAGAGAGAGAGAGAGAGAGAGAGAGAGACTCGCGTCGCTTTCCCTAGTTTTTCTGAGGAGCGTTGTGTGTGTGTGTGTGTGAGAGAGAGAGAGAGAGAGAGAGAGAGAGAGAGACTCGCGTCGCTTTCCCTAGTTTTTCTGAGGAGCGTTGTGTGTGTGTGTGTGAGAGAAAGAGAGAGAGAGAGAGAGAGAGAGAGAGAGACTCGCGTCGCTTTCCCTAGTTTTTCTGAGGAGCGTTGTGTGTGTGTGTGTGTGTGTGTGTGAGAGAGAGAGAGAGAGAGACTCGCGTCGCTTTCCCTAGTTCTTCTGAGGAGCGTTGTGTGTGTGTGTGTGAGAGAGAGAGAGAGGGAGAGGGAGAGAGAGAGACTCGCGTCGATCTCCCCAGTTCTTCTGAGGAGGGTTGTGTGTGTGTGTGAAAAAAGCCTTACACTATGAAGCGCGTGTGCACTGTGACTACTTTTATATAGTTGATTACCAGCTGGGCATTTCACTCTGTCTCGTGCTGAAGCCTGTCACTGTCGACCAATCGCAGCAGGCTGTCATCGGTCCAATCAGCGCAGATTAGCTTCGCGCTGAGGAGGGGGTTGGGAACAAATGAATCGCTGAACGATTCATATGGGAGTCGTTGGGATAATTAGGTAAAAATAAATGCAGGTTATAAGACCATCAAAGTGTTTTATGACCTTGCATGCATATTAGACTGTTGTTGGAGACCCTTACAACCTAAATATGACCCTATTTCATGTATAATATGGGCTCTTTAAAATAGGACCCAAATCCCAGTGATTTTGAAGCCCACCACAACGGGACGTATAGGAGTGTGGATTTCCCCACCCTCTGAATTGATTGACAGGTGCCATGTCTCTATAATAACATGTATACACATGTTCACAACACATTTTTTTTGCAAAGAAACTGGGTTCTTCATTCTAAAAGTGTCTTGACAAATATCTAGTCTAATATTATTTACTGTCATCATGGCAAAGATAAAATAAATCAGTTATTAGAGATGAGTTATTAAAACTATTATGTGTAGAAATGTGTTAAAAAAATTTTGTCTGTTAAATAGAAATTGGGGAAAAAATAAACAGGAGGGCTAATAATTCAGTGGGCTAATAGTTCTGACTTTAACTGTATGTGTGTGTGTGTGTGTGTGTACTGCAAACAGCATTTGTGTATGGGCTTATCGTTTCAGAAAGCCTTAAGTAAACTCACTTGGTATTTTTGACTAATGAGTTGCATTTCAGCTTCATCCGTGTCTGTCACTGACTGCTGTTTATCTGAAGTAACGCATGAGAAGGAGAGTCGGAGTGGTGGGTGGGGAGAAGCAGCTAATTTGCATTTAAAGCCAAATGCTACAAAAACAGCTACACTGAACTCAGACACCAAAATGGACAGATTCTATATTACATATAAAAAATAATCTGATTGGCTATTTTGGGGTGAAACTTTACACATTCTGGAGACACCGAAAGCTTTACCTTACATCTTGCACAAGAGGTAAAATAGGTGCCCTTTAAAGCCTGCTATTGTAATTGATACTGGACTTTTGACATTCAATCAAACAGCGGTAAAGCTCTATATGTTGTAATTTGGGAAATATCCACTCAGGGGAAGAGAAACTTGGAAGCACAGTCTAAACAGAAGTAAGCAATATTTTCAATGGTTTTACTCACATTGTTGATATGTTTGTCAATATCTGATACACTGTATAGAAAAAAAGGATATACACTCACCGGCCACTTTATTAGGTACACCTTACTAGTACTGGGTTGGACGCCCTTTTGCCTTCTGAACTGCCTTAATCCTTCGTGGTATAGATTCAACAGGGTACTAGAAAATTCCTCTGAGACTTTGGTCCATACTGACATGATAGCATCACACAGTTACTGCAGATTTGTCGGCTGCACATCCATGATGCAAATCTCCCGTTCCACCACATCCCAAAGCTGCTCTATTGCATTGAGTTCTGGCTACTGTGGAGGCCATTTTGAGTACAGAAATTGGGGAAAATAAATATGCAGGGGGCTAATAATTCAGGAGGGCTAATAATACTAACTTCAACTGTTTAGGCATATGTCTAATGGAGATCTGCTATTGTGTGTCAGTTTTGTCAGACGGCTGGATTCATGCACACGCAGAGGACAAACTCTTCCACAAACTCTTCATCGGGTATAATAAGTGGTCCAGACCCGTGCGAAACATCAGCGATGTTGTTATCGTCAAGTTTGGCCTCTCCATCGCTCAGCTTATTGATGTGGTAAGTTGATATTTTGCATGTTTTTGATGCTTGAAAAATTACAATATAAGAGCGCTGTTATAAGGCAGAGGCAAACAAAAGCCAATTCAAGCACCGGAATACATTAAATTAAAGTGGTAACTCACTTTATATTCAGTTAAAGTCAAAATTATTAGGCCTCTTGAATTATTAGCCCTCTTGTTTATTTTCCCCCCAATTTCTGTTTAACTGAGTGAAGATTTTTTTCAACACATTTCTACACATAATAGTTTTAATAACTCATTTGATTTATTTTATCTTTTCCATGATGACAGTAAATAATATTTGACTAGATATTTTTCAAGACACTTCTATACAGCTTAAAGTGACATTTAAAGGCTTAACTAGGTTAATTAGGCAAGTTTGGGTAATTAGGCAAATCATTGCATAACAGTGGTTTGTTCTGTAGACTATTGGAAAAAATCTTGCTTAGAGGGGCTAATAATAATAACCTTAAAATGGTTTTAAAAAAATTTAAAACTGCTTTTATTCTAGCCGAAATAAAACAAATAAGACTTTCTCCAGAAGAAAAAATATTATAGGAAATACTGTGAAAAATTCCTTGCTCTGTTAAACATCATTTGGGAAATATTTAAAAAATACAAAAAATAAAATCACAGAAGGGTGAATAATTATACTTCAACTGGAAATGACCAAGTTTTTTATTGTTATTATTAAAATGTGCATGATTTGGAAACTGTAATAAATATGACAAAGGAAAAGATAACATGCTGTATATATGAATAGAGAGAAATACAACATTTTTGAGGGAGCTTGAGGGCGAGAAGGGAAGTCTTCATGCATATTAATGAAAAATGTTTTTGTACTTTCTTTCATTTCTGTTCTTTCTCTGTAGTTTTGACGTCCATATGTATGAGTGTGTAGTCAAAGGTCTCGTGAAGTGCTTTGAAATGTGCATTTTTATTCGATGTTTGACATAATCTCAACGGAAATGCGAAGAGAGGGTGGGACAGAGTAGCTCCTCCCCTTTTTAAAAACAGCCAATAGTGTTTTGTTGTCATCACAGCTCTGCCAGTGAGAGTTGTTGAGCTCAAGCGCATCAAATGAAAAGCAAATGTGAAGCGTCCTAAAGGGGGCGGGGCATGTCAGACACTAGAGAGCATTTGATTGGTCAGAAAACTTGATAAGAAACTGAAGTATGAGGTGATGTGAAAAAAATCCATTTCGGTGGAAGTGACAAATTACAAGCTTTTCATGTTTGTATCAGTTTTATATTGTTTAAACAAAAATTTTGACACTGTTTTGGGGCACACTAGCTTAAAAATCTTAAAAACTAACAATACTGAGACTAACATCTAAAACTTTCTTTTAACTTTACAGGACCTTTAAAATGCAATAGATATAGCAAAAAGAAAAATAAAGTACATGGTTATCATTGCCCTTTAGTTGCTAGGATGCTGCACTCAAAGTAAATCTGTGTTTTGTTTCTCATGTTTGATGCAAATATCTGATATTTTACAGGATGAGAAGAATCAAATGATGACCACAAACGTTTGGCTGAAACAGGTGATGATCTTTACATTTATTTCTAATGACCAATAAATAATATATAATTCAATAAATGTGTGATCAATTAAACACTGTATATTTTTTTACATAAACATTTAATGATATCTAAAAATAAAATAATATTAAATGCAATTCGGCAACAAGGTGGCTCAGTGGTTAGCACTGTCGCCTCACAGCAAGAAGGTCGCTTGTTCGAGTTCCGGCTGTGACAGTTGGCATTTCTGTGTGGAGTTTGCATGTTCTCCCTGTGTTGGTGTGGGTTTCCTCCGGGTGCTCCGGTTTCCCCCACAGTCCAAACACATGCGCTATAGGTGAATTGAATAAACTAAATTGGCCGTAGTGTGTGTGAATTAGAGGTGTGAACCTATACTGGTCTCACAGTTCGATTCGGTTATTATTTTCATGCCATCGATTCGGTTCAATTTGATATTTCGGTGCATCACGGTGCATTGACGATGCTTTCCATACACAGTGTTGTATTTTGGGGGGTGGCTATAACAAGCTGTCTATATAAACACACACACGGACACACAGCACCACACTGTCTCTCATTCACACACATACACAAACATAGACAGCACCAAACAAACACACACACACACACACACGCACACACCCGCACACACACGCGCACTCTCACACACACACACACACGCGCGCGCTTGCTTGCACGCTTGCTCGGGAGCGATATTGTGAGACGCCCACTCCTGTTAAAATTACACCAGAGTTACCGACCGTTCCCGCGCTTTATTAGGAAATTTATTCCCGTGCCGCGTGAAATCTGGTCGGGTCCCGCGACAATGCACAGGCACAGGTAGCAGGTGAAATGGGCCACAGTGAGAGAGAGAGAAATGGAGTTCACTTTCATTCCCTCAAACGCAGTGAAATAGGGGCTTCTGCTTCTGCCAGTGAAAGACTTTCCAGAAAACACACACACACAGTGAAATTTTTAAGTAGTTGGCGCCTGTAGTGTTGTAAATACCCGTGCTCGCCTCCCTCGTGACAGAGCGCATATGACATAAATGACGTCAGGACATAATAACCGGTTATGATTATTACTGAACCGTTACCGAATTGTCCGTGTCTGCATCGCGGTGCACCGAAGAAACCATTAATTTTGACCCCCCTAGTGTGAATGAATGTGTATGGGTTTTTCCCAGTACTGGGTTGCAAGCTGGAAGGGCATCTGCTGTGTAAAGCAGAGGCTGGAATAGCTGGTACTTAGTTCCGCTGTGGTGACCCCTGATGAATAAAGGGACTAAAGGAAAATGATTGTATGACCAATAAATAATATTGTATAATTCAAGAAATGTATGCCTGATTAAACATATTTTTAAAATGTTATCTAAAAATTAAAATGTATTCAATGCGATTTATAATTCTAAATATTATAATGATCCTTTCCGAGCCTCAAATGAAAATGTACATTTTAATTCTGATCACAGTCAGTCAATTAATAAATCAGATTTTTTTTATTATGTATTAGTTTATCTGGATTTACTGAATATAAGTAAAAAAAGTTTTTGTTTTAGAGAATAAAAGAAAAAAAACAGCAAAAGTCTGATAACATTGTCTAAAACATGCCATTTTAAAAAATATTTTGTGCAAAAATACTCTAAATGGCAACAATTTGGGCCCTATCATACACCCAGCGCAATAAGTCACATGTCGTAAAGAGTAAAAGTAAAGTAAAGAGGCTCAATGGAGAAGGCTAGTTCTTTATCCTCGTGCTGCAGATGGTCTGTTTAACTGTTTTCTTGCTAGTGAAGTGTTCAGTTTTTCCAGTTACAAAGTCCGCTCTTTAAATAGCAAATGCCCCATGGGGCGACACAACTTACTCTTAAAGGGAATGGGAGATGAGACGGATTAATTTAATGCATGTTATGCTCAAAACACACCCAGAACTGATTGAGAGAATAAGCACAACCCTGTTAGACCATGCGCCGGGGTGCAGAGTGTATTTTTCTGTCCTTAAAATAGCAGTAGTGGATTCGGACACATCCTTAATGATTTTGCACCATGCACTTTAGACTTTGCACCTAGATCTTTAAAACAAAGCTCTTTAGGTAAAAAAATTTGACAAAACGTGAGCAGAACTTTACTAAAATCTATAATCATAATTTCATAAAATCATAAAGCTGACACTTTCTTCTTCCTTAATTTAATATATCCTGTTAAAATTGGCAGCTGCATGTGTTTGCCAGAAATTTACTATAAAATATTGTGTTAATTAATCATGACCAATACTGATTTATAGATGAGATTTTTTTCAAATACTTGATTAGAATTATAGATGCACAATTTTAAACAAGATAAATGACAATAAACATCATTTAAATGACAAAAACATTGATATTATTTTGGGCAATGTCCTTTTACTTTTTTAACCATAATTGTAATTAACTATGTTAACTTGCAAATTGTATTAAAGTGGTAATATCTTTGTAAATGTACAGTTTTAGCGGCATGGTGGCTCAGTGGTTAGCACTGTCGCCTCACAGCAAGGTCGCTGGTTCAAGTCCCGACTGGGCCAGTTGGCATTTCTGTAGTGTATCAGTGTGTGTGTGAATGAGTGTGTATGTGTGTTTCCCAATACTGAGTTGTGGCTGAAAGGGCTGCGTAAAACATATGCTGGAATAGTTGTCGGTTCATTCCTCTGTGGCGGCCTCTGAAATAGAAACCAAGCAGAAGGAAAATGAATGAATGTACAGTTTTCACTTTATATAGTGAGGTATTTACTGTAGCAGGTTTTATTCATATGCACATTTACTCTACAAATATGATTCTCTGATCCCTACAGGAGTGGAATGATTATAAACTGCGCTGGAATCCATCCGAATTTGATAATGTGACGTCTATTAGAGTCCCATCAGAGATGATTTGGGTGCCTGACATTGTTTTATACAATAAGTGAGTATTGATGTGTATATACAATAGTAACAAAAGATCAAAAGAAAATCGGCACACTGCCACTTTACCTCTCAAAAATGTTTTAATGTCACTTATGATCTTTTGCTACTGTGTTTATTTTGATCGAGCACCTGCCTTTGAGATTCTTAGATGTGCGCGCATTTCTGTTTCTTGTTTGCTTTATATACAATATATAATATGTAAAATTATATACAATTTATATACAATATATATATATATAATTGTAAAACACATGACATATGAAGAATTTTAGAGGTCTATAACTTTAGAGGTCTTTTATAGGCACGACAATAAATCATAAATCCAGAGAAGCTGACTATTTTTAAGTTTCTAATTTTTTTTATGTTTCTTAATTTAATATATCCTATGCACTACCTGACAAAAGTCTTGTCGCCTATCCCAGTTTTAGGAACAACAAATAATAGCTTGGCTTCTAGTTAATCATTTGGTATCAGAAGTGGCTTTTATGAAAGGCAAATGCCTCTAGATTACGCTTATTTTACCAAAATAAAATATGATCATGTCTTGATTTTGAATTATTTCATTAAGACAGTAAGGTCTGACTTTGCTTAGACAAACATCTTGTCATTTAACAGAAATAATGTCCAGTATAGAATATAAAGTCATGGTGCAGTGGAGAAAGAATGAATATTGTGTCTGACTCCATCATGAGCTTGGAGGACTGCATCCATACATCTCTACAATGACTCAAATCACGTATTAATAAAGTCATCTGGAATGGCGAAGAAAGAGTTCTTCCAGGACTCCCAGAGTTCTTCAAGATCCTTTAGATTCATCTTCAATGCCTCCTCCTCCATCTTACCCCAGACATGCTCAATAATGTTCATGTCTGGTGACTGGGCTGGCCAATCCTAGAGCACCTTGACCTTCTTTGCTTTCAGGAACTTTGATGTGGAGGCTGAAGTATGAGAAGGAGCGATATCCTGCTGAAGAATTTCCCCTCTCCTGTGGTTTGTAGTGTAACAGGCAGCACAAATGTCTTGATACCTCAGGCTGTTGATGTTGCCATCCACTCTGCAGATCTCTTGCACACCCCCATACTGAATGTAACTCCAAACCATGATTTTCCTTCACCAAACTTGACTGATATCTGTGAGAATCTTGAGTCCATGTGGGTTCCAGTAGGTCTTCTGCAGTATTAGTGATGATTGGGATGCAGTTCAACAGATGATTCATCAGAAAAATCAACCTTCTGACACTTTTCCAAATGATCAACTAGAAGTTGATCATTTACAACTGGGATTAAAAAAAATGTTGATTACTCTTACAACTGGGATTGACGACAAGACTTTTGTCAGGCAGTGTATCCTTTAAAATAGGCAGCTGTGGTTGATAGAATTTCTTTACAATTGAAAAACACATGACATATGGAGAATTTTATAGGTGGTTCTGTATATTCAATGTTATGGTTAAACTTACAGTACATACAGTGCAATAATAATTATAGAAGAAGGTCTTAATGGCTCTATTAATATCAGCAGCCCATAGATCCAGCGCTCTGGTGTTTCTGTAACATGAATATGTAAAATCAAACAGACATGCGTGAAATAAGATGTTGAGCACTTCTGTAGTTGATTAAAAAAGTGGTGCATGTTTTAATCTCCTAATAAAATGTCAAATGACTGTTCTATTTTCAGAAACACCAGGCCTGTCTTTATCTAGGAGGCATATTTGATCTCCACAATAGACAAATTGAGGTCCTGTTGCATCATCTGATACCGTGAGCCAAAACTAAAAAAAAAACCTGCTGTCGACATGTGAAGTAATTATTATAATTGTTAAGATCTTCCTCGAGGCATCAAGAAAGTTTATATGCCAGATACATCAAAGACACTTCCTTTAATTCATCCATATTTTACAGAAAGCACTTTTTAAAATGGGGTCGTAGCATACTTTTTGGCATTTTAATTTCAGCAAAGTTTTCTTTGTGTCAAAAAGTCAAAATTATAAAATACAAAAAATTTAACTGTGACAAAACATTGAAATAATGAGATACCTCTGAGATAAGATTTAACATTAAGTCACATACTGCATAAGAGAATTCTTTCAAAAACATTTAAATATCTCACCAAATCCAATCTTTCAAGCCCTGGTTCATTGTAAATATGTGCCTCAGTCTGCAATTTTGTGAAACATAAAATATGTTGCTCCGAATAAGTTTTCTTGTACGCTTCAGATGATGAATCTACTGAAGGGCGCTGCATATTTTTGTGATTCTGAAATACGTTACTTAAAGCACATTTAAATGTACGTTTCAGATAAGAAATCCACTAGAGGGCGCTGTTTATTTTTGTGATATTTAAATACATTACTTTGGCCACTTTATATACATTTCAGATGCTTTTTGTACATTTCAGATGATGAATGAATTAGAAGATGCTGCATATTTTTGTGATTGTAAAATACGTTACTTTGGACACATATTTTGGACGTTTCAGATGATGAATCCACTAGAGGGTGCTGTATATTTTTGTGATTTTGATATACATTACTCAGGGCACATATTTTGTACCTTTCAGATAAGAAATCTACTAGAGGACACCGTATATTTTTGTTGTTCTGAAATACGTTACTTTGGGGACATTTTTTTTTTGTAAATTTCAGATGACAAATCCACTAGAGGGTGCTGTATATTTTTGTGATTCTTAAATACGTTATTAGGGCACTTTTTGTACATTTCAGATGACGAATCCACTAGAAGGTGCTGCATATTTTTGTGATTCTGAAATACGTTATTAGGGCACTTTTTGTTAGTTTCAGATGATGAATCCACTAGAGGGCGCTGCATATTTTTGTGATTCTGAAATACGTTACTTGGGGAACATTTCTTGTACGTTTCAGATGACAAATCCACTAGAGGGCGCTGCATATTTTTGTGATTCTGAAATACGTTACTTGGGGAACATTTCTTGTACATTTCAGATGACAATCCACTAGAGGGCGCTGCATATTTTTGTGACTCTGAAATACGTTAATTAGGGTACATTTTTTTGTTCGTTTCAGATGACAATCCAGTAAAGGGCGCTGCATATGTTTGTGATTCTGAAATATGTTATTAGGGCACTTTTTGTTAGTTTCAAATGACGAATCCACTAGAGGGCGCTGCATATTTTTGTGACTCTGAAATACGTTAATTAGGGTACTTTTTTTTCGGTCGTTTCAGAAGATGAATCCACTAGAGGGCGCTGCATTTTTTTGTGATTCTGAAATACTTTACTTAGGGAACATTTCTTGTACGTTTCAGATGATGAATCCACTAGAGGGCGCTGCATATTTTTGTGACTTTGAAATACGTTAATTAGGGTAATTTTTTTTTTTGTTCGTTTCAGATGATGAATCCACTAGAGGGCGCTGCATATTTTTGTGATTCTGAAATACGTTACTTAGGGAACATTTCTTGTACGTTTCAGATGATGAATCCACTAGAGGGCGCTGCATATTTTTGTGATTCTGAAATACGTTACTTAGGGAACATTTCTTGTACGTTTCAGATGACAAATCCACTAGAGGACGCTGCATTTTTTTGTGATTCTGAAATATATTATTAAGGGCAATTGTTTTGTATGTTTCAGATGACAAATTCATTAGAGGGCGCTGCATATTTTTGTGATTCTGAATTATGTTATTTAATTATGTTATTATGTTCTTAACTACGTTCCAGATGACAAATCCACTAGAGTAAATTATTTTGTTCTTTTAATGTGAAAAAGAACAAAAGTTGTTGGCATCATACCGCCTCCAGTGTTCATTTTACTTACTGCAGTCAAATATACAGTACGTTTAAGCACATTTTGCGATTTCACAAAAATGTAGGCTGAAGCACCTATTTCCAATAAGCATGTATTGAATGTTTGGCACTCTATACAGTAAAACTCTGTTATTTTCCTCCAGTGCAGATGGTGAGTTTGCAGTGACTCACATGACCAAAGCACACCTGTTCCACACGGGGAAGGTGAGCTGGGTTCCTCCCGCTATCTACAAGAGCTCCTGCAGCATCGACGTAACCTTCTTCCCCTTCGACCAGCAAAACTGCAAGATGAAGTTCGGCTCCTGGACCTACGACAAAGCCAAAATCGACCTCGAGCAGATCGAGGGCACGGTAGACCTAAAAGACTACTGGGAGAGCGGCGAATGGGCCATCGTCAACGCCGTCGGGACCTACAACACCAAAAAATACGACTGCTGCCACGAAATCTACCCGGACATCACCTACTTCTTCATCATCCGCCGCCTGCCGCTCTTCTACACCATCAACCTCATTATTCCCTGCCTGCTCATTTCATGCTTAACCGTGCTTGTGTTTTACCTCCCGTCAGACTGCGGAGAAAAAATCACCTTGTGTATTTCCGTTCTCCTTTCGTTAACCGTTTTCCTATTGCTCATCACTGAGATAATCCCCTCAACATCTCTAGTTATTCCTCTAATCGGCGAGTATTTGCTGTTCACGATGATATTTGTAACGCTCTCCATTGTCATTACCGTTTTTGTGCTCAACGTGCACCATCGTTCGCCTAGCACGCATAAAATGCCACACTGGGTCCATTCAGTGTTCCTGGACCACATTCCCCGCTGGCTCTTCATGAGACGTCCAGAGCCTGAACAGAAACCAAAAAAGACGCATAATCTGAGCACATCCAAGAGCTGGTTCCAGCAGGAGACTGGAGTGGATGGTCTGGCTTGTCAGGATATGGAGTTTGGGATCGGTTTATCCACATCCATCTCCTCTCCATCCGCAACCTCACTGCATTTGTCTGATTCAGAGCCTTTGCTCCAGAAGTATGAGCTCCATCATTTGGGACATGTAGTGAATCTGTGTCAGCGTCCTGCAAAGCTTGGTAACCTGGTGACAGAGCCTAGTCTGCTGTTTTCTCCGTGTGTCCTGCGAGCTCTGGAAGGGGTGCGGTACATCGCTGATCATCTGAGGGCTGAGGATGAAGACTTCTCAGTGAGCATCGCAATCACACTGGTTTAGTCATACAAGCTCATTTATACCACAATTTACTCACAATTATAACTATTATTTCTTAAAGGGGACCTATTATGCAAAAACCACTTTTATAAGGGGTTTAAACACAGTTACGTGGGAACAGCGTGTGAATATATCCAGCTTCTAATGGTATAAATTCACAAAGTGAAGTTTTATAAACTAAGTTCGAGAGGAGCACGTGATATGATTGAGCACGACTGGCCGCTCATATGTAATCAGTAATAATCCAATCAGAGTGATCCTAGTTTACTATAAATAGATCATTTTCTCCCTACTGCTCTATCTTCATTTGGAAGAATCCCCCCTTCCACCCCATCTCCTCCTTTTCCTCCCTTTTCTAAAGGGGGAGCTCTGGAGACCTACCTGATCTCGGATCTCCTGATATGCTTATCGACCGGGCAGGAGCCCTGGGCTCAAATATCTCCGATCTCAGGGTTCTCTCCCGGGACAGCATGCCAAACCTGCTTTAAATGCCAAGCATATCTAAGTGGGAACTCTTGAATTATATTTGTTATAATCACACTTGATAAAAACAGTCTGCGGAAACACTTTGATTGACATCCTCCCTTTGTACGTGTCATGAGAGGGGGAAAGCCCCGCCCATTAGTGGCGATCTCCCCCTCATTAGCATAGGACATTAGTCTTGTTTTGAATCTGTTACTATGCTGACACATAGGCATTTGTAGCTCCGCCCTCTTTTGAAAAGAGCACACTCTCATTTAAATTTAAAGCGACAGTCACCTAATTCCACAATTAGGATCAAAGCTGAAAAGGGGCAGATTCAAACAGTTATAAAACAATATCTGTGGTGCATTTTGAGATGAAACTTCACACACACACACACTCTAGGGGGCATCAGAGACCTACTTTAAATCTTGTAAAAAGGGGAGGAACATAACTGGTCCACTTTAACTAACACATTTTTAATAAATAAATGACTTTATTAATATCCGCAGCCCAAGAAACCGGCAAAATTCTAACATGCAAAGTCCTTATTATGATAAAAAACTTTAAATGAATTTAAAAAGTTACAATTAAAACACAAAATATCTACATTTACTCATTTAGAAGATGCCCTTATCCAAATCGACAAGTGAAGATAAAAGAAGCTCTCAGAATGTTGCAGTATGCCAAGTCAACGTTATTTTTTATCTCAAACATATGGAGAGAAAAAATTGTGTCACTTACAGGTGGTTTGTCAAGCTCACTCACCTGCGTGAAGCACACTAAGATTTGCAAGATGTTTTGGATAAAAGAATGAATTAATTTAGTTGTTTGTAAATGGTTCGTTTTATGTTTCTTAAAGGAAATTAAGTTGTTTAATGTGGTTGTTAATATGTGGTAACTTGTGTATTAAAGGGGGCCTATTGTGCAAAAATCACTTTTAAAAGGGGTTTAAACACAGCTGTGTGGAAACGGTGTGTGAATATAACCAGCTTCTAATGGTAAAACAATATTTTTTATAATCACACTTGATAAAAACAGTCTGCAGAAACACTTTGATTGACATTCTCTCTTTATACGTGTCATCAGAGGGGGAAAGCCCCGCCCACTAGTGACCATCTCTCCCTCATTACCATATTACGTGATTCTTGTTTTTGAATCTGCCGCTATGCTGACACATAGGGCCTAATATCATACACCTGGCGCTATAAGGTGCAAGATGTGCATGGTGTGATTCGTTACTATTTTCAGACCAGTACAACAGTAATTTTCACGTTTTGCGCCACGTTGTTTAAATACACTTTGTGAACTCAGGGGTGTGCTGGTCTATAAAGGAGGTGTGTTTAGGCACATTGTTGGTGTGTTGCTATTTTAAAGAACTAAAACAGACTCTGCCATTGACCAACTAAAAGCTGCTCAAAAGTCCAGCTCAGAGCGTGTTAGTAATGCGCTTATGAAATTAGAACTGAATTTAGAAATAGTTTTGCGCTTAACAAACTACATTAAATATGTAGGCTAATGTATGTCTTCAGTGGAGAGAGTACACCACCCTTTCCTTATCCACGAAAGTAAAGAGGCCGAATGGAGGAGACTCGTTCTTTATCCTTGTGCTGCAGATGCTGTGATTTCTCACTAGTGAAGCGTTCAGTTTTTCCTTTTACAAAGTCCGCCATGTAAATAGCAAATGCGCCATGGAGCGACACAACTGACTCTTAAAGGGAATGGAAGATGAGACTCTGATTGGTTTAATGCACGTTAGGCTCAAAACACACTCAAAACTCATCAAGAGAATAAGCACAACCCTGTTAGACCATCCACCGGGGCGCAGACCGTGTTTTTCAGTCCTTAAAATAGCCTAGTGGTTAGCGCGTCGACATATGGTGCAGTAGCATGTCAGGGCGTCACGAGTTCGAATCCCGGCTCGAGGACATTTCCCTACCCTACCCCCTATCTCTCTCCAACTTCGCTTCCTGTCCTAAATACTGTCCTATCTAATAAAGGCAAAATAGCCAAAAAATAAATCTTTAAAAAAAAAAAAACAGAACTCATAGGCATTTGTAGCTCCACCCTCTTTTGAAAAAGAGCGCAATCTCATTTGACTTTATAGCGACAGTCACCAAAATGGCACAACTTGGCTCAAAGCCTAAAAGGGTCAGTTTCAAAGAGTTATACAACAATATTTGTGTGGTGTATTTTGAGCTGAAATCTCACATACACACTCTAGGAGCAGGGGTCGGGAACCTTTTTTCAGCAAAGAGCCATTTCTGATTTTTTTTAATCAAATGTATTTATTTAAACAGCCATTGGGGTGGGGGGGGGTGTATATAACATTCATTATATACAAATATTGTTTGAATTTACATGCGTGAGGTTACCATAGAAATGTAAGTTGCTCGCCCTTTATTGGTGTCACGATTCAAGTTAAACCACAGCGCAACACGTGCATTGATTGAAACATCCTTTTATTTTAAAGTCCTTATTCATTTTACTGTAAAAATACAGATTTTTTGTGACAGTTATAATTATTTAACCTTTATAATATTATTGAAGAGAGACAGCTGGAGAGCAACATATTTTTGATCAACGAGCCACATGTGGCTCCCGATCCGAAGATTCCCTACCCCTGCTCTAGGGGCACCAGAGACTTATTTTACATCTCGTAAAAAGAAGCATAATAGGTCTCCTTTAGGTAGAGAAATTGTCTCTCTCTTTATCTCTCTCTCTCTGTTTTTTCTGGGACAGGTCAAGGAGGACTGGAAATATGTGGCGATGGTGATTGACCGCATCTTTCTGTGGATGTTCATCATCGTGTGTCTATTGGGAACCATCGGCCTCTTCTTACCGCCATGGCTATCAGGAATGATCTAAAAAACACATTCAGAAGCACATCAAGAGCAGCGATAAACACTGAACTGATGGAAACCCAGACCTTTCAGCAAGATGACCAACATGTGTCACATTAAAGAAAGCTCTTTATATTCGGCCTCTTCTTTTGATGAGCGATATCGGCTCCTTCAGGGTTTATTTGAGGACGCGCTTCATTGTTAAAAACGCCGAAAACACAAGTAACCTCTCGCTGAATGCCTGACATTTAACAGTATCAAAACCTCGAGTCTGTCGCAGGCGTCGCAATATGCAAAATTAACCTTTGGGAAAGAGGCAAACGCTTGCGTGACCCTGACGGGTGGCGGGCCACTCTTTACCCTTTATCCCACTGCTCAATGAATCCCAGATTACATTTTGCGCCGCTTTCAACGGCAATTATCTCCAGGGTCAGAAGGCGACGCTTATTTATTTATAACTTTCTGGAGTCTCTGAAAGATATATGGCGGAGGTCATGCAATTATACCAGTCGGGTCTGTGAACTGTGTGGATCATTAGGGGGGGAAAGGCATTTTATATTTCTGTTTTAAAAGTTCTGCTCGCACTGGAAAAATGATCATCTTACATACATTTTTTAGGTCTTGTTTCTTGTCAAAATATCTAAAAAGTCTTATTTCAAGAAGCATCTTCTAGTTTCTTCTAGATTAATTTTCTTCTGTCAAATTATTATTTTTTTAATTTCAGAAATAATACATTAAATTTGGATTTTCCTTAAAGGGCCATGAAACCCCGTCTGAGCAGTGTTTTCATACCTCTAGTTTGGAAAAAGTCAGGCAAGTGGATGAGTCCAGCTCTGTTTAAGTGGGAGTGTCGGGGGAGGGAAAGAGGGAAGGTTTTGCATAAAAATGGGAGTTTCAGTTTGGGCACGCGCTGATTTTCACAGAAGCAAAACAAACACAGAGACAGAGGGAAGACAGACAGTGACTGTGTGTACATGGACTTCAGCAGTGTTGGGCAGTAGCCTGGCTACTAGCTTAACTACATTTCTCAGTGGCGTGGCAGTAGCGTTGCTACATTATAAATCCAATAGCTTTTCAGTAGTAAAGCTTTTTTTTTTTGTCATGTAGCGCAGTAGCATCCACACGAGCTACATTTACCGATCGCAGATCAATAAGTGAAAGCACCAACATTCACAGAGCTATGAGGCCGGTGTCTAGCCGATGAAGGTAAATCCATATGATGGCGAGAATGATGATTTCTTCTTCTTCCTGTTTTACGATGGTTGACAACAAACTTTTCGGTGCGTTACTGCCACCTCTCGCTCTGGTCGGTGACGTTGCAAATCAATCATTGGGCTGACACAAGAAACTTGCTTGATTGAAAGATGACTGAGGGAGAGGAGTTTTATATATATATGTATATGTGTCTGTGTGTGTATAGTTTACTGTAGTAAAGGTTAAAATATACTCCGGTAATTACTATTATTTCATGATAGTTATTAATGATACTCTAATATGTCAGTTAGTGTAATTTAATGCGTATTTGTAAATATTTCCCTTTACTATACATTACTATAGTATTTTAAATGCGTAACATTTGGTTTTATTGTTTTTTTTTGTTGTTGTTAGATACTATAATTTGTTTCTGTTTGGTACAATATTATTTACAGTAAATAACTGAACTATTCTGCCTCATATGATTCATTGACCGGTTTAGTGATCACTAAGATATGAAATAATTTAAGTTGCTTCGGTTTAAAAATGAAAATTGCAAAAATAGCTTAAATGTAGCTTAGATACTTTTGCAAAGTAGCTTTTAGCTTAGCTTGCTACATTTCCCAGGGTGTAGCTTTTAGTGTAGTTAAGCTACAGTACATTTTAAATAGTGTAGCTAATAGCTTAGCTCACTACATTTTTCAAGAAGCTTGCCCAACACTGGACATCAGTAATCAAATTATTTACCAAATTATTAATTTGTCAACTTTATCTTCAGTTCGGCACTTTCACTTTCATTATGGAACAGATCCGTTATTTTTACATTTCAATGTTTACAGGTATGGTTGGTCGTCAATCTGGCAACCTGCGATTACGTTTGTTTTGATCCAGAAGTGCAATACCTAGTTCAACCACTGGGTGACAAACTTCAGCTAAATGAAATATTGGTTAATAATGGTCTGAAATAAGATTTTATTTATAGAATTATTTCTGAAAACAAAATATTTTTTACTTGCTCATTGATTTAGGAATTGTTAGATTTTTTGACTATAAAATGAGATAAAAACTCTAGTGAGAAAAGCATTTGTGCAGTGCATTCAAGTCATTATTTGAAGTATTTATTTTCATCATCTGAAGTTCCAATTATAAGATGAAGTCATACTCAGATAAACACTGAAACTGTGAGATGAGCCAAAATGATTAAATATACGTCACAATCATATTAAAACCATCATAATTATTTGAAAAGCTCATATTAGCTGCTGTGTTTCCATCTTTAAAACAAGCTAATTGAAAAAATGGTTTGAAATAAGGTCATTTTTTTATCCCATTGGCAGATTATTTTGTTGTTTTAAGGTGAAAACTCACTTAATTTTGACATTAATTCTGTAAAAAATATTTTTACTTGTCTAGAAAGTGCTTCTTGATTTGAGAATGTTTAGATATTTTGACTAGAAACGAGATAAAAACTCTTAAGTAAGAATTTTTTTGTGCAGTGCATTATTCATTCATTTTCTTTTCAGCTTAGTCCCTTTATAAATCAGGGGTCGCCACAGCGGAATGAACCGCCAACTTATCCAGCACATGTTCTACGCAGCGGATGCCCTTCCAGCTGCAACCCATCACTGGGAAACATCCACGGACACACACACTACGGACTCAATTCACCAATAGCGCATGTGTTTGGACTGTGGGGGAAACCGGAGCACCCGGAGGAAACCCACACCAACACGGGAAGAACGTGCAAACTCCACACAGAAACACCAACTGATCCAGCCGGGGCTCAAACCAGCGACCTTCTTCCTGTGAGGCGATTGTGCTACCCACTGCGTCACCGTGCTGCTCTGCAGTGCATTAGTTAAACTTAAATGCTATTTTTAATAACACTGAGTATTTACTTTTAAATACTTATTTTGACATCTGAAGTTACATGAAAATGTCTCCTTTAGTTGACTTTGTAATTAATGTAATGGGGTCTCAGGGGTCTGTCTTATTCCTTTATAGCTCCATTTTACAGCGGTGTAAATTTCCTATATAGAGCAATGATAAAGGAGATGACAGAAGTGTTGTCGCCCCCTGCTGATGCCTGCAGGAAACAGTTACATTACTACAGTAGGATACTCATGGAAATATTAAGAATATATATATGAAAAGTAAACAGCCATTTATTTTAAAACACCTACAAATATTTCATTAAGATGTGAATTATAATTATATGATTATTATTATAATATTTAATTGGTTACAATGCGATCCTTATGCATATATTACATACAGTGTGTTTATATTTTCTCTCTCTCTCTCTCTCTCTCTCTCTCTCTCTCTCTATATATATATATATATATATATATATATATATATATATATATATGTATATATATTATTAATTCATTTTCTTTTTGGCTTAGTCCCTTTATTAATCTGGGGTTGCTACAGAACTTATCCAGCATATGTTTTACGCAGTGGATACCCTTCCAGCCTCAACTTATCAATTGGAAACATCCATACACACTCATTCACAAAGAAACACTACAGACAATATAGCCCAATTCACATATAGCGCATGTCTTTGGACAAAGAGGGAAACCGGAGCACCTGGAGGTAACCCACACCCACACAGGGAGAACATGCAAAATCCACATAGAAATGCCAACTGACCCAGCCGGGGCTCAAACCAGTGACCTTCTTGCTGTGAGGCGAACGTGCTACCCACTGCGCCACCATGCAGCCCATATTAGTAATATATTTAAAAAAGAAACTAATAAAAGTGACAGTATCATGCAACTGCTGAAAAAAACTATATAAAACTAAAAGAAAATTCAAAACAAAGATTAAAAACAACGTTAGCCTAGAAAGACCTGAGCTCAGAATATCCTCAAGCTCTGGGCTCCCTCCCGTTTGAAGGGCGAGAGGGGAGTTCGAGCTTACTGTAGGTAGGTCTCGAGAACTCCCCTGCTTGTTAAGGTTATTGAGTTAGGAATTGCTATGAGAGATAGCTGACTAGAGTTTGTCTATGATGCCACTTAGTATTAGTCAATTTACTTATAATGCATGTCTTTGGACAGGGAGGAAACTGGGGAACCCAGGGAAAACTCACGCAAGCCCAGGGAGAACATTTAGGCTGAATTTTCACCGCAGATCTTGATGGTCAATTCTGATTTTGTGACTGCATCTGATTTTTTTGCTGACCTGCTTACATCATCTTTTAAAAGTAACTCATATCCATATGCCGTGTCATTTACACTGCACACGGCAAAGATGCAATGAGCAGGGGGAAAAAGGGCAGGCGCTGACTGACAGCTGATAATAAAAGAGCACTCTTTTCTCCAGTCCTGTATTTAATCTGTTCACAGGGTTTCTTTTTTAAAATCTTTTTCACAAGTTTTGCTATAGTTTATGACAGAAAAGTTCTCATTTGGCCATCTTCTATTAATCTAGGCCCTTTTTAAACCAGTAGGCATTTTAATGTCATGTCCATGGCGTGATTATGCACTTGATGTATGCAATAGATTTATATTAGTTTATATTGTTTTCTCTCGTTACCATGCTTGAATACTTGTGCTACATGACAATATAAAAGCTTTTTTAGCCCTCGTGTGTAAGATTTAAGGTTTGGGACTCTGCTGAAGTCTGTTCTGAAATGTAAGCGTCAGAGTTCACGTCATTCGCTAGGGTTTTTAATGACGCGCGACTCACATTGACAGATGAAAATCCGATTTATCTGCTTACGCTGCAGACACGAGGGCACAGATCCAATTCATATCGGATAAATTTCCACATATGAACAAGGCCTGAATCTGATTAAGTAAATCAGAATCCATGTGATTTTGTCCTGTTTGCACATACATGGGCCATATCCGATCTGCGCCACATTAGAGAAACAAATCCGAATTGAATCATGCAGTGTAAATGCAGCCCAAGACTCTGCACAGAAACGTCAACTGGCCTGGTAACGTCTTAAACCAGTGAAATTCTTGCAGTGAGGCAACAGTGCTAACCACTGAGCCACCGTGCCGCCCTATCTGGAAAAGGGGGAGGAGTAGGGGTGGAAGGGGGGATTCTTCAAAATGAAGATGACTGAAGTTAAAAACTCTGGTTATTTATAGTAAGAGTTAGGATTCGTCTGATTAGCGTGTTATTGTGTAGCTGATGCGGGACCAGCTGTGATCAATCATAAGCATGTGATCCTCTCGAAATTAGCTTATAAATAAACCACACAAATTATAGTAAACTCAAGTATTTTTATTTACCAATCTTTATCTATTAATCCTAAATACTTGGAGAATTAATTTACTTGTTAAACTAAAAATATATTACATTTTCCAAGAGCAAGACTCAATTTACAGTAAAACGAGAAACTATTAAAGGGATATTCTTGATTCCAAATCAGCTTTATTTTACAGAAATTCAACTTTTACTCTATATATTCTCTATTAAAACATTCTTGTAAAGCCTAAAGAATTGAATAAGTTAATGTTATGTATGTCTAAATAATACTTCCTTACTTTTAAATAGAGCTTTTCTGGACACTCAAAGCGCTTTACACATTTTTGGGGGGATCTCCTCATCCACCACCAGTGTGCTGCATCCAGCTGGATGATGTGATGGCAGCCATATCGCACTAGACCGCACACCCCCTGACTGGTGTAGAGGAGACAGAGTGATGAAGCCAATTATGATATGGGGATGGTTAGGAGGTCATGAGGATTCCTGGGGTTAAAGTACATCCTGGGATTTTTAATGACCACAGAGAGTCAGGAGCTCGGTTTAACATAACGAAAAATACCGCTCACTGAGCAGTATAGAGTCCCTATCAATATACTGGGGCGTTAGGATGCACATAGACTGCAGGTTGAGCACCCTCTGCTGGCCTCACAAACACCACTTTCAGCAGCAACCTAGCTTTCCCATGAGGCCTCCAATCAAGGTACTGACCAGGCGCAGCCCTGGTTAGCTTTAGTGGGCAACCATGAGAGTGATTTATTTCCTCTCACACGCTAATAAGATTATAAAAGGTGTGTTTTTGATCCCAAATCAGATTTAGTGTACAGAAATAGAAATATTATTCGATGTATTTTCTATTAAAAACATTCTTGTACAGTCTAGAGAATTAAATAAGTTAATTTGAAAACTTCAAAAGTATTCATTTCCTCTCACACACGTATAAGACTATGAAAAGTATATTTTTAATCGCAAATCAGATTTATTTGACAGAAATACACCTGATTTTCTATCAAAACCCTTCTTGTAAAATCTAGAGAATTCAATAAGTTAAAAACTGTTTGAAAAATGTTTTAAAAACTTCAAAACTAATTTTATCCTCTGACACACTGTACTATTAAATGTATATTTTGAATCCAAATCAGATCAGATCTATTGTACAGAAATACTAATATTATACTATGTATTTTCTATTGAAAACATTTGTTTAAAGTCTAGAGCAGGGGTGGGCAAACTCGGTCCTGGAGGACCGGTGTCCTGCACAGTTTAGCTCCAACTCTAATCAAACACACCTGCTTATAGATTTCTAGCGATCTTGAAGACACTGATTAGCTTGTTCAGGTGTGTTTGATTAGTGTTGGAGCAAAACTGTGCAGGACACCGGCCCTCCAGGACCGAGTTTGCCCACCCCTGGTCTAGAGAATTAAATATGTTTTGAAAACTTCAAAAGTATTTACAGTTGAAGTATGAATTATTAGCACTCCTGTATACCCCCCCCCCCAATTCCTCCCTAATTTCCAAACATAATAGTTTTATTAACTCATTTCTAATTACGGATTTATTTTATCTTTGCCATGATGACAGCACATAATATTTGACTGGATATTTTTTAAGATACTAGTATTCAGCTTAAAGTGATTAGGGTAATTAATTAATTAGGGTGACTAGACAAGTCATTGTATAATGATGGTTTGTTCTGCAGCCAATTGAACAAAATATATAGCTTAAGGGGGCTAATAATATTGACCTTAAAATGGTTTTAAAAATGTAAAACTGCTTTAATTCTAGCCGAAATAAAACAAATAACACTTTCTCCAGAAGAAAAAATATTATCAGACATACTGTGAAAAATTCCTTGCTCTGTTAAATATAATTTGGGAAATATTTGAAAAAATTCAAAGGACGGCAAATAATACTGACTTGAACTGTTTTCCTATCTTGTAAAGTCTAGAGAATTAAATAAGTTAATATTTTGAAAACTTAAGCATTTATTGCATCTCACACACTAATAATATAATTAATAGCAGATATTTGTAAACAAAATAAAATTCACATTTGAAAGCACTGCTTTCTTAACATTCAGAAACATAAATAAAGCCAGCTGATCTGATTGGACAAAACGACCTGTTTGTCCTCCAATCAGAGCTTGAGATCTATGAGGCGGCGGGTCTGGCTGTGTTGGCTCGCACTCTGGCTTGATCGACGGCGTCCAGCAGGTTTTTGGAGTCCATGGCGAGTGTGTGAGCGGCCGCCAGCATTTGCTTCTTACACTCGTCTTTCAGAGACGTGACGGAGTTCTGCTGAGCCAAACGCATCTTACTGATCAGCTCCGCCAGATCCTTATTCAGCAGCTTCTGTGTGCCTTCAATCTGAACAACACACACACAACACACAGGTTTATGAAGTTTACAGGGACATGAAGTTGTACCACCCCAATCCAGAATTTTGGACAATATGGAAAACGCAAATAAAAAAAGAAAGTAGTGATTTCTAATTCGATGTGTATTTCATTGCAGACAATATGAACACAAAATAGTTCATGTTTTGTCTGGTGAATATTCATTTCATTTGTACAGTATATATTCATCCTTTCCTGTCATTCAGACCTGCAACACATTCCAAACAAAGTTGGGACAGGAGCAGTTTAGGGCTAGTAATCAGGTAAACTGGGTAAATAATGATTGAAACAGGTGACCTCAACAGGTGATTGTAATTATGATTTGGTACAAAAGCAGCATCCAAGAAAGGTCTAATCCTTTAGGAGTAAAGATGGACTGGGGATCGCCCCTTTCAAATCTTTAAAAACAATGTTCCTCAAAGAAAGATAGGAAGACATTTGGATATTTCACCTTCAACAGTGCAGAACATCATTAAAAGATTCAAGGAATCTGGAGGAATTTCAGTGTATAAAGGACAAGGGTGCAAGCCTAAGCTGAACTTCTGTGATCTCTGATCCTTCAGGTGGCACTGCATCAAGAATCCTCATTCATCTATAAGCCATATCATCACATGGGCTCAGGACTACTGCAGCAAACCTTGTAACTATGTACCACAATACGTAGTTATATCCACAAATGCCAGTTAAAACTGTACTGTGCCAAAAGGAAGCCCTATGTTAACAGTGTCTAGAAGTGCCGTCAACTTCTCTGAGCTCTGAGGCATTTGGGATGGACCATCACACAGTGGAAATGTGTACTGTGGTCAGATGAATTAGTGTTTAAGGTATTTGTTTGGGAGAAAGGGATGCCGTGTGCTGCGGACCAAAGAAGAAAAGGATCATCCAGACTGTTACCAGAAACAAATCAAAAGCCAGGGTCTGTCATGGTATGGGGTTGTGTCATTGCCCTTGGCAAAGGTAACTTACACGTCTGTGATGCACCATTAATGCTGAAAAGTATATAGAGATTTTGGAGCACATTATACTGCCTTCTTTTCCAGGGACTCCCATTCATATTTCAACAAGACAATGCAAAACCACATTCTGCACACATTACAAAGTCCTGTCTGCAGAGGAAGAGGATACAGGCACTTGACTGACCAGTCTAGAGTCCTGACCTGTCTCCAATAGAGAATGTGTGGCACATTTTGAAGCGCAAAATGCAACCATGAAGACCCTGTACTGTTGCCCACCTTAAGACTTGCAGAAAGAATGGAACAAAAAAATACTTTGACGTGTATTTCATTGCAGACTATATGAACACAAAATGTTTCATGCTTTGTCTGGTCAACTTCACTTCATTTGTAAATATACATCCTTTCCTATCATTCAGACCTGCAACACATTCCAAAGAAAGTTGGGAAAGGAGCAGCTTAGGGCTAGTAATCAGGTAAACTGGGTAAATAATGATTGAAACAGGTGACCTCAACAGGTGATTGTAATTATGATTTGGTACAAAAGCAGCATCCAAGAAAAGTCTAATCCTTTAGGAGTAAAGATGGACTGGGGATCGCCCCTTTCAAATCTTTAAAAACAATGTTCCTCAAAGAAAGATAGGAAGACATTTGGATATTTCACCTTCAACAGTGCAGAACATCATTAAAAGATTCAAGGAATCTGGAGGAATTTCAGTGTATAAAGGACAAGGGTGCAAGCCTAAGCTGAACAATCGTGATCTCTGATCCTTCAGGTGGCACTGCATCAAGAATCCTCATTCATCTATAAGCCATATCACCACATGGGCTCAGGACTACTGCAGCAAACCTTGTAACTATGTACCACAATACGTAGTTACATCCACAAATGCCAGTGGAAACTGTACTGTGCCAAGAAGAAGCCATATGTTAACAGTGTCCAGAGGCGCCGTCGACTTCTCTGAGCTCTGAGGCATCTGGGATGGACCATCACACAGTGGAAACATGTACTGTGGTTAAATGAATCAGAATTTCAGGTATTTGTTTGGGAGAAAGGGACGACGTGCTCTGGACCAAAGAAGAAAAAAAACTTACCAGCAAAAAGTCAAAAGCGCGGGTCTGTCATGGTACAGGGTAGTGTCAGTGCCCTTGACAAAGGTAACTTGCACTTCTGTGATGCAAAAAAAATGCTAAAAGGACATCGAGATTTTGGAGCACATTATACTGCCTTCTTTTCCAAGGACGCCCATGCATATTTCAACAAGACAATGCAAAACCACATTCTGCACACATTACAAAGTGCTGTCTGCAGAGGAAGAGGATACAGGTACTTGACTGACCTGTCTAGAGTCCCAACCTATCTCCAATAGAGAATGTGTGGCACATTTTGAAGTGCAAAATGCAACAATGAAGACCTCGTACTGTTGCCCACCTTAAGACTTGATTTCAGGAAGAATAGGACAAAATGACACCTGAAACACTTCATCACTTGGTGTCTTCAGTAACTAAACGTCTTTTAAGTGTCGTGAAAAGGAATGGCAACATTACAATGTGGTAAACGCTTTACTATCCCAACTTTATTTGAAACATGTAGCAAGAATGAAAATTGGAATACATGTTTAATACATGCTTGAAAAAAAAAATCAATAGAAACAATAAAAAATAACGAGGAACACATTAAATAATGTTTGTTGCATTGTCTGCAATGAAATACAAGCCAAAGTAAATTTAGAAATCACTACTGTCTTTTTTATTTGCATTTTTCATATTGTCACAACTTTATCTGGGGCTGTATAATGACGTGGGTATAACCTAGATGTACTCTATTAAGGTGATTTACAGCGGCACACCTCTTGATCAGTCTTAACAGGGTTTTTTAACATTCAAAATTTGTCATAGGTTTCTTTTGAGGGTTGGGTTTAAGCGTAATTTAATTATAAAATGCATTACACCTATGGAGAGTCCCTGTAAAGCATGTATACAAGTATGTGTGTGTGTATGTGTGTGTGTGTGTTCTTCACCTCTGTCCTGATAGAGTCATGTAGCGAGGGCAGGATGTCGTCTACACTGTGGATCAGACTGCGCAGCGTCATTCCTACAGACTAAGAGAAACATCCCATAATGAGCAGCTGCTGAACACAGAGATGAGTGTGTGTGTGTGTGATCCGCTGGAGGACGCACCTTTACCACACTCACATACTCTGACGCTGGAAGAGTGTTGACCTGATTCTTCAGCTGCACCACCACCTTCACCATTTCCATCACGTTCTGGTAGACCAAGTCATCTGTGCGGTCCAGCTCTGCTGTCGGTGCTGGCTGCACACACACACACACACACACATACACACACACAGTCCAGCATGCACATTAGTTACATTAATACATGCAGTATCCACGTCATCAGATCACATTATGACTTTCAGACACATTTTCTTGCTTCGTGATTTAGAACCATGCCAAGTGTTGTTTTACTGTAGTATGGAGATGATATTCATATTCTGAAAACTATTATTATTTTATTCATTTTGTTTTTAGGATTTGATTTTGGCCCAATTTCAAGGGCTCTATTTTAATGATCTAGGCACAAAGTCTAAAGCGTCTGAATCAACTTATGCTATTTAAAGGACAGAATAATACGGTTTGCGCCACAGCACATGGTCTAACAGGGTTGTGCTTATTCTCTCAATGAGTTATGAGTAGGGCCAGACAGAATCTGCAGACAGTTTTTGCTATTTCTGAGGAGAATTTTGTAAAAAAAATCCACAGATTCATGCGGAATCATATCTGGAGTATCATACCTAAAAATTTAATATATGTAATAAAAAATTATACATTTTTAGTAATTAATAGATCCACTTATTTGTTAAATAAAGCAAGTCTCGCGTATAATATATCTACTAAACGACAGAAAATATGACTTTACAAACTATTGTAGATAAATAATATGAACATTTTCATATTACTATTATTATATCACAATAATATTAGTGAAATTAATTTCAAAACTGAATGAATATAAATTTAAACACATTTACACAAGTAAATAAATAGACTCAATGATTGGCAAAACATTTGTGGAAATCTGCAGATTTCTATGCGTGCAGATTCTGCATGTGCCTAGTTATGAGTGTGTTTTGAGCATAACGTGCATAAAACCACTCAGAGACTCATCTCCCATTCCCTTTAAGAGTCAGTTGCGTCATGCCATGGCACATTTGCTATTAACATGGCGGACTTTGTAAGTGGAAAAACTGAACGCTTCACTAGCGAGAAAACAGTTAAACAGAGCATCTGCAGTGTGAGGATAAATAATGAGCCTCCTCCATTCAGCCTCTTTCTCTTTACTTTCCTTTTACTTTTTACTCCTTTACTTTCTTGGAGTAAGGAAACGGTGTTGTTCTCACTCCACTGAAGACATCCATTAGCCTCCATATTTAATTTAGTTTGTTAAGCGCAAAGATTTGTTTCAAAACTATTTCTAAATTCAGTTCTAATTTCCAGCAACTGAATAAATGAACAATAATAATGAAGTGTGGTCAAAAAACTGAGTTATTCCAAACACACGTCCTGTTCTTGTGCCCCATATGGTGATGCAGACGTCTCCAAAACCCGACAGGTGGACAAATCTAAACTTGTTTTTATTAAAAACAAATATAAATATGCATATAATAAATAATAGTGCTAATAATAATAACATAATACAAACGCAAATGGTCATGAATAAACTGAAAAGCCCCCCAAGATGAGGCATGGAGGCAGTGGTTTTTATATTTATGAAGAAAATAATAATTTTTGTAATATTTTAATCCTTTAATTCTTTTTCATTTGTAAAGATATTTGTATATTGCTGTACGTCTTGTGTGTATTAATCAGTGTCAATTCCTCAAAATAGCAACACACCAACAATGTGCCTAAACACACCTCCTTTATAGACCAGCACACCCATGAGTCCACAAAGCAGAGCAAATGGATTTGCTATTTAAACAACGTGTGTCGGGTGTACGACAGGGCTCCAAATGTCAGTTGTACTGTAAATGCCTATTTGCAAAAAATAACTTCAGCTTTTAGATGTCCCATTAATATATTAATAGTATTATAATAAGAAAGATTGAATAAATATTTAAGAGTTCTTTATTGTTGATCAAAAACATAATAAAAACAATAAAATAAAGTTGTATAGTCAAATCAAGAGAGTGTTTGATTTCTGCGTGTGGAAAGATTTACTGATGCCTTCAGACACAGATTACTGAATTACCTGAGCTGAAACACGCGGTGGCTTCTCTGGAGGACCCTGAGAGGAGACTGAACACACACACACAGGCGCAAATAAACAAACAAACACAGAGACACACACACACAAAACAGGAGAGATTATTGGAGAAATCACAACAAACACATCAGCATCATCCACAGAGTTACTGCTTTAAATTATTCTTTTATTTATTTTAATAATACTTTTTATTTGGGTAAACCCCACACGCTCTTTACTTCAACTAGTTTATTTACATATTACAGTTTTTGGGTGTCTAAAATACAGCTGTGGTATTTTGTATAGATTTGTAAATGAATATCAGCCGGACAACTCTGCTTAGCTCCACACTACTTCACTTTATTTTCTCTTCTCTCGCTCTCACTTCCACACACCTCTTCTGACACCTAGTGGTCACAACAGTAACAATAGAACTGAACATTAAGCAACACAACATTTTCCCCCTTTTTAGATTAGCACTAGGGAAGGTGTTCAACAACCACTCTACCAACTGAATTCACCAATTTATCAGCTGTGAGGTTAGACTTAACCAATATGCATATAATAATTATTATTATTTCAGCAACGATACAAACTTAAGCATAACTCCACTGTGCATGTAATAAGAAAACAAAAAAACAATGTAGAATTACTATTCAACATGTAACCCCTTAAGGCTTGCAACTTTATAACACTGATATAGCCTTGCTATAGTGAGGAATGTGCATGCGTAAATTGTTTATGTTACAAAGTCTTTGTGCCAGACTGGTGGCCGTCTGGTTCGAGGATGTTTCTGGTTTTCAAGTGCAACAACTGATTTTGAGGCGCCCGTAGATTCATTATCAGAGTTGCTTTGCACAGGACATGGTGACAGGTGAACAGCGTTCCAGACTTTTCCATCATCCAGAATATATGTATCCTGGCTTTTTTTTTCCCAACACCATATGTGGTGTACTGAATTTCCCCCTGCTTTTTTTTACATGAGTGGGTATCCTCACGCGCACTTTGTCACCTGGTTGTAAGGCAGATGGTTGTGCAGCCCGTTTTTTGTCAGTGTATATTTTGACTCGAGCTTGTCGCGCCTTAACATGAGCTCGCACCGTAGCGTCGGTACAAGCAGGAGGCCTAGTGGGCAGAATGTCCAAGTTCGTTCTAAGTTTGCGTCCCAGCAAGAGTTCACTAGGAGCAACGCCTGTGGTGGCATGAGGTGTAGTACGATAGTGCAACAAGAAGTCCCTCACTGCCTTTTTCCACGGCTTTCCTTCCAAGCTTGCTGTTTGAACCCAATCCTTCAGGACACGGTTCATACGCTCCACAGCACCATTAGCTTGTGGAAAGTACAGGGAAGTACGCACATGCTGGATATTCCTGTTTGTCAGAAACTCTGCAAAACCCAAAGATGTAAATTGCACACCATTATCAGTCACTATTTCCACCGGGTTACCAAACCGGCTGAATGTTGTGGTGAGAAATTCCATGACAGTGGTAGTAGTGACATTACTGGTGAAGGCTATCTCTGGCCACTTACTGTAGTAGTCAACTAATGTGAGTGCATACCTGCAATCCCAGGTTCCTAACTCAAATGGTCCTACAATGTCCAATCCAACCTTTAGCCAGGGTGCAACTGGAAATGGTACAGGCTGGAGAGGAGGTGTATGCGTTTTCGCACTCTTGTCATGAGCTTGGCAAATCTGACATGATGCAATAGCAGACTGAACTGAATTATCCATGCCAGGCCACCAGTACAAGTCACGGAGCCTCTGTTTTGTTCTAACAATACCCTGGTGGCCCTGATGAGCCAAGTTAATTAGGGACCCACGCATCGCTATAGGCACCACCAAGCGGTACGAACCTCTGAAGACCAAGCTGTCCTGTGCAGCTAGTTCATCCCTGATGTGAAAATATGGTGCCAGCTCAGGTTGAAGGTTTTTCTTGCTCTTAGGCCATCCTGTAAGTAGATGCAGTCGCAATGCTGACAATTCTGGACATGCAGCGCATTCCTTGGAGAACTCTTCCAATGAAAAAGCACGAGGTTCAGCAGAAATAAATGCTACCATGTCAGGTTCAATAGTAGAGTTAGTGTCCTCACAGGTAGGTAAAGGCAGGCGTGAGAGACAGTCTGCTGTGACATTCTCAGAACCCGGCTTGTAGGACACCTCGTAATTAAAGCAAAGAAGACGGGCGGACCATCTTGCAATGCACATTCCAGCACGGCCCATACCCTTAGTTGCAAGCAAGGTAGTTAAAGCTTGATGATCCGTTCTAAGCGTGAACCGTCGGCCCCATAAGAATGTTCGCCACCGTTCCACGGCCCACACGCAGGCCAGTGCCTCTTTCTCCACAATGGAGTACTTCCTCTCAGCTGTTGAGAGTGTGCGAGAGGCGAATGCAATAGTACGCTCAGAGCCGTCTGCATGGATTTGAGTTAAAACAGCCCCTAATCCATAATCTGAGGCGTCACAGGTTACCAGTGAATGCAAAGCTGGGTCAAAAATCGCAAGGGCTGGGCTGTTAACAATGAGCTCCTTTAATTTCTCAAAGCTCCTCTGAGCACTCTCAGTCCAACTGAAAGGATCCATGTTTCTTAAGCACGCCCTCATAGGCTCTACCTCTGAGGAGTAGTTTGGCACAAACCGTGAATACCAGGATGTCAGTCCAAGAAATGAACGTACTTTGGCTGCATCCGTGGGGGTTGGTGCTTGCAGAATAGCCTGGATATGACAATCGTTGGGTAGCAGGCCTTGTGCCGTGATAGTATGTCCCAAGTAAGGAAGGCTTGTGCAGCTGAACTTGCATTTATCATGATTTAGTGTGAGTCCTGCACGTTGTAATGCCATTAACACAGCCTGTAGGTTGTGATCATGTTCGGCTCGTGTGCGTCCATACACAATGACATCATCTAGATAATTCTGAACTCCTTGAAGGCCTTTCAATATTGTAACCATCATTTTTTGAAAAGCAGCTGGTGCTGAGGCCAGTCCATATGGGACCCGACGGAATCTGAACAATCCTTCATGAGTTATGAAAGCCGTCAGATCTCTGCTGTCCTCGTGAAGTGTCACTTGGAGGTATGCATTGTTTAAATCAATGCTTGAAAATATGGTGGCTCCCCTTAACTCAGTAAATAAGTCCTCCATGTGTGGGAGTGGATGGCTGTCAATTATTATTGCTCTGTTGGGCTCCCGCAGGTCCACACATAAGCGAATTTCTCCATTTTTTTTCGTAGTCACCACAATAGGGGACACCCACGGGGAAGCATCCACCCGTTCAATAATGCCTTCAGCTTGTAAGCGGCAAAGCTCTTGGGAAACTGCATTTCTCACTGATAAGGGGAGTCTGCGAAGTTTTTGTTGTACAGGCTTTACTGAGTCTTTTATTTTCACCTGGTGTACAAAGCCTATCGCACAGCCAATGCCCTCTTTTGCTGTTGTCTTTATTTGTTGCACTGTAGTAGTAGTAGGAGTGGGTGGGACCAATTCATTCCCCGCGATGTGAATATTTAAGCCAGAAACTAAGTCCATACCCAGTATAGGGGTGCCTTTCTCCACAACATAGATGCTAGTGCTTGATACAGCATTACCATAATGCACATGCACCGATAGACAGCCAAGTACAGGCAGTGCTGCTTTTGAGTATGTCACTAATTTCAGTTGTGGGCGTCGTAACGGTGAAGAGCTGAAATGTTGTTTATAAAGGTGATGAGGAAAAATAGAGACAGCCGAGCCAGTGTCGACGGTGAGCTCAATCGGCACTGGGCCTAGTTCGTCTGTTTCAATGTTTACAGTGCATTTTATTTTATCACAGAGTGACTTCCCTTCCACTTCAAGTACATGCACAATTTCAGGGACCTCCATCTCTGGAGCATCAAGTAATTGGACTCTTTTCTCAGAGCGGCAAACTCTTGCAAAATGTCCTAATTTTTCACATTTATTACACGTGACTTTAGCAGCTGGACAATTTGGAGCATTAGCCAGATGGGAAGTAGACCCACAGCGGAAACAAGCTCGAATGCCCTGTGCAGTAGTTTGTGATTGTTTTTTACTCACATGTTTCCCCCGGAATTTTAGACGCTGTGGTGTCCTGCCATGCTGAGCAGATTTTATTTCGTGCACAGGGGCCGCATCTAATGTTTGTGCGTGCCCCACGGCGGTCTCTGTTTGACCCGCCAATAACATTGCATCCGTCAATGTTAACTGCGGCTGTAATAAAAGCCGTTCCCGAATACGTGGAGAGAATGCTTTCTCTACCAGTTGATCTCGGATCATTTCATCCGTGCGATCGCCGAAGTTACAGTATGTACTTAGCTCACGTAAAGCAACAACATAGTCCTTCACGGATTCATCCGGCCGCTGTGTACGTTGTCTGAATTTGTGTCGTTCCACGACGATGTTTGTAATCGGCTGAAAGTGTTCTTCAAGGGCTTTAAAAGCATCAGCAAGATTCTGACCTGTATTGGGTAACGTATAGAAAACTCTTAAACCCTCGGCTCCCAAGCACTGTAGTAAGACAGCACGCTTCCTCTCTTCTGGCCACCGATCTCCCGTAGCATCGATTGCAACCAGATAGTTTTCAAACATCTTCTTCCACGTATGAATCGGAACTGGGGGCTGGCCCAGGCATGTTAAAAACATAGGAGGTGTAGGTAAACTAAGTGCTGCCATCCTCGTCGCCAAAATGTGGTATTTTGTATAGATTTGTAAATGAATATCAGCCGGACAACTCTGCTTAGCTCCACACTACTTCACTTTATTTTCTCTTCTCCCGCTCTCACTTCCACACACCTCTTCTGACACCTAGTGGTCACAACAGTAACAATAGAACTGAACATTAAGCAACACAACAACAGCTCAAATATGAATACTGGATGAAAAATTTACAACTAAAACTAGTTTAAGACATAAAAAATTAAGTAAAATAACAATAGGGAGAGTTCAGACGCAAAAACCTCTAAGTGCCATCTGAAATATCTATCGAAAATGAATCTTTTTCTCAGCTTCCTTTGTTTATGTTGCGTTATTTCACTTTAGAGACCATGGAAAGAACTTCTTCTTTGCCATAAAAGTGATATTGGTGAACTTACACACAGGAGCTTGATAAAAATGCACATTTTAGAAGAAAATTCAGACGGCATTTAGAGGTTTTTGCATTTGAACTCTTCTTAGATTCCATTTTAGTGTTGTTATTGTTAACTAAAACAGAACACATGAAATAATTAATATCAAAAACTTATATAAATTACATAAATATAAAAAATTATAATAATAAGTTTAGTTTGAAGTATTAAAATGATGAAAAAATTAAATAAAATATAAATGAAAGCTAAACAACACAAACATATAAAACCAACCTTGGCCAGTGTCATTTTCTGTGGTCTGAAATAGACCAAAAAAACACAAAATCAAGACAGTGTAAAACAACTGCAGAAAAAAGGCATGACAGTAAAAAGAAAGTAGATACAGTAAGTTTACCGCTTTAGTTTTCATGTCTTCATTAGCAAACGGAACCTAAAAGAGAAACAAGAAAAGCTGATTTACTTATATAACGATATAATCTATGCAAAAAAGTACAGTTTGTATGTTTGTGTTTACATATACATTATATCTATCTATCTATCTATCTATCTATCTATCTATCTATCTATCTATCTATCTATCTATCTATCTATCTATCTATCTATCTATCTATCTATCTATCTATCTATCTATCTATCTATCTATCTATATACATACATTATATATATATATATAAATAAAATGTATATGTAAACACACACATACAATCTGTACTTTGTATATGTGTGTGTGTCTGTGTGTACTTTAATGTTTATATATATATATATATATATATATATATATATATATATATATATATATATATATATATATATATATATATATATATTAGGGTTGGGCCGATAGACGATGCCATCATCCATCGCCAATGGCCGACAGACACCACGATGCTGAGCCGGCATTGCGATCCTCTGCCTCGCCCCCGTCGCAATCCGGTAGCGTAACATACACATTGAGGCCCCGTTTACACTAATACGTCTTAGTATTTAAATGGCATTTTAGAATGAAAACGATCCACATACACTCTGGTGTTTCATCTAGCATTTCTGAACAGCCCTCCCGTCCACACTACCACTGAAAATGCACATCACGTGACCAGACACACACCAGTCAGTGAGCAGGTCAGTAAACTGCTTCAATCTTTCGCTTTCATGCTTGTACTTAGTAATTTTAGCGAAAATATCAGATACTGTTGGTTGGTTGCTGTTGATTGTGCCATTATATTGACACAGATCACTCTGCCTATTCATGCCAGAGTCCTGCGGAAAAAGCAATTGACAAGATGGTAATTTGTGTGTAACTTATCTTTATTTATTTATGATTTGGTTATGGGTAAAACTAAGACCATGTGGGTCTGGTAGGTGAAACGGTCGGCTACAAATAATTAATTCCTTATGAATTAATTATTTTTCATAAATAATTAATTCACCGCCGCCTATGACGACGATGCCATTGTCCATCTCAATGTTTCATATTAGCCATCATACCCCAACCCTAATATATATATATATATATATATATATATATATATATATATATATATATATATATATATATATATATATATATATATATATATATATATATATATATATATATATATATATATATATATATATATACACACACAACAGTAATTAAAAAATAAAAACAATTGTAATCTGGTAGTGTTTGCTTTGCTCTGGCTATTTCGAGATTAGTTATTGTGATCTCCCTATAGCAACAGAAATTCTGGGAAATCTCTGTAGACTGATGGCCTTTCATGCTGTTCAGCCTTATAATCTTGAAATGTGAGCAAATTCATCTGTTTTGTCATCACTTTAGACATTACGCTAGAGAATCATTCAAATACAAATACTAATGACATGCGGTACAGGTGAATTGGGAAGGCTAAATTGTTCATAGTGTATGAGTGTGTATGGATGCTTCCCAGATAAAGGGACTAAGCCGAAAAGAAAATGAATGAATGAATGATTGTGTCGTCAAGTTATTATATAAACGCAATATCACACTTAGTATATCATCACTGGTGGGACACTAAGGCACTCGGGCCAATGCACGCCTCCCTCCAGTGCCATATACAGGCATATCGCACTGCTACTTGTGTGATATTGCTCACACATACACATATTTATGTATATATACAGTATATATAATACACACATACATCTTATTTCAAAACAAACCATTTTTTTGGTTGTGATTAATCATAATTAATCTTTCTTTAATCTTTGCCACGCACTAAAAACACTTTGGACTTCACGTTGACTTACTAAGCTTCACAATGTAATAGTTTTCCTAAATTAGATGCACTATAACTCCATCCAAGAGGACCGCATGCTGCCTTTGATTAGCAGCTTCAGGAGTGCGAGGCTGTGTGTGTGTTTCTTCAATGTAATTAAACGCAGCAAG
The DNA here is from genome assembly GCF_903798145.1 of Danio aesculapii. NCBI lineage: Eukaryota > Metazoa > Chordata > Actinopteri > Cypriniformes > Danionidae > Danio > Danio aesculapii. The sequence continues at coordinate 47,062,311 of NC_079451.1, read as the reverse complement.
AGTAAGTGAATGTGCGTGTGTAAGTGAATTTGCGTGTGTAAGTGAGTGCGTTTGTGTGTGTTGAAAGCAGACCAGCAGTTTCTCCTCTTTCTCCAGCCACTGATGGTCCTCCAGCATCTCCTGCTTCTGTCTGCGTAGCGTCTCCTGCATCTGCTGACGCTCCACATCCCACAGCCGCTGCGCATCCGCCTTACTGCTGGGCTCCTGAAAACCCCGAGCCTGCACACACACAGAGAGAGAAAGACACTCACATAAGTCCCCATGAGTCTTGTGCATTCTGTGATATACCGAGATATAAAAACAGATTCAGAGTTATAAATGAGGTTAATAATTAGAAAATAATATAAATATTACGAACGTAAACGTTAGGTGAGCAGGATACATTGTAACCCCCGTGTCCTTACAACACGATACATGACGAGATTTGCAGTAATAAGCAATCTGGCTGTTTGTACCAGATGAAACACGACAAATTTACATACAGCCATTCAGAAGCACAGAATAGTGCACTCACTGCACTAAATGGTAAGGTTTATAATCGAATTAATACACATTAAACCTCTTTAACATTGTTACATGTACATCCCTCTCAGCAGGTGCGTAATCTTGGTGTTGACTTAGTCTGAAGCCTCATTTTAAACATTTAACTAAAATGGCCTTTTATCATCTTCGAAATATAGCCCGCATAAGGCCTGATTCTGAAAGACTTGTCCATGCTTGTATCACATCTCGTTTGGATTTTTGCAATTCTCTGTTCGGAGGGTTACCAGTAGACTTGGGTGGTAATATGGTATACCGCGGGATCTAAAAATAGCAACGGTATCAGTTTCAATACCATTATACCGTCATCAAAACAATGCACTTATATAGGAGACAAGTATTAAATATTAAATATTATTTATTTAATGCCTAAAAATGTGTATTGTGGAGGAGAGAGAGAGAGAGGTGAGGTAAGATGGCGAGTCGCGCACCAAGTGACCTGGTCTCGAAAAAGAACACAGCCTCTGCAGTTTGGCAGTACTCCAGAAGGAGAAGGGAGACGTGGTAAATATGAACTAGAGGTCTGCATTCCCACTGCTGTACTGCAGGATCCGCGGGACCCGACCAGATTTTTTCTGGTGCGGGAATAAATTTCCGAATAAAACGCATGAGCGGTCTGTAATTTCAACGGGAGCTCCCAATCAAGCGAGCACGCGCCTTTGTGCAATTCATCGACTCGCCTTGGGGGGCTGGCTCCATGAAGTACAGGTGATTTCTGACTGCAATGGGAAATTGTCCAATTTTACAGCTGATAAAAACATGTTCACAGCCTGGTATAAAAGATGGCTTTGGTGCATATAGCTGTGATTACCCTTCATGACAACTGTGAGGGGGTGAATTTTTTTATAACTCATCCGTTTCCTTTATATTAGGTTATATTAAGTCTGCATAATTAGGGGTGTGGCCACTTGAGTGACAGCTAGGTCTAGCTGCTCGCTGTCTCGTCACCTCAGCTAATTCCGGCTGATTGGTTGCTGAGCTCAGCATATACATCGTATTTTTGAGTTGTTTTATGTTTCTTTACACAGTCAATTACCTTTTGGGATTATTTCCTACAATTATCATATGATATGGCATGCTGTGTGCACTTAATTGTGCTCACAAACAGTTCAAGTTGCCTCCATTTACCAGGTGAGTGTAGTTATTGACTTATACACCATATTTATAAATGTATTCATTTTATTTAAGACCATTTATCATTTATATTTGTCTTTAGACCTGTAATACCCTCCAGAATCTGACAGATTGATTAGCTGTAGGCTCTAGAACAGTCATCTGAAGCGTTATCATACAGTGTTATGCCTGGATTTCATCAATAGTCCTGCATTTACTCGCATTTTATTCACGTTTTCCTCCTGTTGAAAAACATCATAAGAATAATGTTTGGTGGCTCTATGTATTACTACAGTGTTTTTAAAAGTCTAAACACTTTATTGATATAGTGTACAACCAAGCACATGTGGTCAGAATTCAAACGAGTCACAGGTAATGAAGCCAGGTCCAAGCAAAATGTCTATGTGTGTGTGTGTGTTTATACAGGCAGCTTGTTATGGGCTGTCTGGACTCTGTTTCATCTAGCTGGGTGGGTTTTTAGTCCCATGCAGATCTCTAATTCACTGAAAAAAAGTGTTGCATGCAAAACTGTTGCAAACAATTTGTTTGTGTTGAATTTAAACAAACAAATTAAATTGAGCAATGTTCAACTTAATTTGTTTGTTTAAATTCAGCCCAAATAAATTGTTTACAACCACTTAACGTAAAAAATTTTAGTAAATCCAAGGAATCATCTTTGAATAATTTTTTTCAGTGTACGAAGAAGACAAGCAGGTGACCACGAACCCAATGTCGCATACACGGTATTCAGTTTCTGAATGGTTTAGGCACAAGCTAACAGTTTGGTGACGCTGTCTGAGCCTTACATCATATTTTATTTATTAGGTAAAATAGGGAGGAGGTTCGACGATATCAAAATTTGGATACCGCCCAAGCCTAGTTACCAGCTAATTCTCTTAAGATTTTACAATACATCCAAAATTCTGCTGCGAGTGTGTTGACTCGTACATCATCTCGTTCTCACATTACTCCTGTACTCCAACAGCTTCACGGGCTGCCCGTCAAGTCTTGTACAGTATTGATTTCAACATATAAAGCGGTTCATGGTTCTGCTCCAGGTTACATTTGTGACTTGATATCTATTTCCTCTGGCTCTCACTGTCTACGCTCTGCCTCGGGTCCTACACTATTTCAGCCTTGTTGTAAAGTCAGCACCATGGGAGGTAGGGCATTCTCTTACTGCGCACCCAAACTGTGGATTTAATTTGTGATCTCTTTTTATTCTTACTGTGTTTTTTACTGTATTCTTTAATGTTTTATTGTGCTTTGTTGTTTTTACTGTTTTGTAAGCACTTTGGGTTTTAGAAAAGCGTGTTATAAATAAAATGTATTATTATTATTATGCTGAATTGCTGATATTTGTTGGATTGCACCTGAGTCACAGCTCTAAAGTTCAATTTCAAACAGTTTATTTTATTTTCAAGATCTGAGGTGAACTATCTGCTGCTGCTTTCAGTAGTACGTGCCACAAATGTCCTGTAAAATGGCATTCAAACTCACATTATTAGCATTTAACACTGAATAAAGCACTTGAGTTGTACCTGAGGTGATCATTGTCAGTTTTCTGTTGTTCACCTGTGAGAAATAGAAGCAGTTTCTAATATATCAATTCCAGGTGTTTGTTAGGACAAAATCTCTTTAATATGGAGAATATTCCTTCTATTGAGTGCCGTTGCTTTTATATAGGACACGACTTAAATCAGCCTTTAGGCTCGATAGTCAGACTCACTTCTGTTGGTCCTCAATCTGGCAACATGCGCTTGCGTTCGTTTTGCTCCAGGAATGCAATACCTATTTCAACCACTGGGTGTCAACCTTACATACTGCACCTTTAATACTTTTCTGGTACTCTAAATAGTAACAGTGTACGTAGTAATAGTAACAGTTATATAATAAGTAAATAGTAACAGAAACTAAATAGTAATAAATAAATGAAGTGGGACGCAGAAAGAGAGTCGGGCAGCTGGAAAGTTGTGGTTAAGAAAAACACAAACAACAGAAGAACTGTACACCACAGAGTGAAGCATGCTCACTCCCACACACACACACACACACACACACACACACACACACACACACATACACACACACACACATATATATATATAACGCGGCGGTTTTGAGCACAAATGGAAGAAAGCAGGCCGAGATGAGCTGGAAATGGTGAGATTGACCTAGATTGACTTGACCAACATGAAGCTGATTTACAGTGTAAAAGCATCATCCACAGACTGCAATATTCAGTGTTCAGTTCAGTCTCAACCTTTTTCTTATGTTTCCTCTAAAATTAGAATTTTTAAATGTTTATTTTTGTTATTTTGCTTTTTTTTTAGTTTATATTTATTTTTTTGTTTACATTTTGTACAATTTATTTAATAATTTTTTTACTTAATTGTACTTTTACAAAACGACGTTTATATGCATAATTTATATTTTCCCTCAATTTAGTTTGTATTATTGTAATTATTATACAATATTTTGCTTTATTATAATATATTCTGCTTTATTTGTACTTTAGAATATATATACACACACACACACACACACACACACACACACACACACACACACACACACACACATATATACACACACACACACACACACACACACACACATATATACACACACACACACATATATACACACACACACACATACATATACATATATATATATATATATATATATATATATATATATATATATATATATATATATATATACACACATACATACATATATACATATATATATATATATATATATATATATACATATATACATATATATATATATATATATATATATATATATATATATATATATATATATATATATATATATATATACACATTTTTTTTTACAGTTACTATTTCTTTATTTTACTTTTTACAATCACATGTATTATTTACATGTACAGTTGAAATCAGAATTATTAAACGCCCTTTGAATTTTCTTTTCTTTTTAAAATATTTCCCAAATGATGTTTAACAGAGAAAGGAAAATTTCACAGTATGTCTGATTTGTCCTATTTTAAGTCTTATTTGTTTTATTTTGACTAGAATAAAAGCAGTTATTAATTTTTTAAAAAACATTTTAAGGTCAATATTATTAGCCCCTTTAAGATGTCATATAGTCAGACTTATTAGCCCCCCTGAATTATTAGCGCCCCCGTTTGTTTTTTTCCCCAATTTCTGTTTAACAGAGATAAAACATTTTTTCAACACATTTCTAATCATAATAGTTTTAATAACTCATTTCTAATAACTTTGATTTATTTTATCTTTGCCATGACAGTAAATAATATTAGACTAGATATTTACCAAGACACTTCTATACAGCTTAAAGTGACATTTAAAGGCTTAACTAGGTTAATTAGGTTACCTAGGCAGGTTAGGGTAATTAGGCAAGTTATTGTATAACGATGGTTTGTTCTGTAGACTATCGAAAAAAATATAGCTTAAAGGGGCTAATAATATTGACCTTAAAATGGTTTCTAAAAAAATAAAAACTGCTTTTATTCTAGCCGAAATAAAACTATCTCTAGAAGAAAGAAATATTATCAGACATACTGTGAAAATTTCCTTGCTCTGTTAAACAGAATTTGGGAATTATTTAAAAAAGGAAAAAAATTAAAAGGGGGCTAATAATTCTGACTTCGACTGTGTAAATTTATATATATATATATATATATATATATATATATATATATATATATATATATATATATATATATATATATATATATATATATATATATATATATATATAGATATATATATATATTTTTTTTTAAACAATTTTCTGTTTTTTTTTTTTAATTGTTACTATTTCTTTATTTTAGTTTTATATTCATTTTTAATATTATTTTACAATCACATTTATTATTTACATGTAGAATATTTACATATTTGTTAAGTTTTATTGTGTTTATTTAATGTATTTAGTTAACTACCGATAATCTTAATAATTCTTAAAACAATTAAGCAATTTTAGGGGAATTTACGAGGGGAAAAAAATAATATAATCGTATTTTCCCTTAGAAATTCCCCTAAAAATTGAAAACAAAAAAGTAGGTGTTTAACCCAAGTGTCTTAGCCAAATTTGCCCACTGGCCTCCTAACCATCCCCATATCATAATTGGCTTCATCACTTTGTCTTCTCTCCACCAATTAGCTGGTGTGTGGTGTCATCCAGGTGAATGCTGCACACTGGTGGTGGATGAGGAGATTCCCCCCCAAAACTGTCTAAAGTGCTTTGAGTGTCTAGAAAAGTGCTATATAAATGTAAGGAATTATTATTATTATTATTATTATTATTATTATTATTATTATTATTATTATTATTATTATTATTATTATTATTATTATGAGTTGGCGATTCATTCCGCTGTGACGACCCCTGATAAACAAAGGGACTAACCCGAAGGAAAATGAATGAAAGAATGAATGAATTACAATTGTGAAAATGGTTCATTGGGGTCTTTTATGAACATTTACTGCTAATGAAACTCATCTACTATCTGTATTGACATCTATGACAAACATTAGCTTGTATGTTTCTAAATGCATTTACATTGTCAATCTACCATTAAATGTAATAGAGCTTTGCTGTGCAGCTAAAGTACAGACAGAATAGAGATAAAGTTCACCTGGAGATTGAGCCGTGGATTCAGAGTGCTGAAGCCTGGCGGCATTATTCTTGATGGCTTTAAACGAAACAATAATGAATGTAAATCAATAATGAAGTATGATAATGATGAATAAAGCATACAAAAAATGGAGACAGACCTTTGGTGGAGCGTCAGGAAATGCAGATATGTTTATGGAGCGAGATCTGGATCTCAGCTCTTCCACCTCCACTTCCTGCTCCATTTTATGAACGTCACTGTCAACAGAAAACAGGATACAGTTACACTATTGTTTTAAATTATAGTTGTTTATTCATTCATTTATTTTCCTTCGGCTTAGTCCCTTTATTCATCAGGGGTCGCCACAGTGTAATGAACCGGCAACTATTCCAGCATACGCTTTACGCAGCAGATGCCCTTCCAGCCGCAACTCAGTAGTGGGAAACACCCATACACACTCACACTCATTCACTAAAGCCAATTTAATTTATTCAATTTACCTACAGCGCATGTGTTTGGGCTGTAGGGGAAACGAGAGCACCCAGAGGAAACCCACGCCAACACGGAAGAACATGCAAACTCCACACAGAAATGCCAACTGGCCCAGCCGGGACTCGAACCAGCGACCTTCTTGCTGTGAGGCAACAGTGCTAACCACTGAGCCACCGTGCCACCCTATACTTGTTTATATTATTATTAATATATTGTTTATTATTATTAGTACAGTAGTATTTTTATTGTTTATTATTGTTATTTTTAACATTTATTAATTTATATATTTAATATTATCAAATACTTAATTCTTTTAGTGATCTTTTTACATTCACAATTTAATTTTATCTTTTAATATGACTTTTAAATGAATTATAATTTTAAAACATTTATTCATAATATTACTACATTATTTTTTATAATTATTCACATGTAATATATTTAATATATTTTTAATTCCCTTTGCCCGTCCTGTTTTGTAGGGGTGTAACAGATCACAACCCACAGTTCGGGAATGCACGTGACCCATGGATTAATAACTTTTTTGAACTTGTAGGTTAATCCAATTGCCGAGAGATTGCCTCCGCGTCATTCATATCACGTGAAAGCAATTTGGCTTCCTTGTAAAATATAATGATGAAGGAAAAAGTTGTGGTGGGACCTACCTGTCACGATCACCAGCGATCTAAACATCATAGATCGCTGCAAAACATTCACATTCACACAAACTACAAATCTGCCGGTTTATGGACTACAGATCCCAGTCATGCAACACACACACTCACCTGCTCCAAGTCACCATTGGCTAGACACTCACAGCTGAAGCTGCTTTTGGACTGATTACTACACTATAAATACAGCACACTAACACACAGTTGTGGCTGAGTCTTGTTAGCTGTATAGTCACATTACAACGTGCTTCCTTTGTCTTGCTTTGCCTTGTTTTGATCCCCGCCTAGTTTATCTGCTTATCCCTGTCGCCGCCTGCCTTGTGACCATCTGCCTGTTATTTTGACTACGACTCTGGATTGCCCTTATACATCCGTTTGCTCCTGTGTTGACCATTGCTTGCCTGACCATCTCTATCTCAATAAAACCCTGCGTTTGGATCCTCACCCCTGTTGCCACCGTCACATCCCCAGTTACACTACCTAAATGCTTTCTCAGGCTGTTAATTAAAGGTGTTTTCCGTCACTGTTTGTTATGCGTTCAGTGTAAAGCTGCACAATTAAACATTAAAAGATCATGATCTCAATTAAACCCGCGTAACGTGAATGATAAATGATAATGATTTGCATATGTAGTAGTTCTGGTAGTACCTAGAATAGCAAAGTCGAGTAAAGGAGGTCGAGCCTTCTCATTTATAGCTCCTATACTCTGGAATAGCCTTCCTGATAACGTCCGAGGCTCAGACACACTCTCCCAATTCAAAACTAGATTAAAGACCTATCTGTTCAGTAAAGCATACACTTAGTGCACTACTTAGGGGGCTCCCACACAGGTTATGCATCTTGTTGATATACACTGTGAACATCAGCTACGCTAATTATTTTCTTTATTCTCCATTTCCACCTGGGGATACTCTTCCCGAGGCCCTCAGACTATGCAGAGCCACTGATTCGATCCAAGACCAACGACGAGATGAACCAAGGTTTCCATATCCTGGACCAGGCCGAATCCTGAGCAGCTACTGTGATGGTCATGGAAGAGTGGAGAGCATGAGACTGATTCCTGTGACGCTCCAGGGACAGACGAGTCTTCGCTGAGGCCAGCTTCCAGCCTCCGCCACTGAGACTGCAGCTCTGCACAAGACGTTTGGCCAGCGGAGAAATTAAAATGATCGTGCCCAACTGAGCCTGGTTTCTCTCAAGGTTTTTTTTCTTCACTTCCGCCATTAGTGAAGTTTTTTTTCCCTCTCCGCTGTCACCACTGGCTTGCATGGTTCGGGATCAGTAGAGCTGCGCATTGATGGATTTGCCCTTCAATATTTGGACTCTCAGTCGTGATTATTTAACCACACTGAACTGAGCTAAACTGAACTGAACTTAAACACTACAAACTGAACTACACTGTTCCTATTTACTGTGACCTTTTATGTGAAGCTGCTTTGACACAATCTACATTGTATAAGTGCTACACAAATAAAGGTGAATTGAATTGAATTGAAATGTTTATTAATCCTTTGAAGTGCTGCATTCAAATCTGCGTTTGATCAAGAGAGATTCAGTTTTTACACTTTTTCAGTTCGTTACAAACAATTAAATAACACAGAAATACCGGAAGAACAGTTTATAGCTCAGATTTAAACACTGATGTTTATGGTAAAGACTAAAATCTCTGTTTAATGGAACTTGACGCTGGTGTTGTGGAAATTATATTGTGTAACCAACAGGTGGCGACAAACAGCCATCAAAATTATGTCACTGAATAGGTTTTCAAAAATGATCCACCTAAACTGAAACATGATGTTTTATGTGTGAATTGTTGAATCATTAATTGAAAATAAATATGATCTGTTGTAATGTTAGGTTTCTATATTTAGCATTATCAGCAACAGCAGCAAAGATCATTTTTCATCCTGAATATTTTCCTTTTTTTCAGCTGTTCTTGATTTTTATTTTATTAAAATTACAGCTAATTATGTTTGATAAACCAATGTTTTTTGCAGTAATTTTTTTGTATAAATGAAAAGCAAATGACATTTGTCTCCTCCCTTTTATGCTGATCCAAAAAATGGCCTGATTAGTGACTCAAAAACCATAGAGTGATCCGAACCGTGAGATTTGTGATCCATTACACCTCTTCTGTTTTGTCGTTTTTTTATTGAATTTACTATTTTAAATGGGCGATGCGGTGGTGCAGTGGGTAGCACGTTCACCTCACAGCAAGAAAGTCGCTGGTTTGAGCCTCAACAGGGTTAGTTGGCGTTTCTGTGTGGAGTTTGCATGTTCTCCCCGTGGGTTTCCTCCGGGTGCTCCGGTTTTCCCCACAAGTCCAAAGACATGTGGTACAGTGGAATTCGGTATGCTAAAATTGGCTGTAGTGTGTGTGTGAATGAGTGTGTATAGATGTTTCCCAGTGATGGGTTGCAGCTGGAAGGGCATTCACTACGTAAAACGTACGCTGGATAAGTTGGCGGTTCATTCCGCTGTGGCGACCCCAGATTAATAAAGAGAATAAGCCAAAAAGAAAATCAATGAATGAATGACTATTTTGAGTTTATTCATTTGTACTAGAATTTACTTTTTCCTTTACTACAATTATTAGTTAAATTTTTTTACAATTACATAGTTACATTACTATATATATATATATATTATTACTTACTTATTACTTGTTCATTCTATTACCTGTTTAATTTGTTTGTATGTATATATATATATATATATATATATATATATATATATATATATATATTTGAAGTCAAAATTATTAGCCCCTTTTTGAACTTTTTTTTCTTTTTCAAATATTTCCCAAATGATGTTTAACAGAGCAAGGATTTTTTTACAGTATTTGCTATAATATTTTTTCTTCTGGAGAAAGTCTTATTTGTTTTATTTCAGCTAGAAGTAAAGCAATTAAAACATTTTTAAATCCATTTTAAGGTCAATATTATTAGCCCCCTTAAGCAATATTTGTTTTTGATAGTCTACAGAACAAACTATCGTTATACAATAACTTGCCTAATTACCCTAACCTGCCTAATTGAACTAATTGACCTAGTTAAGCCTTTAAATGTCAGCCTTTAAATATATTTATATATTTATATATAAAAAGTATATATATATATATATATATATTTTTTTTTTATATATAAATATATAATTTATTTACATTTAACTCACATTTTTTATTAAAACATTGTTTAATAAGTAGCATAAAAATATGCTAACTAATCAAATTTCAATCTCTGCTGCAAGTTTCCCTCAGGTGTGTGTCACCTGAGTTTACAGACGAGCTCAGTGAAGCTGGGTCTGTCTCTTGGGCTGTAGCTCCAGCAGCGGGTCATCAGAGAGTACAGCGTCGGTGGGCAGTGCTCAGGTTTGGGCAGACGCATGCCCTGCTCCAGCTGGTTGATCACATCTTTATTCTCCAGCCAGAAGAAAGGCTGCTGACCTCCGCTCATGATCTCCCACATACACACAGCTGGAAACACAACACACACACCATCAGCAAACACAAACACGTGAACGAGTGCGAGCTTCCTGGTGTTGCAAGATGCACAGAATTAAACTTTGTGTTTACTGTGCTTATATTTATGGGTGAAACCATGAGAAAACAACATTAACATTATACCAGACAATGCTTTTCACAGCCACCAGCCACTTTCTGACAGACTGGCTTATTCTGTCAAGTCATGGAGTAAGGTTATCAGAATTTAAATTACGTTCAAATTATATGTGAGCATAGATTAATTATTTAAATCTAGATTAATCTCACTGTAACCTTGAAATTAATCTAGAGTAATCTAGATTAAAATGGCTCATTTGAATTCTCCCGAAGGCATTCAGAATATGTGTGCTACCCAAATATTGACTAAAGTAAGTCTTTGAGAACGGGTTTATCAAGCCAGGTGGCGCATTAGACCAGGGGCTCATCTCCTGTGTCCAAAATGCATCACAAACAGCTTGAGAAACTGTTCTACTGTGATAATTGGTGATGAAATTAAATGATGTTCAATAAGATGTACTTGTGCTTACGAACTGTTTATTCAGTTAAACATGAATTTTGAACTGTAGGCCTACATAAGCTCAAAACAACAATTTTTGATCGCCTTAATCCGACTAAAGTCAGAACCGAACTAAACAGAAATGGAATTAAGACGTGGAGTATGCAGATATTAGTGGCATTATTGAAGTAAACACCACGATCAAACTATTATCGTCATGTAGGACTTTTCATCATATTTTCCGACAATATCAAAACCCAGCTCCCAGCTTTAAGAATAGATTAACGGCAATTTTTTTTTATCGCCCGATAAGAGTCTCGCGTTAACGCAGCACGCCCCACCACTTGTTCAAATATATATTCTCTTTTGTTGGATATATAGCGATCATACAGCCCTTCAAACTGAAATCTTTCATAACGATGTTACAAATGCAGAGGTATTAGAATATGGGAGTTTTTATGACATGTTTTCCTGAAATTTAAGGCAATATTTGTTACATATCTGTCTCTAAAGTCAGTTTGTTGGAAAATTTAGAGGAATAAATCATTCTAGTTTGTGGTCTTAAATAGTATTATGGAAATATAATTTCTTAACATTTGTTTACCAAATTTCTATATAAGTAAAACTGAGATGCTTTTTGTTCTGTATTCTCACTATTCTCATCTCTATCTGTGTTTTAGGTATATTATGGTAGGGGAAGCTCTAACAATAAGAGTTAAAATAAGAGGTATACAACCTTTCTTTGACTTAATCCCTAAAGTTACTATACCAGGAGTCACCACAGCCAAACAATAAACCCCCATCGATCATCACAAGGTTAGAAATTTGTTTTGAAGATGGACTTAAATTATTATTTTTGTTTGAAAAGAGTGGGTTTATTCTTTTATTTTGATATGCACTCACTGGCCACTTTATTAGGTACACCTTACTAGTCGGCTGCACATCCATGATGCGAATCTCCCGTTCCACCGCATCCCAAATGTGCTCTATTGGATTGAGATATGGTGACTGTGGAGGTCATTTGAGTACAGTGAACTCATTGTCATGTTCAAGAAACCAGTCTGAGATGATTAGTGCTTTATGGCAGGGTGCAGTATCAGAAGATGGGTACACTGTGGTCATAAAGAGAAGGACATGGTCAGTCATAATACTCAGCTAGGCTGTGGTGCTGACACGATGCTCAATTGGTACTAATGGGCCCAAAGTGTGCCAAGAAAATATCCCCCACACCATTACACCACCACCACCAATCTGAACCGTTGATACAAGGCAGGATGGACCCATGCTTTCATGGTGTTGACGCCAAATTCTGACTCGACCATCTGAATGTCGCAGCAGAAATCAATATTCATCTGACCGGGTAACATTTTTCCAACTTCTACTGTCCAATTTTGGTGAGCCTGTGTGAATTGTAGCCTCAGTTTCCTGTTCTTAGCTGACAGGAGTGGCACCCGATGTGGTCTTCTGCTGCTGTAGCCCATCTGCCTCAAGGTTGGACGTGTTGTGCATTCAGAGATGCTCTTCTGCATACCTCGGTTGTAACGAGTGGTTATTTGAGTTACTGTTGCCTTTCTATCAGCTGGAACTAATCTGGCCATTCTTCTCTGACCATGACAATCCCAGTAGTTCAGCCATTTCTGAAATACTCAGACCAGGCTGTCTCGCACCAACCATCATGCCACATTCAAAGTCACTTAAATCTCCTTTCTTCCCCATTCTGCTCGGTTTAAACTGCAGCAGATCGTCTTGACCATGTCTACATGCCTAAATGCATTGAGTTGCTGCAATGTAATTGACTGATTAGAAATTTGCGTTAAAGAGTAGTTGGACAGGTGTACCTAATAAAGTGGCCGGTGAGTGTATAATATGGTCATATAATAGTAGCTGAAAATATTCTGAGGGCTGTCAAATAAAAAATAAAAAAACAATGGCAGGGAAAGAGTTAATCAGCGTGTCTTCCAACACATGAATGTCTCTCACCAAACATCCAGACATCACTGGCGGAGGTGAAGCGTCTGAAGTTGATTGACTCTGGAGCCATCCATTTGATAGGTAATCGAGTCACCGAGGCTTTATGGAGAGCAAACAGATTCAAACAAGAGTAAGGTAAAACACCGGTGTTTAGCTGAGTTCAGTAGCAGATGAGACTGAAACTTGTGTACTGTGATCTTGCCTTTATAATACTCCTCTTCCTCGATGTATCTGGACAAGCCGAAGTCTCCCAGCTTCACACAGTCTACTTTGGCCACCAGCACGTTTCTCACAGCTATATCTCTAATGGAAAAACACAGAGCTCATTGTGTGTATGCCAGTAAGACAGATCGTACAACCACACGCATGAGATATAGATGATTATCTATAGATCTAAAGGACATGTGGAAACACCTACACACACACATTAGGGTTGTCACGATATTGGAATTCACACACACACACACACACACACACACACACACACACACACACACACACACACACACACACACACACAAACACACACACACACACACACACACACGCACGCACACACACACACAAACACACATATATTTACATATATATATATATATATGGTGAAGTTGGTGAAGTTTTTTCCTCGCCGCTGTCACCACTGGCTTCCATGGTTTGGGACCTGTTGAGCTGTGCATCGATGGATTTGCTCTTCAGTGTTTGGACTCTCAATAGTGAAATATTAAATCACACTGAACTGAACTTAAACTCTAAAAACTGGACTGACACTGTTTCAATTTACTATAATATTCTCTGTGAAGCTGATTTGACACAATCTAATCTTGTAAAAGCGCTATACAAATAAAGTTGAATAAAAAAAATAAAACAAATTATATATATATATATATATGTGTGTGTACACACACACACACACACACACACACACATACATATATATATATATATATACGATAAAACGATTAAGTTAACTTCATAAGTTTGTATTGGGACAACATGAAGAAATGATGTGGAAACCAGCATTTTTACCATGTGTAAAATGTTATAAGATCTTTTGAATTATGTTTTATGAGCAAAATAAAATCCTGAAAAATTCTTTATTATTGTGCGTTTAGAGAATGTTAGCTGTACGTTGTGAATGCGTACCTGTGTACCATGTTAACTCCCTCGAGGTAAGCCAGAGCTTTGCTGATCTGCAGGCTGTACAGGATCAGAGTGACGTTGGTTAGTTTGTTCTGGTTATCCTTCAGATAATTTTCCAGCTGAAGAAAACAGAGAAATCCTTCTTAATTTGAACAAAAATGTGTTAATTTTAACAAAAACTTTAAATATAAATGTTACATTTTGGAAACACTTTAGTTTAGGTCATAATTCATGCTGTTATCTACTGGCGTATTACCTGCTTATTATCAAGATATTGACAATTCATTAGTAGTTGATCTTATTCTACATCTCTAATCTTACCCAAAACCTAAACCCAACATATACTCTACTAAATATTAATATAAAATTAGTATATCTAGTAAAATCCATTTATTTCCATAGCCGTATAGAATATTAAGTGAACTTGTTTCTTTATTAGCTGCTGAAATGAATGAATCTCACCTCTCCAAATGGGTAAAGCTCCATCACGATCCACACAGGATCTTCTTCAATGACTCCTATGAGCCTCACAATGTGTGGATGGTCCAGTTTCTTCATAATCACTGCATGAAAATGATCATTTGGTCAGTGTTCATTGTTTTTATTTACTATTACAGGTGTCAGATGGAGAACTCACAAGCTTCACTCATGAACTTCTCCTTCACATCAGCTGAACAGTCCTTGCAGGTTTTCACAGCCACGTTCACTTGCTCACCCGACTGGGGGAGGACATGCAGTTTATGAGTTTTTTCTGGTGAATTCTGATAAATCTTTGAGATTCATTGCACAGGGTCTGTAGGTGTGACTGACCTTGCTTTTATAGATCCCATCATGCACCTCACCGAAGAAACCTTCACCCAGAATCCGGCCGAGCACAATGTCATTTCGTGAGATGCTGAATTTACATGCTAGAATACAACGGGGATTGGGATATCAAATAAATAAATTATTATCAATGAATGAATGAATGAATACATGCATACATAAATGAATCATTCAATGAATGGATTGACAGAAGAATAGACGAATGAGTGAATCCTTGATTGAATGAATGAATTGTTGAATAAATTAATACAATATTTAATCAATGAATAAATCACTGAATGAATGAGTGAATGAATGAATGAATGAATGAATGAATGAATGAATGAATGATTAAATTAATGACTGAATGAATGTTAAACATACATGAATAGATAAATCATTAAGGGAATGAATGAATTAACAAATAAATCGTTGGAGTGATGAATGAATGAATGAATGAATGAATGAATGAATGAATGAATGAATGAATAAGTGAATCCTTGAATGAAAGAATGTATAAATCACTGAATGATTAATTATATTTTTAATGAAAGAATAATTGATTGAATGAATGAATGAATGAATGAATGAATGAATAAATGAAAGAATGAATGAATTAATCATTGAATAGAGGAATGAGTGAATCCTTAAATAAATGTAGAAATCATTGAATGATTAATTATATGAATGAAGGATTGATTAATTGAATGAATGAAAATAAATCAATCATTGAAACAATGAATGAATAATTAAATGAATAATTAAAAGATTGATTAAATGATTGAATTAATTAATGATTGAATGAACAATTTATTGACAGTATAAATACATTAATTAATAAATTATTGAATGAATAAATGAATGGTTTGATTGATGGATGGATGAATAAGAAAAATCTTAAATGAATTAATTTATTAATCATTCAATGATTGATTGATTGATTGAAGTCATTGAATGAATAAATAATTTAATGAATGATTGATTGTATGAATGAACTAATAAATAATTGTTTGAAGAAATATTGAATAATGAATGATTCAATAAATAAATCCTTAAATGGGTGAATAATTTAATGTAAAAATCACTGAATGAATTAATTAATCACTGAATGAATGAATAGATAATCGATTGAATGAATAATTTTCATAAATGAATAAAATGAATGAATGAATTTTTGGATTGATGAATGGAACAATGAGTGAATCCTTGAATATCTTTATTTATGAAAAATGCAATGATTGATTATATGAATGAATGAATGTAAAATTGACTGATTTATTGTATGAACAAGTGAATTAATAAATCATTGAATGAATAAATACATTAAACGAATGAAATAATCATTGAATAAATAACTAAATAATTAAATGAATGAATCATTAAATGAATAACTAAATGAATAAATAGATGAATAAATACATATTTGAATGAATGAATGAATCATTGAATGAATGAAGGGTGTCACGATGGTGCAGTGGTTAGCACGATCGCCTCAGTCAGTTAGCATTTCTGTGTGAATAAGCTAAATTGGACTTAGTGTATGTGTGTGAATGCAAGCGTGCATGAGTGTTTCCCTGTGCAGGGTTGCGGCTGGAAGGGCATCTGCTGCGTAAGACATGCTGAATAAGTTGGTGGTTCATTCCGCTGTAGCGACCCCTGATTAATAAAGGGACTAAGCCGGAAAGAATATGAATGAATGAATGTAAAATTGATTGGTTGTATGAATGAATGAATGAATGAATGAATAAATAAATCATTGAGTGAATGAATAATTAAATAATTGAATGAATGAATGAATCGTTAAATGAATAAATAACCAATTGAATAGATGAATAAATAAATCCTTGAATGAATGAATGAATGAATGAATGAATGAATGAATGAATGAATGAATGAATTACAACTAAAGCATAAATCAATATTTGGATCTTACTTGCAAGTGGTTTTTCTTCAGGTATCTCTGCATAAATATCTGAATCTGCAAAAAAACAAATAGAGATGGAATAATTTTTAATATTTAAGACATTAGATATTGAATAATTTAGCTTTTATACAAAATAATTATATTATAAACAGTAAAGATATAAAGATATTTGAGTTCACATACTTTTGCCTTCCTTGTGAGATGTGGTATTCTCCATACTGCTTTCCAATATAAGATTTCAGACAATGAGATTAAAAACAAATGGGACGAGTTACATTTCATTTGATCATATACATAAAATCATATGCAATTCAAATATATAAAAGGACAGAATACAGAAAAAGAAAAGCATCAGTGTTCACCTGCCGGGTAATGGAGGTAGAGAGTTTCTGGATTCTCTGTCTATTAAACACAAGCAAACAATAAATAAAATAAATAAACAAACCGTAAAACACCATTCACATTTTGGGCCCTATCATACACTCGGCGTAATAAGGTGCAAGATGTGTTTGGCGCGTTTTGTTGTTTTTTTCAGACCAGTGCAACTGTAATTGTAATTGTAAAAACTGTTTTGCGCCCTTGTTTAAATAGCAAATCCATTTGCGCTACTTTGTGGACTCATGGGTGTGCTGGTCTATAAAGGAGGTGTGTTTAGGAACATTGTTGGCGTGTTGTTATTTTGAGGAACTGAAACAGACCGTGCCATTGACCAACTAAAACAGGGGTCGGTAACCTTTTTTCAGCAAAGAGCCATTTCAGATTTTTTTGGCAAATGTATTTTTTTAAAGAGCCATTGGGGATATATAGGAAGCATCACATGTTGAGCAAGTCCATGTATTAAGAAAGGATCATTTATAGAATTATCGCCATCAACACTCATCAATGTTGTTTGAATTTACGTGCGCAAGGTTACCATAGAAATGCAAGTTGTTGTCGCGTTTCAAGTTGATTCACAGCGCTGCACACGCTGTTGAAACGTCCATTTATCCTTATTCATTTTGCTGTAAAAATATACAATAAAAAGGTTATTTTAATTGTGTTTTCAATAGGAAACTGACTTTTAGTGACAGTTTACATTTTTTATTGAAGAGAGACAGCTGGAGAGCCACATATTTCTGGTCAAAGACCCACATGTGGCTCCTGAGCCATAGGTTCCCTACCCCTGAACTAAAAGATGCGCACTCTGAGAGTCCAGCTCAGAGCGCGTTAGTCATGCGCCTATGAAGGGTCAAACGCTTACACGTTGATTAATATGCACAGAATGTGCAGCAATACACAAATATTTTTACAGATGAAAGAGAATTAAAGGATTAAAATATTATAAAAATTATTATTTACTACATAAATATAAAAACATTTGCCTCCATGCCTTCTTCACCTTGGGGGGCTTTTTCAGTTTATTCATGACAGTTTGCATTTGTATTATGTTAATATTATTAGCAGTATTATTTATTATATGCATATTTATATTTGTTTTAATGAATACAAGTTTAGATTTGTCCACCTGTCAGGTTTTGGAGACGTCTGCATCACCATATGGGGCACAAGAACAGGATGTGTGTTTGGAATAACTCAGTTTTTTGACCACACTTTATTATTATTGTTCATTTATTCAGTTGCTGGAAATTAGAACTGAATTTAGAAATAGCTTTGAAACGAATCTTTGCGCTTAACAAACTAAATTAAATATGGAGGCTAATGGATGTCTTCAGTGGCGTGAGTACAACACCGTTTCCTTACTCCACGAAAGTAAAGGAGCAAAGTAAAGAAGGGTAAAGAGGCACGCTGCAGATGGTCTGTTTAACTGTTTTCTCGATAGTGAAGTGTTCAGCTTTTCCACTTACAAAGTCCACCATGTAAATAGCAAATGTGCCACGGCGCGACGCAACTGACTCTTAAAGGGAATGGGAGATGAGTCTCTGATTGGTTTTATGCATGTTATGCTCAAAACACACCCATAACTCATCAAGAGAATGACCTGTTAGACCATGTGCCAGGGTGCAGAGTGTATTTTTTCATCCTTAAAATATCAAAAGTGGATTACGCCCTTATTACTTTTGCGCCATGCGCTTTAGACTGTGCCTAGATCGATAAAATAGAGCCCCAAGTGTTTCTATTATGGCAGTGTTTCCTCTAGGATTTTTTTCAGCTGTGGCGGCAGCCTTTTTTTTACACAGATCTACCAACTACCTGTGGCGTTATTTCGATGACAAATGTCGTGAGCGCAGTATTAGAAGTCGAGATCGCATTTATGTAATATCCTACAGCATGCGAATCTCTTTGCTTGTGCGCCGATTTCCTCTGCTCGTGCACAAAACTTCTTGCACGCCCCCTCAAATATAAGCCGCTTCAAGAGCGCGCAGATCTTCTTGTGCGCTCTCAAATAAACGCTGCTGAAGTGTGATTTGGTGCGTTTATGTAACGAGTATGTCTCCAGCATTTATAAGAGTTGCTAGGAATATTTATTAATGTCTCCAATAGACCAACAGAGCAGTATTAATGCGTCCTGAAGTAAAGTGAAACAGCTATACGTCGTGTTTGCTGGGCCTCACGCATCACGCACCTGTCAGTCAGCACGTAACCTTAAAGGGTTAAACAAATGACGCACAGCACTACACTACTACGATTACAGATAGCTCACGCTGTTATAATTCACTTACTTTTTAATACGTTTTGGTGCGATTATAACCTGATATTAAAAAAATAAAATGTTTTGAATGAGAAGCTGTAATGTAGCTGTGGCGGGATGAATTTTGGCGCCCCGCCATGGAAGAATGAATGTAGCAGAAACCATGTATGGGTTAAACCAATCACAACTGAAGTATTCAGACCATGATCTACAGTTTCACTATTTATATTTTATTACATCTATTAAAACAAAAAAAACGCCAACATCAAATACAAGCACTTTCTTTTTTTTGAAGGACATATGTATTTAAAAATGTATTTTACACATAGACATCACCTTTTTGGAAAGGACACTATATACTGTATAACTGCAGGTTAATAAACTGTCCACCGTATGCACAGCACTTTCACTTTTCAGATTTTGACTAATGTAATAACGTGCATCCTTAGTAAAGCTGCTCTGGAATGACAAATATTGTGAAAATATACATATCAAATTGAATTGTATTGAATTGAAACGTGAGTCTCATGTTGCATGGGTATATTTATGATAATAGCCTTAAATATACTGCATGGGTCATAATTATACTCTTTTTAATGTTACAAATCATTAGAATATTAAATAAAGATCATATATATGTAATACATTTCCTACCATAAATATATCAAAACTCAATTTTGTTTGTGATTTTGATTTAACAATGTGCTAAGGACTTAATTTAGACAGATTGTGTTGGTGTTCCTACTATTTGGTTTGAATAAAAGTGTATTAGAATAAAAATGAGATGATAAATTCATGGTGTTAATACAGGGGTGTAGCAACCGGGGGGATACGTCCCCCTCACTTTTAGACACAGACTATTTAGAAACAGGTGATTAATAATTATATGAACGTATGATTTCATACAGCCATCCCCCGCACTTTTAAAATGTCTGCTACGCCCCTGTGTTAATATGATGATTATTGTTGTTGATTAATATTTATTGTTATTTATAATTGGTGTAGAAGGGGTGGAAAAGTGGAAAAGGGGTGCGGCATTCTGCTGTGGTGACCTCTGAAATAGAGACTAGCCTGAAGGAAAATGAATGAATGGAGAAGGGGATTAAATAAGCATACCCTTATTCCTTTTCAGACATGTATGAGCTATAATTGTATTGTATTGTATTGTATGTAGCATTATTTTGCTTTGGTTATTAATTGTAGTTATTTTTCTGTTTGTAAATGTTCAAAATAAAGTCTAAAGTCTCCAAATCTTCTCAGTATTTTAATGTTTTGAACTCTCAGATTCCTGATTTTCCAAAAATTCTATCTCTTAATACTTTTGCCTGATTTTGTGGTACAGGCCATGGTTACATAAGCAACCTTACATATGCTAGTGAACATGTAGGCTCTTTGTAAAGAAACTACTCGAACCTTGCGTTTCAGTTCTGGTTTTACCAAAATAGCATGTGAAAAAAAAATAAAGTGTGAGATATATTCATCCATCCATCCGGTTGTTCTGGCAGAATATGGCACGACAGGTTTATCAGCTGTTATACATTTTAAGACTGAAGGGCTTTATTTTAAAGTCTTTAATCACTAGCCTGGTCAGTACCTGGATGGGAAACCAGATGGGAGAGCTAGGTAGCTGCAGGAAACGGTGTTAGTTCAATTCAATTCAATTCACCTTTATTTGTATAGCGCTTATACAATGTAGATTGTGTCAAAGCAGCTTCACATAAAAGGTCATAGTAAATAGGAACAGTGTAGTTCAGTTTGTAGTGTTTAAGTTCAGTTCAGTTTAGCTCAGTTCAGTGTGGTTTAATAATCACTACTGAGAGTCCAAATACTGAAGAGCAATTCCAACGATGCGCAGCTCTACAGATCCTGAACCATGCAAGCCAGTGGCGACAGCGGAGAGGGAAAAAAAACTTCACTAAAGGCGGAAGTGAAGAAAAGAAACCTTGAGAGAAACCAGGCTCAGTTGGGCATGGTGAGAGAGAAGGCACTCAACCTGTGGTCTGTGTGGATCCTAATGTGTGGGTACTGTTCATTGAGCGCTGCCTTTCAGATGAGACAGAGGTCCTGACTCTCTGGTCCTGTTTACACTGCTAGTTAAATGTGACCCAATTCTGATTTTTTACTCATATGTGACACAGACCGGATCTGTTCTATGACCGTGTAAACATGAAAAAAACGCATGCATTCAGATCAGTTTCAGGCCTCTTTCATATGTGGAAATGAATCAGATCAGTGGTGTAGTTGGGGCTATACGCACGTATACTCCGTATGCTTGCTTTTTTTCCACGAGCTGTTTGGGTATTAAAACTTCTGAGGATCAATAATTACGTATACCCTCGGTATACTCACTTGTTTTGCTTATTAAACTTCCCTAATTTACATGTACTCACATCCCCTTTAAGTGTATACCAAATGTTTTTTAAACTCACATCCTAATTTGTTGTATTGGTGTATTTTTGATTAAACGGCACCATTCCTCGCCCCCTGACGACCGCAACAGCTGCGAGAAAATTTTTTGAAGTTTTTCGAAGACCAGCTGAATCATGTCTCACTGAAACGTTCAGGTTAAATTATAAAACAGCATGGGCATCGCTTTGCCCCCCCTTTATTTCTATTTAGCCCCCCCAAAACTTTTTGTGATCACCTCATGAGCTGTACACTACTAAGCGATCGCCTCGGGTCCTCTTTAAATTTGATATAAATCGGCAGCAGACTTCCAATCCTGTTTTCAACTCGTTTTCATTTAGGCAGCAAACCACAGCTGTGTAGAGAACCACTCAGTGAATGTTTTCATTTGAACTGTTGAGTGACATCAGACTGAAACATCATGTGTTGCATCGCATTCAAATTATTTACTATCATGACTTAATTATGATTGTGAAATATGTAAATTAGCCTGAACATTTTTTATATGTTTATATTTATGCCATTATGAATTAAAAAGTTTGATTTATTTAATACATGAAAATAATGTACTTGGTATTTGGGTTTTTGAAGAAGTGTGCTTTGCTTTTGTTTTTCTGATTTAAAAAAAAATTGTTATGTTAACAACATGCAATACTTATATATATATACAGTTATATGTAGTTATATATAGTTATATAGTTATATACAGTATGTTAGTGAATCGCAACCTTTTATCAAAGTTGTCCTAAAACTATTGAACAACATTCATTCTTGTCTTAAGTCTATTTTGAAAACTTTTTAGATCTACTTCAAATGTTGATGACTGTGTGTGTGTGCGTGTATAGCAATATGCTATCTATCTATCTATCTATCTATCTATCTATCTATCTATCTATCTATCTATCTATCTATCTATCTATCTATCTATCTATCTATCTATCTATCTATCTATCTATCTATCTATCTATCTATCTATCTATCTACAGTATCTATCTATCTTGAAAACAATACACTGAATAAAAAACATGTACAAACAATTCCAGACAGACTTATTTCAGCAGTATTAAAGGGCACCTATGGTAAAAAATGTTTGGACAGACATATGTGCATGTATGGTGTACAGACTGTCATATTGGGGTGATATAAACACACCCAGTGCTTTTTTTTTTTCAATTTAACAACATAAAAAACGGTGGACCAATTGGAGCGGTTTTCAAACCGACCGACTTTACGTAGGAGAGTGGTCCCCCCGCCCACCAATATTGATTGACAGGCGCATCATCATATCCTCAGTTTGTTGATTCACGTCCGCCATTTTCAGCGTGAGTGGAAGCGATATCACTTAAGGAACACGCTAGCTCTATTTTTAGATGCAAGGCTCATTGGGCTCAACACAAGAGCAATATTCTCCACATTATCGCTCTAATCGGAATTACTGGTTGTATCTTTAGGTAGGTTTGCAAACATGTGTACTTCTCATTGAGTCTACCTTATACTTCAGCCGTTTGCATTTCTCGCGATCCCAGAAGCTCCCTGTGATCTTAACTAGCATGCGTTTTAGAATTCTAAACATCGGTTTCTATCAGGGTACACTCAAGTCGACGCCTGGTCTGTGTCCGAGTCATACATGTAAGACTGAATGCTGTACCTCTCACTCTAGCTCGTTCTCGCAGTCTGCCTGTCAGACTCTGTTGCAAACGCAGAGCGGGTGAGCTCATGGCCCCGCCCCCTTGCTACGTTGGCGGAAAGCCGAAACTAGTCTACATGTGAAGCAACACACCCATAAATCAGCGAACTGTGGACACGCCCCCAACATGACACTTTTTAACACATTATAATAAAAAAATCTGAATTGTGTTTTAAACTGAACCTGAACTGACACACTCAGAAGAACCATAATATTAATATTACATCATAAAAAAGAGGTAAACCATGGGCCCTTTAACATGTTATACATATACACAGTGCATAGGTCAAATGAAGCCTGTTGCCCTCCCTTAAGATATTCATCTATGTACGTACAGAAATACTGAAGGTCCAGGCTCCCTCTCATCAAATATTTATTATATCGCATATTTATTACACATTTACATCTTATACATGTATTTAAACATTTATTATTAAATGCGTTAGCTATCACTTAACGGTTTAAAACTAAGAGCATGCGCTATGATAAAGGTACATTTCGCACAAATGTAAACAGCCTTCCCTAAACCATGCTAGCGTTCAGTATGGATCATCACCACCAGTTTTTGTGGAAAAACTTATATCCTTTATTAGGTTTAGAGTGTGGAGCGATAGAATGTCGGTCCACAAGACAACATCTGCTGTAAATGGTAAATGTTGGCAAAGTTTTCACAGAGGTAGTGAAAACTATAGCATATCTGAAACCGTTACTCCGGCCGGAAGTATGGATCCGCAACTATCGCTCTACCGGATGTGCGTTCGACCATCCATGAAAAAGGCCTATTAATATGTTCTACAGGTTAACTTTTAATAAAGATCTTATAAACAAATGAGAAGCATATTATATTTATTATCCTTCCATTTCTGATCTGAAAACGATCCTATCTGTGGCTCAAAAACCGCAATGTGATCTGAAGCGTGAGTCTTATGATCTGCTGAACAATTATTTCCTATTCTACTGATGATAAAGAGTTGATAAGGAGAGTCTAAAAGCATGTAAGCAGAAGAACCCTTCACAGTGTTTTTATAGTGCACACCTCTCTAATTTAAGATCTGTGTTGATGTTAGTTTCGTGTTCTGGTAAAAGGAGAAAATGAAACTTGTGCACCTTTATTGGGCCAAACTATTAAAGTCTTTTCGTTTCCGTGCTCCAAACGACAGTAGCCATCGATTAAGTCTGCCATGTTCTCAGCGAGGGCCAAAGACGCTGTGCTGATGGACAAAGGCTGAAAAAAACAAAACAGAAATGTCTTTAAATACTTTAATCTGTAATTTAAAAAAGCATTTTAATCTATAGTTATGCAGAAATTAAATACAAAAACATGGGTGATTCTACTATTCTATAATGCTTCTATTACTTTTCAAAAACTTTAATGAAACATTTTTGAATAACACAATATTATTATTATTATTATTATTATTATCAGCACATTATTATACATAATTTAAAATAATGTATTTATTCATTGTCAACTCTGTTATTTGCCAACTCTGTCGTTGTCAACTTTGTTATTTGTCACCTCTGTTGTTGTCAACTCTGTTATTTGCCAACTCTGTTATTTGTCAACTCTGATGTTGTCAACTCTGTTATTGTCAACTTTGTCGTTGTGAACTTTGTGTTTGTCAACTCTGTTATTTGTCAACTCTGTTATTTGTCAACTCTGTCGTTGTCAACTTTGTTATTTGTCAACTCTGTTATTTGTCACAGCTGTTGTTATCAACTATGTTATTTGTCAAACCTGTTGTTGTCAACTTTGTTATTTGTCAACTCTGTTATTTGTCCACTCTGTTGTTGTCAACTTTGTTATTTGTCAACTCTGTTATTTGTCCACTCTGTTGTTGTCAACTTTGTTATTTGTCAACTCTGTTATTCGTCAACTCTGTTATTGTCAACTCTGTTATTTGTCAACTCTGTTATTTGTCAACTCTGTTATTGTCAACTCTGTCATTGTCAACTCTGTCATTGTCAACTCGGTTATTCGTCAACTCTGTTATTTGTCAACTCTGTTGTTTGTCAACTCTGTTATTTGTCAACTCTGTCATTGTCAACTCGGTTATTCGTCACCTCTGTTATTCGTCAACTCTGTTATTCGTCAACTCTGTTATTCGTCAACTCTGTTATTTGTCAACTCTGTCGTTGTCAACTCTGTCATTGTCAACTCTGTCATTGTCCACTCGGTTATTAGTCACCTCTGTTATTTGTCAACTCTGTTATTTGTCAACTCTGTCATTGTCAACTCTGTCATTGTCAACTCGGTTATTCGTCACCTCTGTTATTCGTCAACTCTGTTATTCGTCAACTCTGTTATTCGTCAACTCTGTTATTTGTCAACTCTGTCGTTGTCAACTCTGTCATTGTCAACTCTGTCATTGTCCACTCGGTTATTAGTCACCTCTGTTATTTGTCAACTCTGTTATTTGTCAACTCTGTCATTGTCAACTCTGTCATTGTCAACTCTGTCATTGTCAACTCTGTCATTGTCAACTCGGTTATTCGTCACCTCTGTTATTTGTCAACTCTGTTATTTGTCAACTCTGTTATTTGTCAACTCTGTCGTTGTCAACTTTGTTATTTGTCAACTCTGTTATTTGTCACAGCTGTTGTTATCAACTCTGTTATTTGTCAAATCTGTCATTGTCAACTCTGTCGTTGTCAACTCTGTCGTTGTCAACTCTGTCGTTGTCAACTCTGATGTTGTCAACTCTGTCGTTGTCAACTCTGTTATTTATCAACTCTGTTGTTGTCAACTTAATTTGTTATTTGTCACCTCTGTTATTTGTCACCTCTGTTATTTGTCAACTCTGTCATTGTCAACTCTGTCATTTGTCAACTCTGTCATTTGTCAACTCTGTCATTTGTCAACTCTGATGTTGTCAACTCTGTTATTTATCAACTCTGATGTTGTCAACTCTGTTATTTGTCAACTCTGTTATTTGTCAACTCTGATGTTGTCAACTCTGTTATTTGTCAACTCTGTCATTGTCACATCTGTCGTTGTCAACTCTGTTATTTGTCAACTCTGTTATTAGTCAACTCTGTCATTGTCAACTCTGTCATTTGTCAACTCTGTCATTTGTCAACTCTGATGTTGTCAACTCTGTTATTTGTCAACTCTGATGTTGTCAACTCTGTTATTTGTCAACTCTGATGTTGTCAACTCTGTTATTTGTCAACTCTGTTATTTGTCAACTCTGATGTTGTCAACTCTGTTATTTGTCAACTCTGTTATTTGTCAACTCTGTCATTTGTCAACTCTGTTATTTGTCAACTCTGTTATTTGTCAACTCTGTTATTTGTCAACTCTGTTATTTGTCAACTCTGTCATTTGTCAACTCTGTCATTTGTCAACTCTGATGTTGTCAACTCTGTTATTTGTCAACTCTGTCATTTGTCAACTCTGTCATTTGTCAACTCTGATGTTGTCAACTCTGTCATTTGTCAACTCTGTCATTTGTCAACTCTGATGTTGTCAACTCTGTTATTTGTCAACTCTGTTATTTGTCAACTCTGTTATTTGTCACAGCTGTTATTTGTCAATTATGTTGTTGTTCATTCTTTTTTTGTCAACTCTCTCAGTTTCAATTCTATTGTTGTCAATGCTGTAAATGTCAAATATTTTGCTTTAAAAACTTTAACAATAAATTTCCAAACAAATAGCATTAAAATCAAATGTGCCCTTTCACATACAGCCATTTTACCTTGTACATTAATAATGAATTCAATTTATTGTAAATTTTACATTTGTCCAGTTTAAGGAAAATGAAGGGCATAAGCCTGAAATTGACTAGCAAATCTAGAACGAGTTAAACACAGATGCATTTACCTGTTTAGCTCCTTCTATAGTAATATGCAACAGTGCCTTCCCGTCATTCTGATGTGTGCATTTAATACTCCGAATTTGTGAAAATGTGGCAAGAGAGACCGGCTAATGAGGAAACAGAAAGGCCAGCATTAATACAATATTTAGTTAAAATAAATAAATAAATAAATAAATAAATAAATAAATAAATAAATAAATAAAATGGTTAATTTACAAACTTGTACTGAAATAAAAAAAAATTATACAACATATTTAGGTAATTTAAAACGCAACATGGTAATTTTTATTTAATTTTATCAAGGGTAATAAAATAACAGTAATGTTGTAATAAAATAAATGTATAAATGGCGTGCACTGTTAAAAAAATAAAATAAAAAACACACAAAGACAGATAAAAACATCTCAAAATAAAATATTAAATACATATAAATATTAATTAAAATGGTCTAAATTACACCAAAGACACTGAAGCTAACATTTAAAAAAATTACAAATGAAAATATTAATCAATACATCATAATTAAAATTAATAAAGACTAATGGCATCTAATTTATAATTGAATAATGCAAATGCATGATCAAAAACAGAAGCTAAACATGTTAAACATTATATAACGCAACACTACATATCACAAAATCGGCTGCTCAGGCAGGAAAGATGCTAAATGTTTCCACTGTGGTCACTTGACTAACAGAAGTGGTTATTATTATGTTCATATGTGAGGTGTTTTTTTTTTTAGAGTAGACTGTCTGGTGGTATGTTTTTCTTACCACAGAGCTTTTATCAGTGCGTTGACGGATACCTTTGGGTCCAATGACAAGATCGACAGAGACGCTCCATCCTTGCTGTAAATAATGATCAGAATAAAAATGTTAGATTATGTGGTTGCATTAAAGCAGTGCTGTTATGTTATAAACAATTTCAGCTTCCTTTAGTGTGTATTGTTGAGCATGGAAAATGATCTGCAAAGGTATAAAGCAGCACACAGTGCTGAGCTGAGCGGGAGTTCATCTCTATGGATATGCAAACAATGACTAAGTTTACATGGACATCAGTAATCGAATTATTTGCCTTAATCTAATTAAGACAATAATAAGATTAAGGCGTTTACATGAGTTGCTTTTTAATGTTTCTTTCATGATCCCGTTTTACATGTTATAGAACATAATTAGATTAACGTCATTGCGTCACCGCGCTATCCACATTTCCTCCGGAGTTTCATGCAATTTCAGGAGTTTCATGATTAATTTGTCAACTTTAACTGTGGTGTGACACTTTCACTTTCATTCGGGTATGCCCCATGACAAACGAGATATTGGATGGAACTATGAACTGCTGGAAGACTGTTGATTTAACGGAAGTCCATACCGCATGTTGAGGTGTCTGTGGTCTGCACTGACTCGTTAGGTGCTGTGTCAAACAGCTGTGTGTGTGTGTGAGCGTGTGTGTGACTATCCTGTCGCAAAACATGGTGAAAAGCCCTACATGATGGTAAAAGTTCGATGAAGGTGTTTAAATGTCTGTACTGCACTTCAATAATGCGACTAAAATCAGCATACTCAACTACTCCACACGTCTTAATTCGATTTCTCTTTAGTTCGATTATGACCTTAATCTGATTAAATTAATCTAAAATCGCTGTTTACATGGTTAACTCTTAACCAGAGTATTGTCTTAATTGCATTAAAATCGAATTACTGGTGTCCATGTAAACGTAGTCAATGTTTCAGGACAAACTCACATGACTTTCTCATTTTTTTCCAGGAACAAATACCAAAAATCCTCAATTTGAACTAAGGGGGTGAAGCATGCTTTATTTGAGTGAGTAGTTTGTTTGTTACAGCTGTTTTTATGGATCTAATATACTGATATCAGTTCAGTTTCCAGTTCAGTTTCAGTTTCCTTTATTTTGTCATTCAAAACATCACAGTAAAATTGTAATGCAGAACGAAATTACGTTGCAACAGACCCAACAAGAACATAAACATTATATACAAATAAATATATAACTATACAAACACTATAAAATCTTAACATGATAAACAAGCTTTTAGAATTTCATAAAAATATAGTTATATAAGATATAACCTGATTTAAAAAAATCTCAGTACAGAGTAACTTAATACTAAAATACCTATTTCACCATTTGTTATAATAGTTGTAATATTGATAATTTATGCTAGTTTAACTATAATTAATTTATTATTTTACACTAGCTATCAGTAGTGTTAAAAATTGGTCTTATTCAAAAGTCTTATAATGACAGGATCACGAAACCGCACTAATTTGCTCCTCGGGCTTCTGTAACGCCCACCTGATGGCGATATAGAGCTGAAATCAGAATTATTCGCCCTCCTGTGATTTTGTTTTCTTTTTCAAATATTTCCCAATGATGTTTAACAGAGCAAGGAATTTTTCACAGTATTTACTTTAATAGTTTTTCTCCTGCAGAAAGTCTCATTTGTTTTATTTCGGCTAGAATAAAAGCAGTTTTTATTTTTTTTTAAACCATTTTAAAAGGTTCAAGACATCTTGGTGAACTTTTTAAAATAATCTTTAGGGCGCGATCGAAATTGCTAACGTAGCGCTCACCTGCCTGTCCAGTGATGATGCCTGGGTCTCATTATTTTTCATAGCTGAGTTTCTTATCCTATAAGAAGACTCTACTTTTTAATTATTCATGAGAGCACATGCCTTCCGAAGGCAAGGCAGACCTGCCAAGCTGTGAGACCGTGGCCACGCACAGCATGCAGCATTTAGCCGTTCATAAAAGGGTGCTTGTTTGTATGATTTATGAGTTTGTTACGTGTTTTCCCCCTGATGCTGTCAGTGCCGATACAGCAAAGCTGTTGGTTTTCAGCAAGCATTTTTGTCAGGAGAGCTGTATGAGAATTGGACAATGGCAGACTTTGTCTTTTATCAGTTGAGTTCGTGACCATTACATTGCCGTGCTGCTGTGTTCGCATATGTTTAAAATCCTCCAGATAACCAGCAGGGCTTATGGTTGGAATAGACAGGGCAAGAGTCCTGCTGCACTGCGATCCACAGTGTCTGCATTCAGACCCAGGGAGTCAGGTGGAGAGAAGTCCCCCAACACCTACCCACCCCCCACCCCGTTGTTTAAATATGACTATCTTTATAATGATGGATCAAATTGTGGTTAGTGTATCTATTATATAAAATTATGAATAATATATGTACTGTAGTAGGGCACTAACTGTTTATTATGTTACATTTTAACTCTGTAAATGATAAAATCATGGGTCTCCTCACGGTTTGTGTCGTCCACTCTTCCCTCTGCCCTTAGAGCTCCACACCCATCATGAAGCATTTTTTGAGAAAATTCTGAGGTGGACTTAAACTGAAAGAAGGGGGTTTCATGACACTTTCAAGGTCAATATTCATAGCTCTCATAAGCAACATTTTTTTCCGACTGTCTACGGAACAAACCTACATTGTACAAAGACTTTACCCTAGTTAAGCTTGTTGACTTTACTCTTTAACCTAGTTAAGCCTTTAAATGTCACTTTAAGCTGAATACTAGTAACTTGAAAAATATCTAGTCAAATATTATTTACTGTCATCATGGCAAAATTAAAAAAATAAATCAGTTATTAGAAATTAGTTATTAAAACTATCATGTTTAGAAATGTGTTGAAAAAATCTTCTCTGCGTTAAACAGAAATGGGCGGGTGGGGGGGAGATATACAGGGGGGCTAATAATTCAGACTTCAACTGTGTATGGGATCTCTATGTCAACTCTATTCTCACATGCCAGACAGAATCTGTAGAATTTATTTACATTTTTTTTTACTATTTTTGCATAGAATTTTGTACAAAATGTGCATATTTATGCGGAATGATTTTAAGAATACAGGAGCTGGAAACTTAAAATAAATAAATAAAATAAAACAACAACCACATTAAAACAAAATGAAATAAAACTAATGTCTTTACTTTTATTAAAGGATTACAATGCAAATCTAATTTTTTGGTAAACAAAACCATACTGGTCTCGTATAATAAATACAGAAGATACAGAAAATTGCATTTAATAATAATAATGTATTAACTAAATTTATAGAAATGTAATTTGAATAAGCTTTGCTGAAGTGTATGAGTGTGTGTGTCAATGTAAGAGTGAATGGGTGTTTCCCAGTGCTGGGTAATAAAACATATACTGAAATAGTTGGCGGTTCATTCCGCTGTAGCAACCTCTGATAAATAAAGCTAAAGGAAAATGAATAAATGAATATATAATATAATTTAATACCCTCACATGACAGGCTCAATCTGCAAAAATGTTCCAGATTTTCTGGCCTGAACATAACCAATTTTATACTAAGTTTTAGAGTGTTTTTGACATAAACTGTACTTGACAGCCTCCAAGAAAGAAAACTAAGTTAATACCATGTAACCATTTACAGCCTTCCACACTCAGAAAACTATCAGTTTAAACTGATAAGACTTTATAGGGGACCTATTATGCAAAAATTACTTTTATAAAGGGTTTAAACA
Source organism: Danio aesculapii (assembly GCF_903798145.1). Classification (NCBI taxonomy): domain Eukaryota; kingdom Metazoa; phylum Chordata; class Actinopteri; order Cypriniformes; family Danionidae; genus Danio; species Danio aesculapii. The sequence goes on along the minus strand of NC_079451.1, from coordinate 47,029,964 downwards.
GTTGTGTGGCGGCAGTGTGAGAATATAACCAGCTTCTAATGGTAAAAAAAATTAAGTAATTTATTTTATAATCACACTTGATAAAAACAGTCTGCAGAAACACTCTGATTGACATTCTCACTTTGTACGTGTCATCAGAGGGGGAAAACCCCACCCACTAGTGACCATCTCTCCCTCATGAGTATTGGTCAGCCTTGTTTTTGAATCTGCCACTATGCTGACACACTGGAATTTGTAGCTCCGCCCTCTTTGGAAAAGAGCACAATCTCATTTGAATTTAAAGAGACAGTCACCAAAATAACACAATTAGGAAAAAGACTAAAAGGGTCAGTTTCAAAGAGTTACAAAACATTATCTGTGTTGTATTTTGAGCTGAAACTTCACATACACACTCTAGGAGCATCAGAGACTTATTTTACATCTTATAAAAAGGGCATAATAGGTCTCCTTTAAAACACATCCACATGTTTTGTTTGTTGTTGCTGGAGAATCTGATTAACAAGCTGTAAAGGCTCCACTTTCTTCTGAAAAGTTTTTTTAAAAATATACTGCTTTTATAAAGTCTGCTTCACTTCACACAGGTGACTGGGCTTGACAAACCACTTATAAAAACACTCTTCACACTTCTCTCTCTCTATATAAAAAACACCCCCCTTTATTCTAGCACCTAATTTCTAAAACAGTTTATTTGTATAAATATCTCCTCTTGTGTGTATAGCCTCTTCTTGTTGAATCTCTGAATGGCTCCTCAATTATAACTTGCTTTGGACAAAAGCATCTGCTAAATGACTAAATGTAAGTTCAAAATTATTCATACCTCTTGCAAATTCTGACTTAAAGTTACTTTATTTAACCAGCAAGTTTTTTTTTGGACTGGAAATGACACAGGCTTCTTCCAAAAGATAATAAGACGGTGTACAAGAGGCATCATTGTTGAAAAAATATTTCTCAGGTTTTATTTACATTTATTTACAAAAACGTTTAAGTCAGAATTTGCCAGGGATATGAACAGGGATTTGATTTCGGGCTTAACTGTATACATCTTGACTTATTAGGTACACCTGTCTAACTGCTCGTTAACGCAAATTTCTTATCAGCCTATCACATGGCAGCAACTCAAAGCATTTAGGTTTATCTAAGCATTTATACTATCCATCCTAAATAGTATTTGAAAGTAGAATTAGTATGTCCCAAATCGTAGTATGTTGAAAAGAGTATGCCAAAGGTTCCCGTATGGTTTACTATTTCCGGTAAAAACTCGAAGTGTAGAAGCGTCCATAGTCTAACCGCTGATATTGCCCACAATACATTGAACATACTACGTGAATTCGATTTAGAACTACAATCGCTGGTGAAAAGTGTAAACAAACTACAAACATGATGGATGCGCGAGACCAACCGTCAAGTAGAGAGGCTTCGGTAAAGATGTTAATTAACATCTAGCCCACTGGAACATGTTTTAATCACGTTTTCTGTGTTATATTTCATCTGCAACAACAATACTGAACTTATAAAGACGTGTTTGGACATTAACGTCTGAATGCAGAATTACCCAAACACCTGAGGAGATTTCTCTGCAGGAAAGACTGGTGAATGGGAGATTAACCTGCTGCTGCTTCTTCTCCATAAGGTAGGAAATTAAATATGAAAGAAATGTGGATGATGTGTGGACGATTGACAGGGCTCGTAACTAAGCAACACAATGATCTGTTAACGAGGAAGTAGTATGACCTAAAAGCTTGCATACTCTTCTGTCACACACTCAAAAGTGTGTACTTTTCCTTTACAAAAAAGTACATACTTTTAGGGTGTAGTATAAGTATGCAAATTGGGACGCAGCATCGGTCAAGACGATCTGCTGCAGTTCAAACCGAGCATCAGAATGGAGAAGAAAGGTGATTTAAGTGACTTTGAACATGGCATGGTTGTTGGTGCCAGACGGGCTGGTCTGAGTATTTTAGAAACTGCTGATCTACTGGAATTTTCACGCACAACCATCTCTAGGGTTTACAGAGAATGGTCTGAAAAAGACTAAATATCCAGTGAATTGCAGTTCTGTGGGCGCAGGATATATAGTGAGCAGCAGTTCCTGTGGGCACAGGATATTTTCTTGGCACACTTTGGGTCCATTAGTTCCAATTGAGCATCGTGTCAACACCACAGCCTGCCTGAGTATGGTTGCTGACCATGTTCATCCCTTTATGACCACAGTGTACCCATCTTCTGATGGCTACGTCCAGCAGGATATTGCGCCATGTCATAAAGCGTGAATCATCTCAAACTGGTTTCTTGAACATGACAATGAGTTCACTGTACTCAAATGGCCTCCACAGTCACCATAGCTCAATCCAATAGAGCACCTTTGGGATGTGGTGGAATGGGAGATTCGCATCATGGATGTGCAGCCGACAAATCTGCAGCAACTGCGTGATGCTATCATATCAATATGGAGCAAAATCTTTCGATATGGAGGAATATTTCCAGTACCTTGTTGAATCTATGACATGAAGGATTAAGGCAGTTCTGAAGGCAAAAGGGGGTCCAACCCGGTACTAGTAAGGTGTACCTAATAAAGTGGCCAGTGAGTGTATATCTTTACTTACATATATACATCTTGTAAAAGGGCCCCTAATAGGTCCTCTTTAGGACATTAATGAAGCATTTAAAGCATCTGAAGTTGCTGCACATCTACAGATAAGCATCTATAGTGGACACTTACATCACACTGTCATGCATCTGATAACTAAATGTGCAAGCAATATGTTATCTCTGCCACAGAAGAAGATAATGCAAGCACATTTCTTAAGAAGCACGAGTTTAAAATGATTTAAAAACAGATATAGTGCTGTGCTGCAAATAAAGACAAAGGCTGCGTCTGAAACCGCCTACTACTCGGCCGTTAGAAAAGTATGTTCTATACAGTATGAATGTGAATAGTATGAATAGAATTCGGACGTACTACATTCGCCATTTTGTCATGGTCACGTGACCTACCTGCGTCAGTTGCGTCGCTTTACTCCCATTCATGAATTCGCTCGCAGGGTATCATGGGATAGCGCAGCATGCATGGGATGCGCACTCAAGAATATCGCCGGATGTAGTAAGTCATCCGGGTACTTCTCACATACTGATTTTCCAATTCTATGAATTCGGACGTACTACTCAGCTCGCATACTGATTTTAGCGTACTGTATAGTATGGAAGTATGCGGTTTTGGATGCAGACAAACACTTTTTGGTCTATTTTGCAGCAAGATTTTGCAGCATTTATTTGCAAAATACATTTGCTTAGTGATTGTTATCTAATGCAGTGGCATGCACACTTTTGTAAACATGACCAGAATGTATAAATACATATTGAGGTCACTGTATGTATCCGTCTAATTAGTTCTCATGCTAATTCAGACTAGGGATTTCATAGACTTTAGTCGACAGGTCAACTTTAAAGGGCACCTATGGTGAAAAATCTACTTTTCAAGCTGTTTGGACAGACATACAGTATGTGCATGTATGGTATATAGGCCGTCATATTGGGGTGACATAAGCACACCCAGTCCTTTTTTTTTCAATTTAACAACATAAAAAATGGTGGACCAATTGGAGCGGTTTTTAAACCGACCGCAACTTTACGTAGGAGAGCGGTCCCCCCGCCCACCAATATTGATTGACAGGCGCATCATCATATCCTCAGTTTGTTGATTCACGTCCGCCATTTTCAGCGTGAGTTGAAGCGATATCACTAAACCCTAACACCCTAGCTCTATTTTTAGATGCAAGGCTCATTTGGCTCAACACAAGATCAATATTCTCCACATTATCGCTCTAATCGGAATTATTGGTTGTATCTTTAGGTAGGTTTGCAAACATGTGTACTTCTCATTGAGTCTACCTTATACTTCAGCCGTTTGCATTTCTCGCGATCCCAGAAGCTCCCTGTGATCTTAACTAGCATGCGTTTTAGAACTCTAAACATAGGTTTCTATCAGGTTACACTTACTGTAAGTCGACGGCTGGGCGCCGCGGACCGCTGCAGAAACCTATGTTTAGAATTCAAAAATGCGTGGTGCGATGATTTAAGACACTTCATGTTTCTGCCGCGCCACAGAGAGTGTCTGGTGTGCAGTGTCGCAGCTTCGAGGGGCGCATCCGGTGCCTCAGTCAAAGTTAATTCAGTGTGCGTGGTTATTAGTTTCTGTGTAGCTCGGCACTTGAAACTAGCACACAGTTGGCTGTAAAAATGTACAAAGACACAAATGATTTTGTACTCTCTGCTTGGTCTGTGTCCGAGTCATATATGTACGACTGAATGCTGATCATCTCACTCCAGCTTTTTCTCTGTCTGCCTGTCAGACTCTGTTGCAAACGCAGAGCGGGTGAGCTCATGGCCCCGCACCCTTGTTACGTTGGCGGGAAGCTGAAACTAATCTACATGTGAAGCAACACACCCCTAAATCAGCGAGCTGTGGACACGCCCCCAACATGACACTTTTTAACACATTATAATAAAAAAATCTGAATTGTGTTTTAAACTGAACCTAAACTGGCACACTCAGAAGAACCATAATATTAATATTAAATCATTAAAAAAGAGGTAAACTATGTGCCCTTTAATACTGATGTTTTTTTTTTACGTCGACTAGTTGTGCTACACAGATTACATGGAATTATTATTACAACGAATTAAAATACTATTTTTCTTATGTCAGAGTCAGTGATTCACATGAACTTGAATAAGATAATAATAAACATTGAGTGCAAATACTCTAGAGCAGAAAAGAGATGTGATTGGCTGTTGTCCTCTGTGAAGTGTAGACACTGACATATATAACCGCGCAGAAACCATGCAGCGCGCAGCCACCTGAGACTTATATTTACACTTTAGTCTTTTCAAAAATGAAGTTTTTAAATGCAAAAGACATTTGCTTTGCGATTGCTATCTAATGCGATGACTTTCACACATTTGTAAACATGACCTGAGTGTATAAATAGATCTAATCTATTTCTTATTAGTCTAAATAACACCTTGTACAGTAGGTGTGGCAAACCTAATAGAATGTGTAAATATCATCACAGATAAACGTGATGAAGATATACGCAGTGAGGAGACATCTGATAACCAAGATCGGCCCTTAAGCTCAATAAAAAAGCCCCAACTTGAGCAATGTTTCGAGTAGCTTATTGACCCGCACTATCACAGTGGTAATATGTGAAGTTTATTTATAAACTAATTCCGAGAGGATCACATGGTTATGATTGCTTGCAGCTGGTCCTGCATTATTCAATTTATGATTCACCAATCAGACGATTCCTAAGCCATTATAAATACCCCAAGTTCCATATCACAGCCATCTTCGTTTTGAAGAATCCGCCCTTCCACCCCTACTCCTCCTCCTTTCCTAGATGGGTGACACGGTGGCCCAGTGGTTAGCACTGTTGCCTCACAGCAAGCACGTCACCGGTTCTAGTTCTTACCAAGCCAGCCGACATTTCTGTGCGGAGTTTACACGCTCTCCCCATGCTCACGTGGGTTTCCCCTGGGTTTCCTCCCACCGTCCAAAAACATGCAGCTTAAGTTAATTGACTAATCCAAATCAGCACCATAGACATGCTCCTAGTAAGTAGTTATCTCTTAAGAGCACTCACTATCAAGGGCGTAGGTTTGCACTTGACATTGGTGGGGACGGGTGAATCAAACAACACCCCCCGTGCTATAATAATATGCTATCATTTATTTAACTGCTATTGAGATATATTACTAATTAATCCTCTCTTCATACAGTTTATTAAGTTTGCCCACAGGCTTCAGTGTTTAATATAAAACAAGTTTTAACAGATTTAAATAAAACATCTAATTATAGATGATATAAAATTTGTATTTTAAAGATAAGTATCTTCTCATATTATTTATTAAAATGTTCATTATTTATATAACTGTAATATAAAACTTACACTTTAAATGCACATTTGTAAATAAACACGTAACATAGTAAAATAGTGTGGTAAGCAATTTGACAGAATGGTTGAAAATATTTTTTGGTACATCAAAAAGTGTGGTTATGATAACCATCCGACAAGATAACCCAGCAAAAATTAGTTCTTAAAATGTCACTAAAATGCATTATTATGCATAATTACATAGAAAATCAGGCAAATAACTGCAAAAAGGTTCAGAAAAAAACACCCTTTTCAATAAGCTGGCTGCAGGCCTGATAGTGTAATGTTAAAATGATGCTTATTAACTGATAAAGAGAGTTTCATAAAGGCTTCTGTTTATTTTAGCCATAGTGCAAATGAAACATGTCTCATATTTTCCATATCACAGCTTTACACAGGCTGTATTTTTTCTGATAAATTTCAACTGAAAATAGACATGCTACTCTGAGAGATTAGGAGAACTGAGAGGGATCATATACTGTACTTCAGCTGTTTATTCTGCAGTTACTTTTCAGGGAATATTATTCAGATTATATCAGTCTGCTATATTGATATGCGTTAAAGCTGAGGAAAACACAAGCATTAACGCCATTATCATGATGGACTCATTCATTAGCGAACTTGCGTTTATGTCACTTAAACTTTCTTGAAAAAGCACCTTATGTCCACCTTTGTTTGCTGCGGCCATACTCGCTTGTGTGTGAGTCACCCAACACACCTTATTCTTGCACGATAACAAAAACTATCCATTGCATTTGGCACTGCTTGTATCTGAAGGCAATGTGTTGAAAACTGCCTCATCTCCAACAAAAACCCTCTGTTTTCCACAGGATGACCAACCGTGTGTTTAATAATGACTGCATACACTTAAAGGCAATTTGGGAAAAGGATATCCAGAATGCAATAGGGGATGAGGAATGGAAAAGTATTTTGTCAAACACTGGTAAATACGTCAGAGAAGCTAGAGGACAATTTACTCAGTATAAAATTATACACAGGTTTTACTTTACACCTGTTCGACTCAACAGAATGGGTTTGGCAAATATAAATGTTTGTTGGAAATGTCAAAAAGAGAGAGGCACATTTATTCATTGTTTTTGGGACTGTTCACTAGTTCAGCTTTTTTGGCGCCAAACCCAAATAATCTGAGAAAACATTAATACCACTGTCACCAAGGTTATGCTTACTGGGAGAAACAGATGCCAAATATTACAAAAGCAGAGTTCACAGTGATCATGGTGGGGATTTCAGTGACAGCTAGAGTCATCTTATAACACTGGAAACTCCCAAAACTCCAGAGTTAAAAATATGGGCCAATAAAATGACTAAAATGAACGTTTACTTTACAAAATGACATAATAGGGACAAAGCAGGGGTCCCTGTATATATCGTAGTGTGGGAGGACTTTTGGTCTCATGTGACAATGTCTTCCAAGATAGCATACGAATTTGGGCCACTTTAGACAGTTATGCAGCACTGGTGGTATTCCTTCGGCCCAGACAAAATGAATGTGAGCCTGAAGTGGCCCACCTGTACAATGGCAAAGGGGGCCAAAGATTCAAATTCATATATGGGTCATTTAAGGCAAAGATTTGGCAAAATGTAATCTGAATATGAGCCTAATGTGGCCCATGTGGAAAATGACAAATTTGGCCAAAATGATGGAGGACACAGTCGGCAAAAATGTGTCAGTCATTTAAGGCTAATCTGGGTCTAAACCTAAAGTGGCTCACATGTGTATGTGCAAATGTGGCCCAGTTATCTTAAGACAAATGTGGGCCACTTTTGGCAAATATTTGGCACAGTAATCTCTGGCTATTGTGGCTGTGAGCCTGATGTGGCCCAGAGAAAATATGGCAAATGCGGCCCAGTCATTTTAAAACATATGTGGGCCACTTTTGGTAAATATTCGGCACAGTAAACTCTGGCTAATGCAGCCGTTAGTCTATAGTGGCCCAGAGAAGATATGGCAAATGTGGCCCAGTTATCTTAAAACATATGTGGGCCACATAGACTAATGGCCCGTTTCCACTGAGTGGTACGGTACGGTTCGGTTTGGTTTGGTACGCTTTTATAGCCGTTTCCACTGTCAAAAAGCGTACCGAACCGAACCGTACCGTACCACTTTTTCGGCACCCTTTCGAAAGGGTACCAAACACGAGAAAGGGTACCAAAAGGCGGAGCTAGACGCGCAGCTGAACGCTATTGGTTTACAGAGATACGTCATTCGCTTGCGCAACAAGCCAGAATGAAAACAAAAAACCCGCCATGTTTGAAATACACAGCCGAGAGATTACAGCGGAATTATAAATACATATAATAACGAGCCATGGTCGATCTGGGCTCAAACAAACCTTGTCGTCTTGATAAACAGCCACAAAGCCATGGAGTAGAGCAGATTTACCCTGTGCCGCGAAGTTTTTTTACGAGGCAGTCTGAGGCGCGAGCGGTTTCGCTTTCTTGCTAGCGCTCGCCGCGCGTCTAACATTATATCTGAAATAACAAACTTCTTAAGCTGATGATAATAACCTGCACTTGATTATTGATGTGCTTTTGAAACCCGATCCTGTCAGACACTGACAAACACGAGAGTGAAGCGCGGAAAAACAAAGGAGAAGCCGGAAAAAAGGAGCACATTATTTTTGAGCAGACGTGAACAAACTGCCTTGTTTAACTATTGTTATTATCACCTTTTGGACTAATATGAACTCAGAATGATGGAATTGTTCTCTAACAGAGGCTACATGTGCTGCTGAAGATTGCAGACACAGATAAGAGGTTTTCACTGACTGTAGGCTATATATTGTGCTGTTTTTGAACCTAAATATGGACGAAATGTCTGTTGTGTGTAGTTCTTCTGTAATTGATAACATATCGGAGACTGTAAGGGGCTGTATGTGTTCATATATGTTCATTTATTTATTCATATGTTTGTTCATATGTTTATTTAGTTATTGGCCATTTATTTAGTTATTTAATATAATTACATATTATATTACATATAGTTACAGTAGGCTGTTTCGCATTGTCATTGATCTGCAGTTATAATCAACTCATGTTCATTGAAAAGTTAGTAATAAACATTTCTACACAAGTATTTATGTGTATAAAGCATCTGTTTTATGAGAAGTGCTTTTCATATGATATGCGAGTGACCTGTACAGCTTAATTGTAGACATTTCCTCGAGTGAGAATGACGTCGACTGAAACTTTCTGTCGTACACCATGCCCACCAAAAGGGTACCCTTGTTAGTGGAAATGCAAGCTTGATAAAGGTAACCCGTACCAAACCGAACTGTACCATACCGTACCAGTCAGTGGAAACGAGCCATAAAGTCACCATCGTGGAGAAAAGTGTTTGCTTTAGTTGGGCGCATAGCCCTGAAGCTCTTAAAATATTTTTCTTTTGGGCTGCTGTAACTTTTAAGAACTTTGCTCGAAAAGTTTATTCATTACAGCAAACGAGCCAAGTAAAAAAAACAATAAAATTAAGCGAGGCACAACCTGTGATGAAGTAATATAATTCACTGATGTTAACCAATGTTTAATCCATTATTAGAAGTAACGTAATAACATGCTTGCTCACGCCACAGGATTATGAAGGTTTATAAGCTAAAAAGATTCTATGGTTCAACATATGCTCACAGAGACATCAATAATCAGTGTATGAATCTCAAACATCACAAACAGGAGACTAATGGTGACAAAATCAACAACGTCAACATAAACAGCAGAATCAACAGCAAATACTGAAAACTGGAGCATCAATAAGCTATAGAATGTATTCATACTGCAATGCATGCTGGGATTTTTGTACTTTGCCACATCCAGCAAGTGTAAGGTGTAGGCCGGATCTGGGCCAGAATAAAAGTAAACTGTGGTCCAGAATAGGGTCAGTTCTGGTTCATTTGGTTGAATTCTGGCTGATATGTGGTATTGCATTGGCTTAATTGTGACCCAGATCTGGCAAACAGGAGCGGACCGCCCAAGTGCCATCATTCCATGCAGTATGTGGGCCGGATGTAAGTGTCTGGTGTGGGCCGGATTTGAGCCACGTGAATTTTGCTAGCTGGGTTGTAATTTAAACTTACTCACCAGGTTTTCTTTATATGATTGTCCACAGTAACCACTGTACACATCCTGGCTTTACATTTAGTAGGCTAACTAGTGACCATTTGTAATATGTGTTTGTATTATTTTGTCATGTGCCAAAAGAAAACAATAAAAAAAAAAAAAGAAATGTGCTGAAAAAAATCATCTCTCCGTTAAACAGAAATCGAAGAAAAAAAAAATACAGGGGGCTAATAATTCAGGAGGGCTAATAGTTCTGACGTCAACTGTGCATCACAATGGGAAGAAAAGGAAACTTCCATTACACGCTGACATTAGCTTGGCCATAACAATAATAAAGACAGCATTCAACTTACCACCAGCTCACAAGGAAAAACCTCTTCATCAAAACTGGAAAAGACAGATAACGTCTCGAAGAACTTGATGATGCACTGCTCCTCCTTCAGCATTGCGAACTGCAGAAACGTCTGCTGGATCATTTTCCTCAGATGCTTTGGCTAGAGAGGAAAACATTCAAATCAGTGCATCATATTTTATTCATAACTAATGTCTTGGTTTGCATTGCTGCCTGATTCTCAAACACACTTTTACCTTCATACTGTCGATTAATTCTGGAGGAAAGAACAAATCCAGGCCCACATCTTTCCTAAACAGGAGGAAAAATGTCAACAGTTTCCCAAATAATGTTTAACAGAATAAGAAAGTATTTCCTATGATATTTTTTCTTCAGGAAAAAAGTCTTATTTGTTTTATTTCGGCTAGAATAAAAGCAGTTTTACATTTTTTAAAAGCCATTTTAAGGTCAAAATTATTATCCCCCTTAAGAAATATCTGTTTTCCGATTGGCTAGAGAACAAAACACAGTTATACAGTGACTCATCTAATTACCCTAACCTGCCTAATTAACCTAGTTAAGCCTTTAAATGTCACTTTAAGCTGAATACTAGTGTCTTGCCAACAATCTTCTCGCCTGTAAATCAGCTATAAAATTATATCAGTGCAGTGCTTACCCCACACTTTACTTGAGCGGCTGTTAATATACCTGGGAGGCCCGCCCAAGTAAAGTGTGGGGTAAGCACTGCACTGATATATTTAGAGACACATTTTTTGTATTATTATCATCCCTTTAAGCTTTTTTGTATCTGCCCAAAACATCTGCGATCGGTGGAAATCTTCTATCGTTTACCCGTTTTGTACTGCGCGAGAACCGTCAACACTCCCACAGCCAGTCTCGTGCACTGCAGACCCACAGAGAGTTGCCTTTTTGTGTCCAGCCACAAAATTCTAGTAATTCTACATCTACTTATACGTCCAGGATTAATCTTTGGCTTTCATTTTTCTCTTTCTACAGCTGTCGTTAACTGTATGCGCCCATCACCGTATGTTGCGAGAGCGAGAGAAACATTAAATAATAAATTCTTTAATCTAAACAACTGAGAAACACTTTTCGAAATACTCGGAAAGATTTAAATTATGAGGGAGGACGAAATCTAAACTGGCTGCAAAATATTTGTACAGCATTAGAAACGGTTCATCAATACATTTGCCTTATTTAAATAATCTACACCTTTTAATCTTGTAATTCTTATAATTATTTGAGATCTCTTTTTATTCCTTTTTTTCCTATAATTTACTCCTCATTTGCTGTATATTTTATTAAATTTATGATGGCAATATGTTACATATTTACAGCTGAAGTCAGAATTATTAGCCCCACTATGAATATTTTTTTCTTTTTTAAATATTTCCCAAATGATGTTTAACAGAGCAAGGAATTTTTCACAGTATGTCTGATAATATTTTTTCTTCTGGAGAAAGTCTTATTTGTTTTATTTCAGATAGAATAAAAGCAGTTTAAAATTTTTTTAAATCCATTTTAGGGTCATTATTATTAGCCCCTTTAAGCTATTTTTTTTTTTTCGATAATCTACAGAACAAACCATTATTATACAATAACTTGCCTAATTACTCTAACCTGCCTAGTTAAGCTTTTAAATGTCACTAAGCTGTATAGAAGTGTCTTGAAAAATATCTAGTCAAATATTATTGACTGTCATCATGACAAAGAGAAAATAAATCAGTTATTAGAGATGAGTTATTAAAACGATTATGATTAGAAATGTGCTGAAAAAAAAATCTGTTAAACAGAAATTGGGAGGGGGGGGGGGGGGCACAGCAGTGGGCTAATAATTGTGACTTCAACTTCATCCATCTAAAATGCCTTAGCAATAGTAGAAAATGTCATGCCAAATGAAGCAACCTGAACCTGAGATTTTACCTGTCAGATGGGTGGATATGGTTCTGAAATTGCATGAAAGTAAGAGAAAGAGTTTCTTTTTTAAATTCACTGTCTTTATTTAATTTTAACCCACTGAAAAAAGAAACAGTTTATAACAATTTATTAAAGAGCCCCTATTTTGCATCATAAAAAGGTCATATTTTGGTTTTGGGGGTCTCCATCAACAGGCTGATATGCATGCAAGATCAAAAAACACTTTCATTTTCTTATTGTTACGGTCACATGATGAGGACTAGGAAGGTTCTCTCTTTTCATCAATTTATTCAAACAAACAGTGGATAAAACAGCAGGAGAAGCGGGCAAATGATAAACTTTGCAGATGGAATGTTGTTCACAGTGTAAACAAGGTTCTTCAAACGAGCATAAAGTCACTTCCCTTAATGACAGCTTACGCATCCACAGGTTTGGGAGAAACGTCCTTAGGAGAAACGTCCATGGGAGAAGGGGAACATCCATGGAAGAAGGCGAGTTAGAGAAAAGGTAAGGTGAACCATCTGACATCGATTCCAGCCACTGAATGACTGGAATTGAAGAGGCTTTATGGGGAAAGGTGATTGCTGGTGGAGGTGTGTCGAGTTAATACTCAGGTGAGGGTGCTCTGGTGTGATGAGAGGTGGCAGGAGATGGGGAGTGATGATTGGAGCTGAGAGAATGTGACAGTAAGGGAGAATGGTGATTGGTGCAAGCCGGGGATGTGACACTCAAGCTGCGGTCACACTTGACTTTTCTTCCCATAGACTTCCATTCATACGCATGCGAATGCGTCAGACCGGAACAGCGGGGTCATGCGTCAAGTTTCGCAGGTTGCTGCGGTGCAAAGTTCAAGCTTGGTGAACTCTGACCTGCAAAATCGCATCACTTGACTGCATGAGACCAATCGAGGATCAAACCATGATCTCTCTGGACAGAAATTTAAAACATGGAGCAATCGCTAGCTTTTTTTAATGTCTAATAAACTTGTTTAATCCTGCCCCTTTTCGCAGCGTCGCACGACAGAATTTCGCACACACAAAGCCAGGTGTGACCGTAGCTTCATAATATGTATTTATTTTTACCAAATTATCCTAACATCTTCCATTTGATTCGTTCAATGATTCATTTCTTCCCAATCCCCTCCTTAGCACGATGCTAATCTGAGCTGATTTGTCCGATGACGCAGTCTGTTGTGATTGGTCAACTGCGTTCAGCTTGAGACAGAGAGAAAGACCCACTATGGCTATGAAGTAGCACACAGAGTACGCGAGAGCCCAATACTACTCTCCTCTTAACGCTAACTCTAAGTAATAACAACGACACAGATTGTGTCGAAAAAGATCGAACGACAAAGATCAGTATTAATCCCCACAGTGGCAAAAGTTGAACTATTTAAAAAATTGACCACATCGCATGTGAAGGAACAGCTGATGGTGGCCATCGCAGAGACAAACGGCAGAGGATCGCAAGTTCAGAAACACATGTAGTTTTGGACACAATATGTGAATAGCCCCATACAGATTTAACCTGAGAGATACAGCACAAGCACTAATCTATAATAGAATATTTTGCAAACTACAGAAAACGAGGCAACAATTTTATTTACACTTACATGTTATGATCTGGAGGAAAAAGAACTTGGTCCATATGAACTGTAACAGTTACTGACAAAGTCCCTGTCAAAGTCTGACAAAGTCCCATACATAATAGTCTCTGCTGCTCCTTTTAATAGCAAACGGCCGACGAATCCCACGTTACAGTGTAAAATATTACACCAATCATCAGAAAGAAGGAGATGGGGAGCGATGACAGGAACAAACACAACACACGGTTGGCCATACTGTGGTATTGTTGTGAAAATGAACTTTAACCCTTTCCCCATCTGTCAGTGATCGTCATCTTCGTGTCATGATCAGTCCTGTGATCCCTGAGCTCCGAAAACAGAAAGGCGCGTTCACGTTTTACCGGAACCGTTTTTTTCTTATTTGGTGATGTACCGTATCGACATCAATGCATTCAGGCAAAAGATCCAAACTCAACACGATTCATTTATTTGACTCTGAGCTGACTATTTGGTTAAAGAATCAATAGTTTTAAACATGTTGCACTTTCAGATTTAACCCTCAGCTGGATGTTTTCATTCACTTAGTGCTGTGATACACACTGAATAGAAGGTCATTTACACAAAAAACCCATAACAGAGGCTCTTTAATGAATAAGAATCTAATTATATATAATTAATATATATATAATAATATATAATATATAATAATTTTTTTTTTTTCTATGTTTGTCACATACTGTATAGTTAACTATTTATATGATGTGGGTAAATGGTGTGTTTCAATCCGGCTACCACCACAAGTATATTTCAAACCTGTGGGAAGCACTGCGATAAATAAAACCTTCTACTTACTCCAGCAGCTCAAAGTTGGATTTTTTCTCCAGGCCACTCGCATTCATGTCTTTATAAAACCTCCTGTTGGATAAAAAATAAAAATAAAAAATGTAATATTGTTTTGTAATGTAAATATAAATAATGTAGTTAATTAAATGCCTGTGCAACATTAACAACAATATATGTACCATTATGGAAACCACAGTGGAAAACAATAATGGAAAATATATATAATTTTTTTAATTAAATACATTTTGTACAAATATTTTTTTATGTTGACTAATCAACTGGACACATTCATTCATTCATTTTCCTTCAATTTAGTCCCTTTATTAATCAGGGGTCGCCACAGCGGAATGAACCGCCAACTTATCCAGCATATGTTTTACACAGCGGATGCCCTTCCAGCTGCAACCCAGTATTGGGAAACATCCATACTCACTGATTCACACTCAAACACACATAAACTATGGACAATTTTGTGTATTTAATCGATTTATAGCGCATGTCTCACTTTTCATTTTCACAGGAGGGCTAATATTCTTGACTTATCTTGACCGATCTCTACATCCCTTGTTTTTCTTGACTGATCTCTACATCCCTCTTTCTAAATGATTTACTCAAAAATCTATTCAGCTTCATGTTTCAATGATGCCCGCTGTTTATAAAATCAGTTTGTAGATATAATTTTGACCTGATCTCCAGACAGCCGAGCTGCAGGGCCATCCCGTCGCTGACTCTTCTGGCGTTATGCTGCATGTAATCGGCACGAACCTGCAAAACCACAACAATCACACATACATTCGGCTTTTTACATCTGCAAAACACCATCAGCAACAGTATATCACAAGTCCATGATGCTTCAGCGCAAACGAAAAAATCATTCACTGGATTTACAGAAGTTTTTAAATGTAAGTGGCTTCAAACAGTTGATATGGGCTGAATTAAAACAAACAAATTGAGTTGAACATTACTAAGTTTCATTTGTTTGTTTAAATTCAGCCCATATCAACTGTTTGCAACCACTTACTTTAAGTTTAAGTTACTTACTTAAGTTTTTTTAGGTCAACTTGAGCATTAATATCATTCTGCTACATGTGTGGACATACAGTGTAATTAAATGTCGTGTCTCACAGGATCATGATGCTACATAAATGAACATAATCATAAACATGAACACAATACTGGAGGTAAGAGCTGTTTTAAACTTAAGCATAGGTAACATACTGGACATACTGGAGCAGTTATCTAACTATACTGACTACATACAGTACCATCCTGAATTATTAGCACCCTCTGTATATTTTTAGTCCCAATTTCTGTTTAATGGCCAGAATTTTTCAACACATTTCTAATCATAATAGTTTTAATAGCTCATTTCCAATAACTGATTTCTTTTATCTTTGCCATGATGACAGTGAATAATATTTGACTAGATATTTTTAAGATACTAGTATTCAGCTTAAAGTGACACATAAAGGGTTAACTAGGTTAATTAGGCAGGTTAGGGTAATTAGGCAAGTCATTGTATAACAATGGTTTGTTTTGTAGACAATTAAAAAAATAAATAGCTTAAAGGGGCTAATAATATTGACCTTAAAATGTCTTTAAGAACATTAAAAACTGTTTTATTCTAGCCGAAATAAAACAAATAAGACTTTCTCCAGAAGAAAAAATATTATAGCAAATACTGTGAAAAAATTCCTTCCTCTGTTAAACATCATCACAGGAGGGTGAATAATGTTGAGGTCATCTGTATATTATAAATACTTAACAACAAATACTACGATAAATACATAACTCAAGACATACACTTCCTTTTAGAATTGTTTGATAAACAGACACTGACCTGCTGGTAGAAGTACAGCATTGTGGTTTTGTCATTTTTTAACTTCTCCAGAAAATCAGCAGGAATATAACGAATCCTCAAATCATATCTGATCATGAAAACAAAACAAAAACGTGTTAGTAATACATTCATTCATTCATTCTCCTTTAGTTTAGTCTCTATTCAACCCAGGCTCATTCTGAATATGTACCCCTATATACATTTCTGGAGAGCGCCAAATGAGGTATGTTTTTTTTGCAGTTTTTGTTTTGAATCGACCAGAGGCCGCTGTGTATGTTTTTTGAGATCTCAAACTTCTCTTGCGAGTGCCATTCGTGCCTGCTGTTCTCGCGTAAATCCACTAGAGGCCACTGTTGACAGACTGACTGAATGACTACCCATCCGACTGACCCACACTCCTCCTTTCCTAAACCCAACCAATAGTATTTTCAAAAGCACCAATTGACCCGCCCACCCCCTTCCCTAAACCTAACTGAGTTTTAAAAGGAATCCAAAAAAAAAAAAAGCCCTCACCTGATTTTTACCACGTTTTCACGAGTTCACACTTGCAATAGTTTCAGAATAAAGCGTATTTGGCGTGCTGTCCGGGGAGAGGGCTCTGAGCTCGGGGAAGACATCCAAACTCGAGTTATTCCTCTTATCAGGAAACAGAGAGGAATAGGGATTCAAGAGAAGTATCTAGCCCGGCCCCAGAATGCTCCCCCCGGGATTGTAATGCTTATGAGGTGAGGTGACGGGGTGGTGGAGGGATGCTAAAGTCGTAAGATACTGCAGGTAAGAAAGCTTTGGTATTTATAGGGGTTTGGTCAAGAACTGATTGGATAATAGAATAATTGTCAATGACGTATTTGATACTGAAACTTCTGTGCGTGCTCCTCCCGAAATTTGTTTATAAAACTTCACTTAAGATTTTACAACATTCTCACCCTGTTATTTACTTGTTTATTTTATTTTTTGGCTTCTGTTTTTGTCCTGCCCGCTTTCTGGAACTGTTCTTAACTGGATTAAAACCCTGTCGTCACAGTCAACTCCTCTCTGCATCTTAAGTCCACCGACGTTCATGTCGAGCTACTGGACAAACTGGTAACAGTGGGAAAGCCATCCACACGAGCAAAATGAACGGTGTCATACCGTCCCGTAGCGTTCGTTTTAAAAACGTACATATATATATAGCTCTGGCTATAGCTCTGACTACATAATTCGCAATCTCCAGAAATGTATATAAGGCTACGTTTTCAGAATGAGCCTATGTTGTCTCTATTTCAGAGTTTGCCACAGCAGAATGAACCAACAATTAATTATGGACAGTGAATTTACTTCACTAATAAGACAAAATTGTGTTTTTCTTTTCAGTAAATAGAGCTTATACGGTGCATTGTTAATAGCAGAGCTCCTCTATTTAAAATAAAAAAAAGAAAAAAGCCCTGCAAGTTCTGAAAGAGATCAAGCTTCAGCAAAGGTAAGGTAAAGTAATGCATAAGTAATTCAAAAGTAACCTAAGAGATTACTTACCATTAAAAGTAACACAACTAGTTACTTTTTTGGGAATAACTCAATATCGTAATGCACTGCTTTCAAAAGTAACTTTCCCCAACCCTGTGTACAAGTGTGAGTGTGTGTTGTGCGTATTTGTGGGAAGTGTGGAAGTTATTCTGACCTCCACTCTGCCTCGACGTGCTGCTGTTCATATTTCTGCTCCACCTCTGCTACGGTGAGTTTGGGATGCAGCCAGTGGACCTCGTCTGATTTCAGGTGCTTCAGCATTAAACCATAGCATTCAAAACACTGGATGTTTGGCCCGAGACGCCCGCTGTCCAGGATGGCCTTGATAATGCTCTGCACAATCAAATCATATCCCAGATCGCATTTAACAACAACACTGATACCTCGAAAATAAAAGAAAAACACTTCACATACACTCCAAAACAATATCTTCCCTGCTTCTTCAAACTATTACAATACTTCAACTTTTTTAAGCGTTAACTTAATTGGTTTACGTTCAATCTAATAAAATTTACAAAAACAATCATGTTAACTTAATCGATTTGTGTGGGGACAACATGAAGGAATTGTATGGAACCCTGCATTTTTTACAGTATATATAATGCATACGTTGACATTTTATGTCCGTGAGTTTACTAGCATTTTGATATTATTTTCAGTCCATTTAACACTGTCATCAAATGAATGAAGTCACTTTATAAATTCAATATTTATCCAAGATACCTGTATATATACATACACAATCCACTTTATTAGGTACACCTGTCCAGCTGCCTGTTAACGCAAAGCTCTAATCAGCCAATCACATTGCAGCAACTCAAGGCATGCAGACATGGTCAAGACGATCTGCTGCAGTTCAAACCGAGCATCAGAATGAGGATGAAAGGTGATTTAAGAGACTTTGAACGTGGCATGGTTGTTGGTGCCAGACTGGTCTGAGTATTTCAGAAACTGCTGATCTACTGGGATTTTCACGCACAACCATCTCTAGGGTTTACAGAGAATGATGAGAAAAAAAGAAAATGCCCAGTGAGCGGCAGTTCTGTGGGCGCAAATGCCTTGTTGATGCCAGAGGTCAGAGGAGAATGGCCAGACTGGTCCCAGCTGATAGAAAGGCAACAGTAACTCAATTAACCACTTTTTACAACCGAGGTCTGCAGAAGAGCATCTCTGAACACACAACACGTCCAACCTTGAGGCGGATGGGCTACAGCACCAGAAGACCACACCCGGTGCCACTCCTGTCAGCTAAGAACAGGAAACTGAGGCTACAATTCACACAGGCTCAATAGAAGATTTGGCGTCAACAACATGAAAGCATGGATCTATCCTGCCTTGTATCAACAGTTCAGGCTGGTGGTGGAGGTGTAATGATGTGGGGGATATCTTCTTGGCACACTTTGGGCCCATTAGTACCAATTGAGCATCGTGTCAACACCACAGCCTGCCTGAGTATTGTTGCTGACCATGTCCATCCCTTTATGACCACAGTGTACCCATCTTCTGATGGCTACTTCCAGCGGGATAACGCACCATGTCATAAAGCGTGAATCATCTCAAACTGGTTTCTTGAACATGACAATGAGTTCACTGTTCTCAAATGGCCTCCACAGTCACCATATCTCAATCCAATAGAGCATCTTTGGGATGTGGTGGAACAAGAGATTCGCATCATGGATGTGCAGCTGACAAATCTGCAGCAACTGCGTGATGCTATCATGTCAATATGGACCATATCTCTGAGCAATATTTCCAGTACCTTGTTGAATCTATGCCATGAAGGATTAAGGCAGTTCTGAAGGCAAATGGGGGTGCAACCCAGTGCAAGTAAGGTGTACCTAATAAAGTGGTCGGTGAGTGCATATATTGCGACATCGATGCTGAAAGATTTTTCTAAACATCCATAATAAAAATGTCAAAATAACAAGACAGAAATGGCTGACAGTAGCTAATGGCAGTCATAAACAAAAGCAGCTCTTCACTCACCCTGATGTTCCAGGAACTTTCACATTTGACCAGTTTGAAGTTCTTGCCGAGGTTTGCGCTGTTGCTGATGAAACACACCTTGAGGATCTTCACTGTGCTCCTGCTGCTGCTCCTCAAATCTCCAGACATCTCCACATACGTCGTCATCCGCAGATCCACTCAATCAGCCCTGTGTGAAAGAGAAACACATTCCAGATCAGACAGCATCTTACACACACACACACACGCACACACGCACGCACACACGCACACACACACACACACACACACACACACACGCACACACACACACACACACGCACACACACACACACACACACACACACACACACACAGGAAATCTATGCATGATGCAACACACTCTCTGAGGACATGAAGAAACTGTGAACACAAATGATGTTTAACAGAGCATGGAATTTTTCACAGTATTTCCTGTAATATTTTTTTCTTCTGGAGAAAGTCTTATCTGTTTTATATCGGCTAGAATAAAAGCAGTTTTATATTTTTTTAAGCCATTTTAAGCAATATTTGTTTTTCAGATTGTCTACAGAACAAACCACTGTTGTACAATGACTTGCTACAGCAAATTTAGTTTATTCAATTCACCTATGGCACATGTGTATGTACTGTGAGGGAGACCGGAGCACCTGGAGGAAACCCACACCAACACGTGGAGAACATGCAAACTCCACACAGAAATGCCAACTGACCCAGCTGGGACTCAAACCAGCAACCTTCTTGCTATGAGACAACAGTGCTAACCACTGAGCCACCATACCACCCATAGATACATATCTATCTATAGAATTATGTAGACTATTCAAATATAAATATTATAAAATATATTTAAAGCTTGTTTAAATACTATTGACTTAATAATAAAAAAACAAATACATGCAACAAAGTAATAATTATAACAATAAATTTCAATTATATTTTAAAAGAATGAATAAAATAAACATTTCACAACAACAAAAAACAACTTAAAATGGCTTACTTGTAGTTAAAGTTTATTTAAATATAATAATTTGAATAAATTGAATTTTAAATTAACATATATATATATATATATATATATATATATACAGTTTAGGTCAGAATTATTAGCCCCCCTTGTTTATTTCAAGACACTTCTATACAGCTTAAAGTGACATTTAAAGGCTTAACTAGGTTAATTAGGTTAACTAGGCAGGTTAAGGTAATTAGGCAAGTTATTGTATAACGGTGGTTTGTTATGTAGACAATTGAAAAAAATAAATAGCTTAAGGGGGCTAATAATATTGACCTTAAAATGGTTTCTAAAAAAATAAAAACAAGCCGAAATAAATCAAATAAGACTTTCTCCAGAAGAAAAAAATATTATCAGACATACTGTGAAAATTTCCTTGCTCTTTTAAACATCATATTGGAAAAAGAAAGATCAAAGGGGGGTTAACAATTCTGACTTCAACTGTGTATATAAATATTGTTTAACAATAATAATAGGTTAATAGACTTAATGGTAATAGATCAAGCAGTGATTAAAATTTAATTTGATACATTTTTTATTTTAATAAAACTAAATAATATAAATATATTAATAATAAACATAATAGTTATTTTTCTATATAATACAATACTTAATATAACAGCTAAAATAAAACCAGTAAATTCAGAATGTGAGATACCATTTTTATTACCACTACAACTACTAACAATACTGTATGATAGCATATGTTTTATGCAGCGGATGCCCTTCCAGCTGCAACCCAGTCCTGGGAAACACCCATACATCTCTCACATTCACACCCGTACACTACGGCCAATTTAGTTTATTCAATTCAACTACAGAGCATGTGTTTGGACTTGTGGGGGAAACCGGAGCACCGTGAGGAAACCCACACCACTATGGGGAGAACATGCAAACTCCACACAGAAATGCCAACAGCCGGGACTTAAACCAGAAACCTTCTTGCTGTGAGACGATGGTGCTAACCACCATGTCGCCCCACAAATACATGCAATGCAGTAATAATTATAATAATAATAAATTCCAATGATATTATTTTAGAATCATTAAAATAATGTTTTAACAATAAACAACTTAAAAACAAACAAAAGGTTCTTTTTATTTAAACTTCAACTTATTTAATCATTAGAATTACATGAATTTTAAATTAATAGAATTATATATAAATATCTTTTAACACACAAGTTAATAATGATAATAATAATAATAATAGTTATAATAATAATAATAATAATAATAATAATAGTTATAATAATAATAATAATAATAATAATAATAATAATAATAATAATAATAATAACAATAGTTATAATAATAATAACAATAATAGTTATAATAATAATAATAATAATAATAATAATAATAATAATAATAATAATAATAATAATAATAATAGTTATAATAATAATAATAATAATAATAATAATAATAATAATAATAATAATAATAGTTATAATAATAATAATAATAATAGTTATAATAATAATAATAATAACAATAGTTATAATAATAATAATAATAATAATAATAATAGTTATAATAATAATAATAATAATAATAATAATAATAATAATAATAGTTATAATAATAATAATAATAACAATAGTTATAATAATAATAATAATAATAATAATAATAATAGTTATAATAATAATAATAATAATAATAATAATAATAATAATAATAATAATAGTTATAATAATAATAATAATAATAATAATAATAATAATAATAATAATAATAATAATAATAATATATCAAGTAGTAACTAAAATGTAATTTGATACTTTATTTTATTTAAACTAGTATAATATAAATATAATAATAATAATAAACATACTAGTTAATATACTATATAATATAATAGTTTTATAATTTAATTTATAATATCCAATATAAAACTAGCAAATTCATTAAACTTAAATTGGGTCTTCAGAAAGTATTTGTACTATAATTACTAACAAAATTAATAATAATAATAATAACAACAATAATAATACCAACAACAACAACAACAACAACAATAATATCAATAATAACAACAACAACAACAACAATAATATCAATAACAACAACAACAACAGTAATAATACAAATAATAACTACAATAATAAAAATAATAATAATAATAACAATAATAATAACAATAATAATAACAATAATAATAATATAAATAATAATAACCTAAACAATAATAATAATAATAATAATAATAATAATAATAATAATAATAATAATAATAACAACAACAACAACAAAAAAATAATTTAAATAATAGCAACAACAATAATAATATTTTTTTTATTAAAAAAGCAGCAAAAACATCATATTAAATAACTTTAAATTGGCTTAAATGCCGTTTTAACATTTAACTTTTGTAATTTGCTTTAACCAAACCTAAAACATGATTCTGTCACATTACATAAAGCTCTTCCTGCAGGCAGCATGACGTTTCAACACGTCTGAACAAGATTTCGCAATCTGAACGCAACATTTCCTACTGTACCTGGACCTGCTCCATGTGTGTGAAGAGTGAACGCTTTACTCTGGTATTTCCATATGATCTGTGAATCACACAACATGACAACTTCAGTTCATAAAGTACAAGCAGATTCATGACAACGAAATAAATACAGGAAGTGATGCGCAGCTCGGTTGATGAAGATTTACCAAACAGAAACTGCCTTAACCAGTCAAACTCTCTGAAAGTGTCGAAAAAGCATCGCCCTCAGCTCTAGTTTCCTGTCATGTGCTGCTCAGATCTGACAGAAATTGTGAAGTGCTTGTTAAATTTTGACACATCTGCCATTTAGAACAAGCATGTAGAGGAAACCAGTAGAGAACATTTAAGAATATGTATTTAAAACAAACAATACGCATGTACTTTAAAATCGCACCATTAAAATGTTCCATCTGAATCAAATGGAAAATATATATAAGCATGTTTTATTGTATATTGATAAAAACAGTCAATCAAGTGCACTGTAAAAGGTGATGGAAAGTTGACTTTACTTTAAAAAGTGCGTAAACCTGTTGCTTTTAAAGCGGTTAGTTGACTTTACTCTAAAAAAGTGAGTAAACCCGGTGCTTTAAAAAAGTGATTCGATGACCTTACTTAAAAAATTTAGAAAACCTGTGGCTTTTAAAGTGATTAGTTGACTTTACTTTAAAATGGTGAATAAACCTGTTGCTTTTAAAGCGATTAGTTGACTTTACTTAAAATAAGTGAGTAAACCTGTTGCTTTTAAAGCGATTAGTTGACTTTACTTAAAATAAGTGAGTAAAACTGCTGCTTTTATAGCGATAAGTTGACTTACCTTGAAAAAGAGAGTAAACCTGTTGCTTTTAAAGTGATTAGTTGACTTTACTTAAAATAAGTGAGTAAACCAGCTGCTTTTAAAGAGATTAGTTGACTTTACTCTAAAAAAGTGAGTAAACCCGGTGCTTTAAAAAAGTGATTCGATGACCTTACTTGAAAAATTTAGAAAACCTGTGGCTTTTAAAGAGATTAGTTGACTTTACTTTAAAATGGTGAGTAAACCTGTTGCTTTTAAAGCGATTAGTTGACTTTACTTTAAAATGGTGAGTAAACCTGTTGCTTTTAAAGCGATTAGTTGACTTTACTTAAAATAAGTGAGTAAACCTGTTGCTTTTATAGCGATTAGTTGACTATACGTAAAATAAGTGAGTAAAACTGCTGCTTTTACAGCGATAAGTTGACTTACCTTGAAAAAGAGAGTAAACCTGTTGCTTTTAAAGCGATCAGTTGACTTTACTTCAAATAAGTAAGTAAACCTATTGCTTGTAAAGCGATTAGTTGACTTTACTTAATATAAGTGAGTAAAACTGTTGCTTTTAAAGTGATTAGTTGACTTTACTTTAAAAAGAAAGTAAACCTGTTGCTTTTAAAGAGATTAGTTGACTAATTTAAAATAAGTGAGTAAACCAGCTGCTTTTAAAGAGATTAGTTGACTAATTTAAAATAAGTGAGTAAACCAGCTGCTTTTAAAGAGATTAGTTGACTTGTTGAATAAAGTTGAATAAACCCCTTGCTTTAATAGCGATAAGTTGGTGTTACTCTAAAAAGGTGGGTAAACCTGTTGCTTTTAAAGTGATTAGTTGACTTTACTATAAAAAATGAGTAAATCTGTTGCTTTTAAAGTGATAAGTTGACCTCACTTTAAAAGCAACAGTTTTAATCACTTATTTTAAGTAGTTAGTTGACTATACTTTAAAAAAAGTGAGTAAACCTGTTGCTTTTACAGTGATTAGTTGACTTTACTCAAAATGACTGAGTAAAGCTGTTGCTTTTAAAGTGATCAGATGACTTTACTTGGAAAAAGAGAGTAAACCTGTTGCTTTTAAAGCGATTAGTTGACTTTACTTAAAATAAGTGAGTAAACCAGCTGCTTTTAAAGCGATTAGTTGACTTAACTCCGAAAAAAGTGAATAAACCCCTTGCTTTAATAGCGATTAGTTGGTGTTAATCTAAAAAGGTGGGTAAACCTGTTGCATATAAAGCGATTAGTTGACTTTACTCTAAAAAAATGATTAAATCTGTAGCTTTTTAAGTTATTACTTTACTCTAAAAAAGCAAGTACACCCATTGCTTTTAAAGCGATTAGTTGACTTTACCTAGGAAAGTGCGTAAACCTGTTGTTTTTAAAGAGATTAGTTGATTTTACTCAAAATATTGAGTTAACACGTTGCTTTTAAAATGATTCATTGACTTTTCTTTTTGAAAAGTGAATAAATCCATTTTTTAAAACAATTAGTTGACTTTACTCTTAAATAAGTGAACAAAGTTGTTGCTTTTAAAGGGATTAGTTGACTTTACTCTTTAAAAAAGTAAGTAAACCCTTTGCTTTTAAAGCGATTAGTTGACTTTACATAAAATAAATGAGTAAACCTGTTGCTTTTAAAGCGATTAGTTGACATTACTCTAAAAAAGTGTGTACACTCATTGTTTTAAAAGCAATTAGTTGACTTGGAAAAAGTAAGCCTGTTGCTTTTAAAGCGATTCGTTGACTTTTCTTTTTGAAAAGTGAATAAATCCATTTTTTAAAGCAATTAGTTGACTTTACTCTTAAATAAGTAAGCAAAGATGTTGCTTTTAAAGGAATTAGTTAACTTTACTCTTAAAAAAGTGAGTAAACCCTTTGCTTTTAAAGCGATTAGCTGACTTTACTCGTGAAAAAGTGAGTAAACCCTTTGCTTTTAAAACGATTAGTTGACTGTACTCTTAAAAAGTGAGTAAACCTGTTGCTTTTAATGCGATAAGTTGACTGTACTCTTAAAAAGTGAGTAAACCTGTTGCTTTTAATGCGATAAGTTGACTGTACTCTTAAAAAGTGAGTAAACCTGTTGCTTTTAATGCGATAAGTTGACTTTACTCTTAAAAAGTTATTAAACCTGTTACTTTGAGCAATTAATCGACTTTTTAGGAAAGAAAATTGCCTTAAAATAAATGAACTATATGCATATTTATAAACATTAAGCTAACGTCAACTTACCAGTTCCATGTTACAACAGATTTACTCACTTTTTAAAGTAAAGTTAACTTGTCACATTTAAGTAAATAAAGAAAAAAAATCAATAAAGTTTAAATCAAGTATCAGGCTTATTTTGTTGTGCATTAAGATAAACACAATAATATCCTAAATATGGAAATATGAATGATGTTTGCAACACATCAGCGCCGCAGCACTTCCTTCTCAGTGTTTGAGTGTGTCTTTGGCTTTGAAACATTCTCAGTCTCTCAATCAAAGCAGAAAGTGTAAATGTTTGACAGACCTGAAGTGTGAGCTGATGTTCAGTCCAGTCGTGTGTGTTTTCCAGAGTTTCTTTAATTCATCTCGATCACACTGAGAGACTGAGAGCTGTAAGATGTAGTCCTGACGCGAGTGTTGTGGACACACCCCACGCGTGTCACTCACTTCCTCAAAACACACACCACATACACACACTCATGCGCACACACATACATAGAGTATATATACACAAACACCCACTAAAACACACATGCATAAAAAAAACACAGACACGCAAACCAATACCACATACACTCTCTCACACACACATATATATATATACCCACACACAGACACATCCATATAGAAACATACATATACATATATGAACAAACATACACAGTAGATAGATAGATAGATAGATAGACAGACAGACAGACAGACAGACAGACAGACAGACAGACAGACAGACAGACAGACAGACAGACAGACAGACAGACAGACAGACAGACAGACAGACAGATAGATAGATAGATAGATAGATAGATAGATAGATAGATAGATAGATAGATAGATAGATAGATAGATAGAGACCCTCCAACCCGAAAGAGTTAGTGCACATTGATAAAGATGAACGGGCAAAAATAGTCAGCCGGTGGACCAGAGAACCTAATTACAGTAAAAAGCACCATGAAAAAGGAGCAGTACATCAAAATTCTCAACAATAACTTCAGGCACTCTGCAGAAAAACTTAGCCTTGGGCTCCAGTGGACATTTTAGCATGACAAACACCCAAAACACATAGCAAAATGACCAAGAAATGGGTAGTACACGAAAACATTAACTCTTTGCAGTGGCCCAGCCAGAGTCCTAACCTAAATCCAATTGAGCAAATTTAATTTCAAATTAACCTTAAAATGTTAAATGCTGATCACTATTTTGCATCATTCATTGCAGATAGACACCAGCAAATATTAATATGTAGGCAAATTATATTAAAATGTTCATTATTATTTTAATAATCGTAATAATATTTTTATAAATAAAATATAATAATTTTCACTTTCCTGGTGCTAATTTTCTGTGCAGCACAAACTACTAAACGTTACACTAACATCAACAGGTGTAGACATATTTTATCTGACAGAAAATAAAATTATTCTGACCCAAGCTAATATACTGAATTAACCAATTCACGTTATTTTTTTCCATCCGTGTTGACAATAAAGTCATCTATTGCTTCTTGCTATTTCATTGCTATCTAAACCAGGGGTGTCCAAACTACGGCCCGCGGGCCATCTGCAGCCCGCAGTCAGTTTTGTGGCGGCCCGCGAGGCTTTTTATAAATATTAATAGAATCTGGCCCGCTATACAAAAATGAACGTAATTCAATAAATAACCACTGGGTGTCGCTATGACATGCTTTCAATTAGGCAGCAGTTTCTGTTATGAAGTAAAACTAACCGAAAAAACTGAAGGAAACATTGATAATCACGTTTTGGCGAGCCATGGCACAACCAAGAAAAAGGAAAATCAACAGTGAGTGCAGGAAATTTCAGTCACGTGGTGGCAAAGAATATTTCTTCACAGAGGTCAGCTGAATATGTGTCTGTTTCATTTGCCAGGGATCAGTTGCAGTAATGAAGGAATATGATATTAAAAGACATTATGAAACAAAACATCAGGCCTCCAGCTCTTACACTGATGCCAAATGAGATCAAAAAGTAAAACAATTAGCAGCTGCCCTATCAGCTCAACAACACGCTGGCTACAAGTTATGAGGTAGCTCAGCTAATCGCACAGCACAGGAAACCCTTTACTGAAGGAGAATTTATATAGGAGTGTCTGATGAGTGTATATATATATATATATATATATATATATATATATATATATATATATATATGCGTGTATGTGTGATGTATGTAAAATTTTGCCCGGGACAACGTTTTTTTTGCATCTGGCTCTCGGCCCAAAAAGTTTGGACACCCCTGATCTAAAGGATCATTTCAACCGCAATACCTGCTTATTAGAACCTAACGCTACACCCAGTGGTGTAGTCCTTGCTATACGCACGTATACTCAGTATGCTTACTTTTTTCCACGAGCTGTTTGGGTATTACTGCTTCTGAGGATCAATAATTGTATATACCCTCGGTATACTCACTTATTTTTCTGATTAAAATTCCCAAATTTATTGTGTATTATTTTAAATTCTTACTTAAAAATATATATATGTGTGTAAATGTATATACACTTTTCTTTGTTTACCCCAAAATGATCTGTTCCTGATCCGCCCTAAAATGAAAATCCTAAAATCGCCCCTGTACAACAGTATTTCACATTTGTCTTAATCGTGCCTACCACTACTGGGAACGACACTATATATATATATATATATATATATATATATATATATATATATATATATATATATATATATATATATATATATATATATATATATATACACTAAATATATACACTAAACACTAAAATGTTTTTTATGAGGCAAAGACTACTCATAATGCAATTTAAAAGGGTAACTACTAATATATAATAGCGACAACAGAAGACAGACAACTAATAGTTTGGTTTAAAACAAGCATGCAGGAATGTGACAATCAAAAATAATGGCTGACTGATGTTTAAAGGAACCTACAGTATTAAATGTAAAGTAATACACTGTAAACCCGGATAAGTTGAATTTACTTAAAAAATTTGAGGAAACCGGTTGCCTTAAAAAAATAAGTAATGTGTAATGAAAACCTAAGTACGTTTAACTGAAAATGTTAAGTACATTACACTCAATTCAAAATTGATTTAACTCGACATGTTTTGCCAAGTTAACTTCTTTGCACAATTAATACACTTAATATCTTAAGTATAATGTACCAAATACCTAGTTGTATCTTACTTATTCAGTTCAGTTATTATCATTAAATTATTATTTCAGTTTTTAATCTGGTGCATTATAAATACTTATTCAGATCAAGAAATCAGATGAAACATTTGTTGAAAACACCCTGGTTAGGGGTAAAATGCTTTATTGTGTTTTTCTAAAAGCACATAAAATTAGGCACCTGGTATCAGGTGCAACGATTCAGAACACCACTTAACACTGCAAACTGATTTTCCTCAGTTTATGGTTTGTTAATCTGAATGAAACCAGACATATCAGTGCCAATCCAATAATATAAAATAGAAAAAGTGCATAACAGTGCAAACAACATTTTCCTAAAAGAAAAAAAAATTAGGCACCTGGTATCTGGAGCAGTAGTGCAATGAGTTAGAACAGCACTTTACACTGCAAACTGACTTTTTCACAGTTTGTTAATCTGAATGAAACAAGATATATCAGTGCCAATCCAATAACATAAAATACAAAAAGGGCATAACAGTGCAAACAAGTTGCTTTTCTAAAAGAACAAACATTATTTCTCATATCTGGAGAAATAGTGTAACAACACCTCTTTACACTGCAAGTTGGTTTTTCAGAGTCTGAATTTTGGGTGCCAGCTCACTTTTACCCAGGTTAAACATCACCTGCTGAACAAAGCAAAAAGTGTTTTTCACGTATCTGGGATAGTCCAGGTGCAGGGCATATATCAGTCCAAAAAGGACACAGAAGGCCTGAGGAAGGTTGGCCAAATCATCCATCACCACGTTCCCTTCCAAGATGATTCCCACTTTGGACGGGTTCAGCTTAAGTTTCTCTTCACCGATGAAAAGCAATCCCACTGGAGTTTGCTTGTACATGTCATTGTCAGCGGTGTCCTTGCAGAGAAACAAATGTACAATCATGTGTTAGTTAGCACATTTTCGAAATGTTCACAATAAAAATACCCTAAGAAGAAACACTGTACACTGACATATAGTAAAAGACACTCTGTTCATACAAGATATGATGCCTGGCTTGTTCAGCTTCCTTTTCACTGTACAATTACAGCAAAATATTTACTGAACCCAAATTTTTCAGCAAAGTTTTTTCAGTTAATTTCATGGTTAAACCTACAGATAATTTTAGGTTTTCAAGAGGAGAACACGTGTGTGTGAGAGGAGAGAATACGTGTGTGTGAGAGGAGAGAATACGTGTGTGTGAGAGGAGAGAATACGTGTGTGTGAGAGGAGAACACGTGTGTGTGTGTGAGAGGAGAACACGTGTGTGTGTGTGAGAGGAGAACGTGTGTGTGAGAGGAGAACGTGTGTGTGAGAGGAGAGAATACGTGTGTGTGAGAGGAGAGAATACGTGTGTGTGAGAGGAGAACACGTGTGTGTGTGTGAGAGGAGAACGTGTGTGTGAGAGGAGAGAATACGTGTGTGTGAGAGGAGAGAATACGTGTGTGTGAGAGGAGAACACGTGTGTGTGAGAGGAGAACGTGTGTGTGTGTGTGAGAGGAGAACACGTGTGTGTGTGTGAGAGGAGAACACGTGTGTGTGTGAGAGGATAACGTGTGTGTGAGAGGAGAACGTGTGTGTGTGTGTGTGAGAGGAGAAGGTGTGTGTGTGAGAGGAGAACGTGTGTGTGTGTGTGTGAGAGGAGAACGTGTGTGTGAGAGGAGAACGTGTGTGTGTGTGTGAGAGGAGAACGTGTGTGTGTGAGAGGAGAACGTGTGTGTAAGAGGAGAACGTGTGTGTGTGTGTGTGAGAGGAGAAGGTGTGTGTGTGAGAGGAGAACGTGTGTGTGTGTGTGAGAGGAGAACGTGTGTGTGAGAGGAGAACACGTGTGTGTGAGAGGAGAACGTGTGTGTGTGTGAGAGGAGAACGTGTGTGTAAGAGGAGAACGTGTGTGTGTGTGTGTGAGAGGAGAACGTGTGTGTGTGAGAGGAGAACGTGTGTGTGTGTGTGAGAGGAGAACGTGGTGGTGTGAGAGGAGAACGGTGTGTGATGTGTGTGTGAGAGGAGAACGTGTGTGTGTGAGAGGAGAACGTGTGTGTGTGTGAGAGGAGAACGTGTGTGTGTGAGAGGAGAACATGTGTGTGTGAGAGGAACACGTGTGTGTGTGTGAGAGGAGAACATGTGTGTGTGAGAGGAGAACGTGTGTGTGTGAGGAGAACGTGTGTGTGTGAGGAGAACGTGTGTGTGAGAAGAGAACGTGTGTGTGTGAGAGGAGAACGTGTGTGTGTGTGAGAGGAGAACGTGTGTGTAAGAGGAGAACGTGTGTGTAAGAGGAGAACGTGTGTGTGTGTGTGTGAGAGGAGAAGGTGTGTGTGTGAGAGGAGAACGTGTGTGTGTGTGTGAGAGGAGAACGTGTGTGTGAGAGGAGAACACGTGTGTGTGAGAGGAGAACGTGTGTGTGTGTGAGAGGAGAACGTGTGTGTAAGAGGAGAACGTGTGTGTGTGTGTGTGAGAGGAGAACGTGTGTGTGTGAGAGGAGAACGTGTGTGTGTGAGAGGAGAACGTGTGTGTGTGTGTGAGAGGAGAACGTGTGTGTGTGAGAGGAGAACGTGTGTGTGTGTGTGAGAGGAGAACGTGTGTGTGTGAGAGGAGAACGTGTGTGTGTGAGAGGAGAACGTGTGTGTGTGTGTGAGAGGAGAACGTGTGTGTGTGTGAGAGGAGAACATGTGTGTGTGAGAGGAGAACACGTGTGTGTGTGTGAGAGGAGAACACGTGTGTGTGTGTGAGAGGAGAACATGTGTGTGTGAGAGGAGAACGTGTGTGTGTGAGGAGAACGTGTGTGTGTGAGGAGAACGTGTGTGTGAGAAGAGAACGTGTGTGTGTGAGAGGAGAACGTGTGTGTGTGTGAGAGGAGAACGTGTGTGTAAGAGGAGAACGTGTGTCTGAGAGGAGAACGTGTGTGTGTGAGAGGAGAACGTGTGTGTGTGAGAGGAGAACACGTGTGTGTGTGTGTGAGAGGAGAACACGTGTGTGTGTGTGAGAGGAGAACGTGTGTGTGTGAGAGGAGAACGTGTGTGTGAGAGGAGAACACGTGTGTGTGAGAGGAGAACGTGTGTGTGTGTGAGAGGAGAACGTGTGTGTAAGAGGAGAACGTGTGTGTGTGTGTGTGAGAGGAGAACGTGTGTGTGTGAGAGGAGAACGTGTGTGTGTGTGTGAGAGGAGAACGTGTGTGTGTGAGAGGAGAACGTGTGTGTGTGTGTGAGAGGAGAACGTGTGTGTGTGAGAGGAGAACGTGTGTGTGTGTGTGAGAGGAGAACGTGTGTGTGTGTGAGAGGAGAACATGTGTGTGTGAGAGGAGAACGTGTGTGTGTGTGTGTGAGAGGAGAACACGTGTGTGTGTGTGAGAGGAGAACATGTGTGTGTGAGAGGAGAACGTGTGTGTGTGAGGAGAACGTGTGTGTGTGAGGAGAACGTGTGTGTGAGAAGAGAACGTGTGTGTGTGAGAGGAGAACGTGTGTGTGTGTGAGAGGAGAACGTGTGTGTAAGAGGAGAACGTGTGTGTAAGAGGAGAACGTGTGTGTGTGTGTGTGAGAGGAGAAGGTGTGTGTGTGAGAGGAGAACGTGTGTGTGTGTGTGAGAGGAGAACGTGTGTGTGAGAGGAGAACACGTGTGTGTGAGAGGAGAACGTGTGTGTGTGTGAGAGGAGAACGTGTGTGTAAGAGGAGAACGTGTGTGTGTGTGTGTGAGAGGAGAACGTGTGTGTGTGAGAGGAGAACGTGTGTGTGTGTGTGAGAGGAGAACGTGTGTGTGTGTGTGAGAGGAGAACGTGTGTGTGTGTGAGAGGAGAACGTGTGTGTGTGTGTGAGAGGAGAACGTGTGTGTGTGTGAGAGGAGAACATGTGTGTGTGAGAGGAGAACGTGTGTGTGTGTGTGAGAGGAGAACACGTGTGTGTGTGTGAGAGGAGAACATGTGTGTGTGAGAGGAGAACGTGTGTGTGTGAGGAGAACGTGTGTGTGTGAGGAGAACGTGTGTGTGAGAAGAGAACGTGTGTGTGTGAGAGGAGAACGTGTGTGTGTGTGAGAGGAGAACGTGTGTGTAAGAGGAGAACGTGTGTCTGAGAGGAGAACGTGTGTGTGAGAGGAGAACGTGTGTGTGTGAGAGGAGAACACGTGTGTGTGTGTGAGAGGAGAACACGTGTGTGTGTGTGAGAGGAGAACGTGTGTGTGTGAGAGGAGAACGTGTGTGTGAGAGGAGAACGTGTGTGTGTCTGAGAGGAGAACGTGTGTGTGAGAGGAGAACGTGTGTGTGTGAGAGGAGAACGTGTGTGTGTGAGAGGAGAACACGTGTGTGTGTGAGAGGAGAACGTGTGTGTGTGAGAGGAGAACACGTGTGTGTGTGTGAGAGGAGAACGTGTGTGTGTGAGAGGAGAACGTGTGTGTGAGAGGAGAACGTGTGTGTGTCTGAGAGGAGAACGTGTGTGTGAGAGGAGAACGTGTGTGTGTGAGAGGAGAACGTGTGTGTGTGAGAGGAGAACGTGTGTGTGTGTGTGAGAGGAGAACACGTGTGTGTGTGTGAGAGGAGAATGTGTGTGTGTGAGAGGAGAACGTGTGTGTGTGTGTGAGAGGAGAATGTGTGTGTGAGAAGAGAACGTGTGTGTGTGAGAGGAGAACGTGTGTGTGTGAGAGAGGAGAACGTGTGTGTGTGAGAGAGGAGAACGTGTGTGTGTGTGTGAGAGGAGAACGTGTGTGTGTGAGAGGAGAACGTGTGTGTGTGAGAGGAGAACACGTGTGTGTGTGTGAGAGGAGAACACGTGTGTGTGTGAGAGGAGAACACGTGTGTGTGTGAGAGGAGAACACGTGTGTGTGTGTGAGAGGAGAACGTGTGTGTGTGTGTGAGAGGAGAATGTGTGTGTGAGAGGAGAACGTGTGTGTGTGTGTGTGAGAGGAGAACGTGTGTGTGTGAGAGGAGAACGTGTGTGTGAGAGGAGAACCTGTGTGTGTGAGAGGAGAACACGTGTGTGTGTGTGAGAGGAGAACGTGTGTGTGAGAGGAGAACGTGTGTGTGTGAGAGGAGAACACGTGTGTGTGTGAGAGGAGAACACGTGTGTGTGTGAGAGGAGAACACGTGTGTGTGTGAGAGGAGAACACGTGTGTGTGTGTGAGAGGAGAACGTGTGTGTGTGTGTGAGAGGAGAATGTGTGTGTGAGAGGAGAACGTGTGTGTGTGTGTGTGAGAGGAGAACGTGTGTGTGTGAGAGGAGAACCTGTGTGTGTGAGAGGAGAACACGTGTGTGTGTGTGAGAGGAGAACGTGTGTGTGAGAGGAGAACGTGTGTGTGTGAGAGGAGAACACGTGTGTGTGAGAGGAGAACGCGTGTGTGTGAGAGGAGAACACGTGTGTGTGAGAGGAGAACGTGTGTGTGTGAGAGGAGAACACGTGTGTGTGTGAGGAGAACGTGTGTGTGTGAGGAGAACGTGTGTGTGTGAGGAGAACGTGTGTGTGAGAAGAGAACGTGTGTGTGTGTGAGAGGAGAACGTGTGTGTGAGAGGAGAACGTGTGTGTGAGAAGAGAACGTGTGTGTGTGAGAGGAGAACGTGTGTGTGAGAAGAGAACGTGTGTGTGTGTGAGAGGAGAACGTGTGTGTGAGAGGAGAATACATGTGTGTGAGAAGAGAACGTGGGTGTAAGAGGAGAATACGAGAATACCTGTGTGTGAGAGGAGAACACATGTGTGTGTGTGTGTGTGTGAGAGAGTGCCAGAATGAATTATGGCTTGCACGGCCCCTCATATGCATCTGCAACATATAAAAATGAATTTACTTACAAAGCAGGTCTTGAAGAAAGCAGAAGGATCATCGCCCAAGATGACCGGCAGTCCCCGAAGACAAAGGCATCTGACGTCTGTTGGCTCAGTTGTCTAGACGATAGTGAACATTGAATAAAACACTTTATAAGGACACTGACTGTAATTTACAAGAAATGACAAGAAGAGATTAAGGAAAAAAACAAAACGGAAATAGGAGATAAAATTATGAGAATAGAGAATGCAGAGGTAAAAAAAATGTGTAGAAAATGAATAGAAGAGGGGAGAAATAGAGAAGAGAAGGGGGGGGGGGGGAATTAGACAAGAAACAAAAAGGATAAGGAGGAAAAGCTGCATAGGAAAACAGGACTGATGTAGGTATGTTAAATTACCTTTGTCTGGCGTAAAAGTTCAGCCAAAAGCTGACCAGTAAGTCCTTTTTTCTTTTTGAAGAGGTCCATGAGGCTTGGAGACAAATGGTCAAGTGCATCCAAGAAGTTTTCTCTGAGATTTTTCCCTACCACTCTGCTAAATTCATAATAAACCTGAAACATGGCAAACAATGCATTAGTCAATGTTCACACTGTTTAATCTGACACACTCAACACTACATGATATGTAGAAACTTAACACAAACCTGATTTTCTGTAAAAAGAGCTGGCCAACGATGCACCACCTGGCTGATGGCAGGCTTCTCGTTGACAATCTCCTTTCTGCGAAAAGCAAACGTCACATCCATCTCTTTCTTAACCAGGGATTCCATTGGCTTTGTCTTCATCATTTCATTGACCAGAACCTCACGAGCTACTTCCATGTTCTGGTCATTCATCCCCTCTGGAAAATCAGGCAGGAAATTTATTTCCCCTTTCTTTGGCTTCTTGATCTGTGTGTTGGGAGGATCGCCATTTGTAGTGCCACTTCCTCGCTTGCCACCATTGACAGTAACATCAAGTCGACCCAGCTGCCGCATTTTGGTTCTATAATTACCCATTTTAAACTTAAGGCTATTTTTCCAACCGTTCCAGCCAGAGGGTGACCCGGTTTCTTTAAGGCATGGGTGTGTTTGCACTAAAGCCTTAGCAACAGTCTCAAAATCTTCCTTCGTTGGGTATGCTTTAAATGCATACATGGTCTCAGCCAATTTCTCGAGTATGTCATGCTTTAGTTCTTTTGTGACTTTAAGAAAGCTTGCATCCCTGAGATAATGCAGGTTACCTTGGCGTAGTCTATACTCTACATCGACTTGAAATTTTGGAATTTCAAATACCTCTGGCCACTGAGAACTTCTATCCAAAGAGATGGACAGGATCTCAGTGTCTGCTTGGCTGCTTGTGTCACTAAATAATTCAGAACCTCCAGGGACTGGTACAAGCTCAATGATAGGGATGATTTTGATCGTTGGTTTATCTGGGAGCTCAGACAAGTCTGTGAGGTTGCATAATTCATTGTTAAATTCAGGATCTTGGTACTGTAAGGTAAAATTGTAATTTGTTTGGAGAGTGCCTTTAAGCCAGCTAATCAAATCTTCAAGTATGTATGGTCGAGGGTTCATTGTCATCTTTCTTATATCTCCCTCAGAGACGATAACTCGCATTGTTAATTTCTGTTCCATGGCCATCTGGGGGAAAAAAAAATGACAGACAGCTGTTTAGCAAAGTACAAATCGTCTCAGTGTCACCATAAGCTCTCCTTGCACACTGTATGCTGATAATGGGAGGACATCATTTAAATCTGACATCTTCAACACACACATAGAAGTAACACTATCACAATGAAGTTGGTAAGATCTCAAATGCTCCCTGTACCATGCGGCCAATTTGTGACAGACAAATAGAATCTCTACATTAACTGCAACTATCTTGTGAATCTGGACGAATGCAGGGAGACCAGAGCATGACCCAGAAGACAGTATCATGCCTGGTTGATACTTGATTCCATCTACACTGACAGATGCCGCTTCAAGCACCGACTCTGGTGTTGTAAAGTTTTGAGCAATTGCTGTCTGCACACTGTGAGGGAAGGTGGCAAGCAAAACCGGAGTTACCTCAGACATCTCAACTGATGGTCTGAAAAATGAGCTACAATCGAGATGGTAACTGACTGCCTTCTGGTGTCTTGTAGCAAGTGTCATGGCAACATTTTTAAAGTTCTGAGCAGTGCGAATTACCCTCTTAAAGAATTTATGCTTCCCCTCGAACCGCATTGTCCAAACCTCAGACAGGGGACCAAATTTCCTTACCAGCTGAGGATAATGTTCCACAAAGTGATGTTTTGGCCTTAAACGAAACTCTGGAAATGTTGACTGCAATAAGCGCCTGTGCTCTGCTATCTTACAGTCCAGAAAGTTAAGTGTCTCTTCTGTATGCGTTGGTGCTACAGCTAGCTCAGTAATATCTTTAAGCAGCATGAGAATTTCCCAAGTGTTGTCACCTTCAGGGACACAATGACCAATAAGAAATGGAAGGAGCCTTATGAGACACCAGTTCTCATGGCCATTTCCACCAATGGTCCCTTTACTGGAAAATCCCTTTCCAATAACCTGAGGTCGATCTGTTTTGTCACTAAATGAGTACTTGAAATACCTGATGGCCTGATTCAGCATATCTAGGGTGAAATAAGTCTTGCCTATCAGGTCTGTAAGGCAAAGGGACAATTCAACTGGAACAATACCTTCCAAAATATCATGCAAGATGTCAGGAGGGTACCCACTGACCACATGAAAGTGCTCAAGATTCTCAGTTAAAGGACATGCTCCTTTCACACCATAAGCTCGAGTCATTCCTGGGTTCTCTCTGATCTCTTGCACCTGCCTGTCATGGGACTCTTTGTCTCGGAGCTGAAAGAAACCAGAACATACCTCTTGTTGTTGAGTGTCTCTACTGCTTGCCACGCAGAATCTGCAGAACTTGTCGACAGTAAAACTCTCCAGGAAACCTGCAAGAGAGTGGGCAGCAAGATTGTCAGCTGCAACATACAAGACTGTACCTTTCACACTTGCACCTAGTTGCTCCAGGTAAACGCCATTCTGCTCCAATAATTTTAGATCATAGATCAGAGGTTGGAAAACCTTTGCATAACCACACTCCTTGACTGTGGAGGTATTGCACAGTAGAGCAAGTTGGATAGAGCTGAGGGTTGACCGATATTTTGAAGGTATGTTTGCAATAACCCAGTATACTGCACACATCTTGTGTTTTAGCTTTGATGTTCCAAGAGGATTGGCGACTTCAAAGTCATCAATGTAAAGTACAAGAGCAATTGTAAACTCATCTTTTGCAAGAAATGGATTTTCAGTAAAGTATTGCCCATCAGCATATGATCTGAATTCCTGAGGGACATGTACTTTCTCTGACATAGCTTTGTCTAAAACATCAGTTTTGTTAAGCAACTTCTGTAGCATAGGAACAATGGGAACATACGCAAGAGTTTTTTTGCCTTTCTCCACAACATATTCAATTGGATTTACCAGTGGAAACTCTCTACGCACATAGGCTGCTCTTTTTTTGGCAGTTCCTAAAGGTCCATCTTTGGAACAATGTGTCATCATGTTACTTTCTGACACAGCACTGATAATCTCTTTAATAACAGTCTCATCCATGTCAGCACAATATTTGTTTAATATGCCCCTGACTCTGTGTTGTACAAGTGGTTGTGAGAGCTTATTGATTTGACAGAGCTTCTCTATCACATCTTGCACTGAACTCTCTGGTATGTGTAAAACAGTGTGCATCTTTAGTAGTAAAGATGCCAAGTTGTGCTGAAGCTGTTTTTCTAAATCGTGCAGATCAGATTCAGTTACCTCATTCAACTCTTCTGTGTCCTCAATATCACCAGCATCTGACATCTGCTCTTGTGAAGCATTACTGTCATGGCTTATAATATTGTCACCAACAATTTCTGATTTAAACCTCTTTGAGATCTGTTGTTTGTGTACTTTACTCTTGTGTGCTTTGAAGGTGGAGTAAACACTGCTTTCAAAATTACAGTCTTCATAAGGGCATCTGACTTTATGATTTACTTTTAGATGTGCACGATGTAGATGAGTGAAAAAGTCACTCTCTGAACAAGACTCTGTAAATCCACAGGACAGACAACTAAACTTAGTTGGTATACTTTGTTGCTGATTTGGAGTTTTTGGGTGAATGCGGGATAGGTGAACTTTTAGTGCATTTAATGATTTAAATGTGCACAGACATTTCTGATGTAAACAAGGAAAAGGCTCGGTTCTGGTATAACCTCCGTGTTTTAGCCTGTAATGTTTAAACAATTGTGCTCTTTTTTCACAGCTAAAAGGACAATACTTGCACTTCCAAATCATTATTTAATCTGTCTTTAGACTTAACTCTAACAATTTCTCTTTATTTTCCCTGCAAATGAGCAAACATTAACAACATTTACCTTACGAAACCTAACAGACTGAAAAAGTCTGAACACTGACATCACATTTATTATTTTGCTTGTTTACGGTGAATTAGCTTTAATATAGGGCATTTTTAGTCACATACACATCTTAAGATACACATTCGCTTACGTTGTCTTAAAGGAACTTACCAGATAATAGGCCTTGGTAAACCGCGTAAAACAGCTGCACGTGTTCCCGCGATCTTCATGGAAAAAAACGGCGCTTGCAGCCGGCCGGGTGAAAGCCTAAAGGCAGTGAAACAGGTTAAAATCGTGTTTTACTGCACGCAATCAGCAACTATCTAGCGTTAACGCTAACCGTTAACCGTCAGTTTAAACATACACCTGCTCCTCTGTGCTCCTCTGTAAATGGCGCGTAAAGACGCTGATCTAGGATCAGTTTATTGTATGGAGCGCGTCTGTCAGTCAGCGCTTATACATGCATTCACTGGTTCAGAGGTAGCATATGAAAGGCGACGATCGACGCACAGTAATGTAAAGAAAGTGGGATAG
Source organism: Danio aesculapii (assembly GCF_903798145.1). Lineage (NCBI taxonomy): Eukaryota > Metazoa > Chordata > Actinopteri > Cypriniformes > Danionidae > Danio > Danio aesculapii. The sequence goes on along the minus strand of NC_079451.1, from coordinate 46,989,640 downwards.
AATGGTAAAATACGGGAGAATTTCGGCAAAAACGGGAGGGTGTACATGAGTGAAGTGAACAGGAAGTGTTTGTGGAGAAACAGTTTTGCGAGGGAACGCAAAACTTTGCGAGAGAACGCAAAAACTTAGAAATATATATTTTCCTCCCACCCATTTTTTTCCTTTCACCCATTTTTTTTTCACCCAACCAATTTTTTTCTCCTCCACTACGTCCTTTCCAGGGTTCCGTAATACCCCTCCCCTCACAGCTAAATAAACATTATACAGATAAGATAGCCAGTGTCTAAAAATGTCCGTCGAAATGGCGAAATTTTAAATGAGGTTTTTACAACTCTCGGAGTTAAACTCACCTTCCAGTTCTTTGCCAGCAGTGCCTGAATCCACACAACCACAACCAAAGGCAGAAACCGTCGACTCAGTGCGTGGCTGAAATCAATTTTACATACACACTGATACCTTAAGCAACTGCTCATTACTCTGTTAATAAGACAGTTGTCACAACTGGGAAAAAGAGGTGTGGTCTGTTCAATAACTTTTCAATTTAAGTTTATTGTACTTCAAATTATTTGCGCATTGGACTATGCCAACAAATTAGTAGAATATACTTAAAATTATAAAGTGATATCATCAAACTTTTTTGTTTTAGTGTATTATGCTTAAATATTTAAGTAGAAACTAAATCCGGGCTAACAGTGTAAGCCAGTAAAGAAAGTAAGTTAAAAAGCTGTCTTTCCATGTATGCACAGGCCCTATTGAGTTAGCTTAAATAAAAGTGAACTAATTTGTTGTAACTATCTTGAGTGACTCTTTTCAGTATTAAAATGATTATATAAGCTACATACTGTATACATCCAGCCAATTGCCGAGGCTAGCATATATTTATATATAATATATAGCTAATGAATCAAAGAACCACTGACTCTCGTCATTTCTTTGCCTACTTTTATTTAAAATTTGGGTCGAGTGTAATAGTACACTACCTTTTTTTTAGGACTACACCACTGGCTACACCTGCAGCTGAAGTCACAATTATTCGTCCTTCTGTGAATTTCTATTCAAAATATTTCCCGAATGATGTTTAACAGAGCAAGGAAATTTTCACAGTATGTCTGATAATATTTTTTCTTCGGGAAAAAGTCTTATTTGTTTTATTTCAGATAGAATAAAAGCATTTTTTAATTTTTTAAAACCATTTTAAGGTCAATATTTTTTGCCCAATTAGGCAATATTTGTTTTCGATTGTCTACATAACAAGCCACTGTTAAACAATGACTTTCCTAATTACCCAACTTGCCTAGTTAACCTAAATAAGCCTTTAAATGTCACTTTAAGCTGTATAGAAGCGTCTTGAAAAATATCTAGTCAAATATTATTTACTGTCATCATGGCAAAGAGAAAATAAATCAGTTATTAGAAATGAGTTATTAAAACTATTATGTTTAGAAATGTGTTGAACGAAATCTTCTTTCGGTAAAACAGAAATCTGGAAAATACAGGAGGGCTAATAATTCTGACTTCAACTTTAACCCTACCACTTACTTTCTGTATGATTCGTAAGCCTTTTGAAATATTGGGACATCAGCAATGTCCTCATAATTCACCATCACCTTGTAATTCCTGTGTCAAACCCATGCCACAACACATTTGTGTCCAAATATGTCGCAAAAACACACACACACACACACACACACACACACACACACACACACACACACACACACACACACACACACACACACACACACACACACACAAACATAGTCTAACACACAGACACACAAACAGTCTTGCACACATATTTTGCATTGTGAAAGTAAAATTTGCTGACGGAGACGATTGTGCTGTCTACTGATGGTCAGTGCGGTTGTTCTCATGACACAAATACACACCACAGACACACACACAGACACACACACAGGAAGAAAGAGAGAAACACATGTCAAAGAATCCTGAATTAAAGAGAAATCCACAGTTATGCTGAAATATGTTTGATATGTCAAATAAAAACTTACATTATATGTCAAACTATCCTTTTAAAAACTCGTCATTTTAGAAAAGAAACATGTCTTAGATTGAAATTCAGATTTTTTTTATTAGAATAAACTTATTATTATAATAACATTTTCATAATCATTTAATTAGTTATTATTATAAAGATATTTTAAGTTTTAATAATATTTAACATGTAATACTGATTTTATGATTATATTAATATAAATTACAATTATAATTTACAATACTGTTCTATATTTTTAGAATAATATATTCATTCATTTTTCTTTACCTTTGTCCTTTATTCATCAGGGCAGAATGAACCACCAACTATTCCGGCATATGTTTTACATAGCAGATGCCCTTCCAGCCGCAACGCAATACTGGGAAACACACATACACACTTATTCAGACACACACTCATACACTACGCTCAATTTAGTTCTAGTTCAATTCCCCTATAACACATGTGTTTGGACAGTGGGGGAAACCAGAGCACCCATAGGAAACCCACACGAACACAGGGAAAACATGCAAACTCCAAACAGAAATGCCAACTGACCCAGCAGGGACTCGAACCAGCGACCTTCTTGCTGTGAGGCGACAGTGCTAACCATTGAGCCACTGCACCACCCAGATTGTTAAATAATTATTATATATTTTTTAAATAGTTTTTTCTAAAAATAAAAAATAACAATAACAACTAAACAACTAAATAAATAGTTTTTAACAAGCAAATATGATACTGTAAACGTGAGGATGAAAAAAAAATATATATATATATATATACAGTTAAAGTCAGAGTTATTAGCCCCCCTTTGAATTTTATTTTCTTTTTTAAATATTTCCCACATGTTGTTTAACAGAGCAAGGAAATTTTCACAGTATTTCCTATAATACGTTTTCTTGCGGAGAAAGTCTTGTTTGTTTTATTTCGGCTAAAATAAAAGCAGTTTTTATTTTTTTATGAACCATTTTAAGGTCAAAATTATTAGCCCTTTTAAGCTAATTGTTTTTTTTTTTTTTTTTGACTGTCTACATCGTTATACAATAATTTGGCTAATTACCCTTACCTGCCTAAGGCAAGGCAAGTTTATTTGCACATTTCATACACAGTGGCAATTCAAAATGCTTTACATAAACAAGAAAAAAAAAAGACAAGTATAAGAGAATAAAACTAAAAAACAAACAAACAATAAAATGATTAAAAACAGATTAAATGTGTTAAAGCAGGTCATAAAAGAATGGGGAAAAAAAAGAAAAACATAATAGTGTGATCTGTGGGACGTAGCACAGTGCTCATTCAGTAAAGGCACAGCTAAACAGATGTGTTTTCAGTCTTGATTTGAATGTGCCTAATGTTGGAGCACATCTGATCATTTCTGGAAGCTGATTCCAGCAGCAGGGGGCGTTGTTAGTAGCTGAAAGCCGATTCACCCTGCTTTGACTGAACTCCTGGAATTTCTAATTTATATGATCCTAAGGATCCGAGTGATCTGTTAGGTTTGTATTCAGTGAGCATATCTGTGATGTATTGAGGTCCTAGGCCATTTAGTGATTTATAGACCAGTTATAATGCTTTAAAATCTATTCTGAGTGTAACTGGGAGCCAGTGTAAAGACCTGAGGACAGGTGTGATGTGCTCTGATTTCCTGCTTCTGGTCAGAATTCTGGCAGCAGCGTTCTGGATGAGCTGTAACTGTCTGACTGTTGAAGTCAGAGTTACAGTATTAGCCCCCCTGAATTATTAGCCCCCCCTGTTTATTTTTTTCTCCAATTTCTGTTTAATGGAGAGAAGATTTCTTCAACACATTTCTAAACATAATAGTTTTAATGACTCATTTCTAATAACTGATTTATTTTATCTTTGCCATGATGACAGTAAATAATATTTGACTAGATATTCAGATTATCAACTAGATTATCAAGACACTTCTATACAGCTTAAAGTGACATTTAAAGGCTTAACTAGGCTAATTAGGTTAACTAGGCAGGTTAGGGTAAATAGGAAAGTTATTGTATAATGATGATTTGTTCTGTAGACTATCGCAAAAAATATAGCTTAAAGGGGCTAATAATTAAATTAAAAACTGCTTTTATACTAGCCAAAAAAAAAAAAACAACAACAACACAAATCAAAATAAATAAATTAATGATAAATAACAACAAATGGAATAAATATATGAATGTATGAAAAAACGAATTAAAAAAAATCAATATATGAATAAATAGAAACAAATTAATAAACAAATTAATTAATAAATACAGTGTGTTGGTTTTCCTGAGTGTGTCATAGTGAAAGGACGTCAGCGATGCGGAAGTGTGTTTTACAGCAGAGGGCGCTGCTGACAAACACTGCACAAATACAGCTTTACATATGAGGAGTTTCAGCTCTTCAACACTCAACTCTACGGGGGAAATTCTAAGAGATAATGCCATTGTATTTGTGTCTGTGTGTGTATGTGAATGCATATGTGTGTGTCTATTCGTCACATACGATCACCGTAATCTTCAGCTGAATAATGAAGAATGATGAAACTTCATCATGAGTTTCATCACGTCTCTTTCACTTTCTGAAAAGGTAAGCACTTGTTTTTGACCTCATTTTAAGTCTAAAGGAAATTTGCATTAAGATATTGTCATGTTCAAGCAAATAATATGTGCTTAAACATGAAAATATGTTAATATAAATGTCCTTTAGGCTAAAAGAATGCAGCATTTTTTGTATTTACTTTTGATAATGTAAGAACATCAGTTTAAAATAATCAGCTGCTTGCGTTTGTTTACTTGTATTGTTTTATTATCATATACTGTATTGAAATGTCAAATCTCCATTAAAGTTTGTTCAGCTAGTTAACTGTAGATGGAAACAGAAAGTTTCAGTTAACAGGTGCAGCTTCATGATCAGATAAAATGATGATGATGATGAAAACCCCATTGCAAAAACAAGTGCGAGAGTTTCATTATATCTATGACTAAAATTAAATTGAAAAAAATTAAATTAAAAAAATTCAATAGAATTAAAAGGGGGAAAATTGAGAAAAATAACAAGGAATGTGTTTTTAAAAGCTTTACATTATTTTTATTTAAATATGCGGAGCACAAAATTAGTCATAAGTATACTTTCTTTATAAATTAAGATTTATACATGATCTGAAAGCTAAATAAACCTTGCATCAATGAATTGTTTGTTATAATCAGACAATATTTGGCCTGAAATACACCTGTTTTAATAAAAAGTTAAAAAAAAAATTATAAGACAAAATTAAACGATGGCTAATTGTGTATTTGAATGTATAATGTGTGTTTTTTTTAAGCTTTACATTATTTGTATTTAAATATGTGGCGCACAAAACCAGTCATAAGTATATATATATTTTTTTTAAATGTTGTCTTTTAGTTAAATGTTATCTTAAAGCGAAATAAATTAATGTATTTACATTAATGTATTGTTTGTCATGATTGGACAATATTTGGCCTGAAATACATCTGTTTCAATAAAGAGTTTGATTATTTTTATAAGATGAACTTAGTTGAACTCTAACAAGGGCTAGTTGTGTTACCGAATGTTGAATGTGTTTTTTATATGTGGCCCACTAAACCAATCATAAGTATAATTTGCTCTAAAATACATGATCTTAAAGCTAAATAATCTTTCCATTAATCTATTGTTTGTTATGATTGGACAATATTTGGCTAAAATACACCTGTTTAAATAAGAGTATGATTATTTATATAAAACTTAGTTGAACTTAAACAAAAGCTAGTTGTGTAACCGAATGTGGAATAAGGTTGTCATGATACTGGGATTCACTACCAATCCATACTGAAATTTTTAAAAAGGTCAATTTCTGATATCGATTGGTACCAAATTCCAGGACCGTGACAACCCTAATGTGGAATGTGTTATTTATTTATTTATTTATTTACATTATTTGTATTTAAATATGTGGACCACAATATCTGTCATAAGTATCACTTTATAGTAATTGAGATTTACAGTATATATGATCTGAAAGCTAAATAACCTTTCCGTTAACGTATTGCTTGCTAAGATTTGAAAATATTGGGCCCAAAATACTTGTTTCAATAAGTTTGATTTTTTTAAACCTAGATGAACTTAAACTAGGGCTAGTTGTGTATACACATTTGCAATGTGTGTGTTTTTTAAAACATTCCATATAAGTATATACTGTATTTTTTTACAAATTGAGATTTATACATGATCTGAAAGCTAAATAAACCTTGCATTCATGTATTGTTTGTTATGATTGGACAATATTTGACTAAAATACACCTCTCTAAATAAGAGTTTGATTATTTTTATAAGACAAACCTAGTTGAACTTAAACAAGGGCTTGCTGCATAATCAAATGTGGAATAGGGTTGTTACGATATTGGAATTCGGTACAAATCCATATTGAAGATTTTAAAACGTCCATTTCCGATACCTATTGGTATCGATTGGTACCGAATTCCAGGATCGTGACAACCCTAATGTGCAATATGTTTTTTTTTTATTAAATGGACCACAAAGCCAAACATAAGTATAATTAGCTTATACAAATTTAGGTTTATACATGATCTGAAAGCTAAATAATCTTTCCATTAATGTATTGTTTGTATTGGTCAGACAATACTTGGCCCGAAATACATCTATTCAATTCAATTCAATTCACCTTTATTTGTATAGCGCTTATACAATGTAGATTGTGTCAAAGCAGCTTCACATAAAAGGTCATAGTAAATAGGAACAGTGTAGTTCAGTTTGTAGTGTTTAAGTTCAATTCAGTTTAGCTCAGTTCAGTGTGGTTTAATAATCACTACTGAGAGTCCAAATATTGAAGGGCAAATCCAATGATGCGCAGCTCTACAGATCCCGAACCATGCAACCAGTGACATCTCTTTCAATAAAAAGTAAATTATTTTTAATAAGACTAACCTAGTTGAACTTAAACAAGGGCTAGTTGTGTAATCGAATGTGGAATAAGGTTGTCATGATACTGGAATTCGGTACAAATCCATACTGAAATTTTTAAAAAGGTCCATTTCTGATACTGATTATTACCAAATTGCATTATCGTGACAACACGAATGTGGAATGTGTTTTTTTTTTTTTTAAGTTTTACATTATTAATTAATTTTATTAATTAATTTTACATTATTAATATAATTTTACATTATTATATATTATTTTCATTTAAATATGTGGACCAGTGTTTAAAATTGAGATTTATACATGATCTGAAAGCTAAATAAACCTTCCATTAATGCATTGTTTGTTATGATTAGACAATATTTGGCCGAAATATATCTATTTCAATAAAGAATTTGATTATTTTTTTATAAGACGAACTTAAACAGGGGCAAGTATTGGAAAATAATGTTGAGTGTGTTTTTAAAAGTTTTACATTATTTGTATTTAAATATGTGGAGCACAAAGCCAATCGTGAGTATCACTTTTAAGAAATTGGGATTTATGCATCATCTGAAATCAACCTTGCATTAATGTATTGTTTGTTAATATTGGGCAATATTTGCCCTGAAATACGCTTACTGGCCACTTTATTAGGTACACCTGTCCAACTGTTCGTTAATGCAAAGCTCTAATCAGCCAATCACATGGCAGCAACTCAATGCATGTAGGCATGTAGACATGGTCAAGACGATCTGCTGCAGTTCAAACTGAGAATGGAGGAAGAAAGGGAATTTAAGCGACTTTGAATGTGGCATGGTTGTTGGTGCCAGACTGGTCTGAGTATTTCAGAAACTGCTGATCTACTGGGATTTCCACGCACAACCATCTCTAGGGTTTACAGAGAATGGTCTGAAAAAGAGAAAATATCCAGTGAGCGGCAGTTCTGTGGGTGCAAATGCCTTGTTGATGCCAGAGGTCAGAGGAGAATGGTCAGACTGGTTCCGGCTGATAGAAAGGGAACAGTAACTCAAGTAAGGACTCATTACAACCGAGGTCTGCTGAAGAGCATCTCTGAACACACAACAAGTCCAACCTTGAGGCAGATGGGCTACATCAGCAGAAGACCACACCGGGTGCCACTCCTGTCAGCTAAGGACAGGAAACTGAGGCTACAATTCACACAGGCTCACCAAAATTGGACAATAGAAGATTGGAAAGCGTTGCCTGGTCTGATGAGTCTCGATTATGCTGCGACATTCAGATGGTAGGGTCAGAATTTGGCATCAACAACATGAAAGCATGGATGCATCCTGCCTTGTATCAACAGTTCAGGCTGGTGGTGGTGGTGTAAAGGTGTGGGGGATATTTTCTTGGCACACTTTGGGCCCATTAGTACCAATTGAGCATCGTGTCAACACCACAGCCAGATTGAGTATTATGACTGACCATGTTCATCCCTTTATGACCACAGTGTACCCATCTTCTGATGGCTACTTCCAGCAGGATAACACACCATGTCATAAAGCGTGAATCATCTCAGACTGGTTTCTTGAACACGACAATGAGTTCACTGCTCAAATGGCCTCCACAGTCACCATATCTCAATCCAATAGAGCACCTTTAGGATGTGGTGGAACAGGAGATTCGCATCATGGATGTGCAGCTGACAAATCTGAATATCTGGAATATGAGACAAAAAAAATCCAAATATTGAAAAATAAAATCATCTTTAAAGTTCTCAGCAATGCATATTAATAATCAATCCTTACATTTTGATATATTTTTAGTAGGAAATGTACTAAAAGTCTTAAAGGAATATAATCTTTACTTGATATTCTCACAATTTTGACCCATACAATGTATTTTTGACTATTGCTAAAAGTATAGTCCTGCAACATAAGACTGGTTTTGTGGTTCAGGGTCACACTATATGACTGATTAAGCTCATGCTTTCAGTTAAGTCCATTATGTAATTGCGAGCATGTTTATAAGTACATGATTTATATTTAAAGCAGTCGAGGTGCTGCATCTACACAACACCTACATAACAGCAACATCAACTAATTCTGGCTAATGGCACACAATATGCAAACACGTGAATCCATTCAGCATTTGTTTACAGTAACATGAATGATGTACAAGCATTTTGTATTACATAAAATGTCTTTCACAAAACTTACACTGACTGGTGGCCACTTTATTAGGTACATCATTAAGGCAAAAATTAAACAAGCTGATCATATGAAAATGGTCAAGATGATCTGCTGAAGGTCAAACTAGCAGAAGGTTTAATACAGTTTCTTAATTATGGTGGCTTGAGAAAGCCAACATACTGTTACACTACATAAACGTATTATTCTTCCATCTAAATCTTCTTATGCTATTTTAAGAACGCATCTCATACTACAACCACCGAACTAACTCCAAACTATACTCAATTAAGTTGTTATATTTTTTTCCAACTGATCTGACTTACGTTTTTTCCAAAACTGACCTGGAAAATTCGGAAAAGTCCCATTGACTTAACATTGGGCCAAACTTTGTGACCTCATAACTTTGGACCAGGCTGTCATACAGACTTAAGATTGGGCTCATTTAGCTCATTTAGACTACCAATCTGCCAATCACTGATGACCTTTCAGCTTATTAGCCACACCCTAGCAACCACTTACAGCACCCTAGCAACTGTCCCATAGACTTCTATTGTAAAAAAAACTGCCATTGACTTTACATTGGACATACTAACAACACACTAGTTCATACTAGCAATATACTGATCCATACTAGAAACATATTAACAACACATTAATCATATGTAATCATATCTAGCAACATGCTAATTCATACTAAATTCATTCTAGAACCATGCTAATTTATGTTAGCAACTGCCTAGCAACTACTCAGAACACCTTAGCAACCGCCTAGCAACACCTTAGTAACCACCTAGGACACCCTAGCAATGCCTTAGCAACCACCTAGGACACTCTAGCAACAGTTTAGCAACGCCTTAATAACTATCAGAACCCCCTAGCAACCACTCAGAACGCCCTAGCAATGCCTTAGCAACCACTTAGCAACACCTTAGCAAACACCTAGCAACTACTCAGAACACCCTATCAACCACATCAGCAACACCTTAGCAACCACCTAGCAACCACTCAGAACACCACAGCAACCGCCTAGCAACACTATAGCAACCACTTGGGACAAACTAGCAACCGCCGAGCGACCAATCAGTACACCTTAGCAACAGCCTAACAATGCCTTAGCAACCACCTAGGACACTCTAGCAACTGTCTAGCAACGCCTTAGTAACCACTAAGAACACCTTAGCAACCACTCAGAACACCCAAGAAATGCCTTAGCAACTATCTAGAACACCCTAGCAACCACCCAGCAATGCCTTAGCAATCACACAAACTAGCAACACCCTAGCAACCACTCAGAACACCCTAGCAACATCTTAGCAACCACATAAAATACCCTAGCAATGCCTTAGCAACTACACAGAACATCCTAGCAACCACCTAGCAACACCTTAACAATTACCTGCAACACCCTAGCAACCTCCTAGCAACACCTTAGCAACTGCCTAGCAACCACCAAGAACACCTTAGCAACCGCCTAGCAACACCTTAACAACCAGAAAAAACACCCTAGCAACGCTTTAGCAACGACTCAGAACCCCTTAGCAATTGCCTAGCAACCACTCAGAACACCCTAGCAACCACTCAGAACCCGGTTTCCCCCATACTCCGGTTTCCCCCACAGTCCAAACACATGTGATTTAGGTGAATTGAATAAACTAAATTTAAATTAGTGAATGAGTGAAAGTGAATGAGTGTGTGTGTGAATGGGAAAATGTATGGGTGTTTCCCAGTACCGGGTTGTGGCTGAAAGTGCATGCGTTTTGTAAAAAAATATATGCTGTAATAGTTGTCGGTTCATTCCACTGTGGCAACCCCTCATAAATAAGGGACTAAGCCGAAGAAAATGAACAGTGTTGTGCTCCTATAATAAGGATCTTTTAAATAAAATCAAACTGCCTCAAATGTGAATTCGGCTGCAGAACACTTGTTCCCAGCTAAGCCACAATTTTCTCTTCACACGCCGAAAAAGGTCATTGTTTCTGTGAATATGAGCTGTGGCGAACACACACTGCCAGAGATTTGCTGCCATCAGCAGTTTCAGTGTGAATAATGGTAGGATATGACACCACTAGCTTCTGTGTGCTTTAAATATGATTACACTCTAGAGATGGAGGCTGGAGAACGCCGGACAAACATCGCAGCTTCTCCATGATGGACATCCAGCATTCTTCAGCCTCCGGCGTCTAGACTGCAGCTCTGCTCAAGAAGTTCGGCCATAGGAGAAATGATCGTGCCCAACTGAGCCTGGTTTCTCTCGAGGTTTTTTATCCTTCACTTTGGTCAATTGGTGAAGTTTGTTCCTTGATACTGGCTTGCTTGGTTTGGGACTTGTAGAGCACCACATCGATGGACTTGCTCTTCAGTGTTTGGATTTTCAGCATTGAAATTTAAACCACACTGAACTGAACTTCAACTCTGAAAACTGGACTGACAGTTTTAATTGACTATAATCTTCTCTGTGAAGCTGCTTTGACACAATCTACATTGTAAAAGCGCTAGAGAAATAAAGGTGAATTTAATTGAAAAGAGATGATGAATGCTTGATTCTGATTGGCTGATGAGCATTTTAGGGTCTGCAGTTATTTTCATAAAAAGGCACAGCTAAAGTAGTTCCGGCAGGTTTTGGTTTTAGGTGCATGATGGCTCATTCACACCGAATGCATCCTTGCTTCTTAAAAACACTTGATGCGGCACTCTGGAATGTGCCACTATGGGGGAAACCGGAGCACCCGGACGAAACCCGCGCCAACAGAGGAGAACATGCAAACTCCACACAGAAACGCCAACTGGTTCAGTCAGGACTCGAACCGGTGAGCATTTTGCTGTGAGCTGACAGTGCTAACCACTGAGCCACCGTGCCGCCCCTGAATTAAAATGTTTATTGAATTATTAGAAAAAGAAACACTCTAGACCAGTGTTTCCCAACCCTGTTCCTGGAGGCACACCAACAGTTCATGTTTTGGATGTCTCCCTCTTCTGACCCATTAACTTCAGGTTTTGGAGTCTCTTCTAATGCAGAGTTTCCCAACCCTGTTCCTGAAGGCACGCCAACAGTACACATTTTCATCCTCTCCCTAATCAAACACACCTGAAACAACTCATCAGAACATTAGAAGAGACTCCAAAACCTGAAGCTAATGGGTCAGATGAGGGAGACATCCAAAACATGAACTGTTGGTGTGCCTCCAGGAACAGGGTTGGGAAACACTGCTCTAGACCAAGCAGACTGAAAAATCAGACTGATGAAGATACTGAACCATCACATTTAAATAATCACAATGAACAGCAACCTGAGACACCACTCAGTGATGAGAGGAGGGTGACTGACACTCAAGAAATGTGTGCATCTATTATTGCTGGAGTGGAGTAACAGTGGAGTAGCAACTAGTGTTGTAACTTCTGTAATATCAGACATGGAAGAACTGGTGCATGAAATACATTCTGATATTAAAAGTAATGTAATGAATTTTCTTCGGCGACGCAGTGGCGCAGTAGGTAGTGCTGTCGCCTCACAGCAAGAAGGTCGCTGGTTTGAGCCTCGGCTAGGTCAGTTGGCATTTCTGTGTGGAGTTTGCATGTCCTGCGTTCAAGTGGGTTTCCTCCGGGTGCTCCGGTTTCCCCCACAGTCCAAAGACATGCGGCACAGGTGAATTGGGTAGGCTAAATTGTCCGTAGTGAGTGTGAATGAGTGTGCATGGATGTTTCCCAGAGATGGTTTGCAGGTGGAAGGGCATCCGCTGCATAAAACAAATGCTGGATAAGTTGTCGGTTCATTCCGCTGTGGCGACCCCAGATTAATAAAGGGACTAAACTGAAAAGAAAATGAATGAATGAATGAATTTTCTTCCAGCAAATGATTTTGCAACAGCATCCCAGACAGATGACGGCTTTAGTAGTCTGAATAATCCATTCACATGTCTAAACACAGAACACAAATGGAAGAAATATGTCAAGGACAAATGGGCTGTTGTTGATCCTACTGAGATCAAGCTAGGGGTACGATTTGACAGATTGAATCGAGTGACAAGGACTTACGATCGAGTTCCTGTAACCGACTAGTTCATTTACATTCCCCCTTTTGAACACGTTGCAGTTTTTAGAAATTCTGATATGTGTAAACATATGACAAGTCCAAGTGCGAGTACATCTGTCTATAAAGACTTTTGTGATGGGGAATCATGTAAAAACCACCCGCTTCTCAGTAAACGTAAATATGCACTTCAGATACAGTTCTACTATGATGATTTTGAATCTGCCAATCCGCTGGGCTCAAAGCAAGGCATTCACAAAATTGGAGTAATTTACTTTATTCTCAGGAAAAATGAATTCAAGTTTACTGAACATACATTTTGTCACGATCACCAGTGATCATAACTCCCAGATCGCTGGATCTCACACACAAACACACATGGACTACAATTCCGCCATTAATGGACTACATATTCAGTCATGCCACACACATACTCACACTTGCTCCAAGTCTCTACCAAACGGCAACCTCCCGCTCTTCCTCGGGAAGCCAATACGGAAGTAACTGAAACTGCAATTCATCTAAATTCCGCTTCTGGCTCCATAATAGAGCAAATTGCAATTGAGCCCACTGTTAGAATGGCCAACTTTACAGCAGAAAAAAAGGTGTTTACAGCCTGGTACAAAGAACGATTTTGGTTCATATAGCTATTATTACCCTCCATGACAACTGTGAGGGGGTGAATTTTTTTATAATTCATCCATTTCCTTTATATTAGGTTATATTAAGTTTGCATAATTAAGGGCGTGGCACTTTGAGTGACAGCTAGGTCTCGCTGGTCGCCGTCACTTCACCTCAGCTGAATCCGGCAGATTAGCCACTGATCTCGGCATATTCATCGTATTTTTGTTTTGTTTTATGTGGCTTTACACAGTCAGCTGCCTTTTGGACTTATTTCTTACAATTATCAGATGATATGGGATGCTGTGTGCACTTAATTGTGCTCACAAACCATTCACGTGGCCTCAGTTTTCCATGTGACTAAAGTTATATACTTGCATACCATCTCTATAAATGTATTAATATTTTTCTTTAGACCCGTAAAGCACTCCAGAATGTGACAGATTGATTAGCTGTAGGCTCTAGATCAGTCATCTGAAGCGTTATCATACAGTGTTATGCCTGGATTTCATCAATAGTCTTGCATTTACTAACACAGACTATATCTGAAGAGTTTGGAAGTATTCCGCGTTTCTTCCTGTAGAAAAACGTCATAAGAACAATGTTTAGTGGCTCAATGTATTACTACAGTGTTTTTAAAAGTCTAAACACTTTATTGATATAGTGTACAGCCAAGTACATGTGGTCAGAACACAAACGAGTCGCAGGTAATAAAGTATCAAGCGTTTCTCCCAAAGTAGTCTGTCTGCCAGGTCTAAGCAAAGTGCCAGCAGGTGTCTGTAGTTCCGCTCACTCTCCGCCTCTTTGCCCTTGTTTGGTATCGTGGGTGCGATGACGCGCGAACAAAATGGCGACGGTTGGCCGCACCTACTTGTAGCTTCTTTTGCAGTGTTCAGAAACCAATGGGTGACGTCACGGATACCATATATTTTACAGTCTATGGTCTCTACTATTTACACTCGCACCACCTGAGGATCGTCAGGGACTGATTACAAACACCATTTAAGCAGCACACACACTCATTCACATTGCTGAGTCTTGTTTTCTGTAAAGTGACATTACGACGCGTTTCTCTTAGTCTTGTTCCTCCGTGTTTTTGATCTTTGCCTGGTTTCCCTTTCCCCTTGTCTGCCGCCTGTCTACCGACCTCTCGCCTGTGTTTGACTACGATTCTGGACTGCCTTTATACATCTGTTTGCACCTGTGTTGACCATTGCCTCCCTGACTTTGAATAAACCTGCACGTGGATCCTAAACTTCAACTGTCTCTGTCACTCCCCGTGTTACACATTTATTGTCATGCACAGGATATTAAGAACTATGGATCTGATGTGTTGTACTCACTCCACGGAAGACATCCATCAGCCTACATGTTTAATTTAGTTTGTTAAGTGCAAAGATTCGTTTCAAAACTATTTCTATATTCAGTTCTAATTTCCAGCATCTGAATAAATGAACAATAATAATGAAGTGTGGTCAAAAAACCAACACAATCTCACGGCAATTCGTAACTTTTTGATTTAGCGGCTAATTCGTACAATTTAGTACGATTTGCTCATCCGCCAATGATGGTTGGGTTTAGGGGTGGGGGTCCTTTTTAAACTCGTACAATTTCGTACGACTGAACTCGTACGAATTAGCCACTAAACTGTCAAAACGTAAAATACTTACGTTTCCTCGTGAGATCAGGCTGCAAAAAACTGAGTTATATCCAAACACCTATTATTATGCCCCATATGGTGATGCGGACGTCTCCAAAACCCCACAGGTGGACAAATCTAAACTTGTTTTTATTAAAACAAATATAAATATGCATATAATAAATAATACTGCTAATAATAATAACATTATACAAATGTAAATGGTCATGAAAAAACTGAAAAGCCCCCCGAGGTGAAGGCATGGAGGCAGTGGTTTTTATACTTATGTAATATTTTATTCCTTTAATTCTTTTTCATTTGTAAAGATATTTGTGTATTGCTGTACATCCTGTGTGTATTAATCAATGTGCAAGCGTTTGGACTCACATAGGCGCATAACTAACGCGCTGGACTTTAGAGCATCTTTTAGTTGGTCAATGAATGGCACGGTCTGTTTTAGTTCTTCAAAGTTGCGACGCACCAACAATGTGCCTAAACACACCTCCTTTACAGACCAGCACACCCATGAGTCCACAAAGCAGTGCAAATGTATTTGCTTTTTAAACAATGGGGCGCAAAATGTAAAATTAGGGTTGCGCTGGTCTGAAAATAGCAACAAATCACGCCAAACACGTTTTGCGCAGGGTGTATGATAAGGCTATTACTGTTTTATTTTGCTTAACATGTATAGGTAGCTTCAGTTCTTGTATGTAACTCAACTCAATTTATTTCTATAGCACTTTCAACAAACCACAATGGGTACCAAAGTGCTGTACATAAAACACATAAACAGCATGCAAATATACACAAAAACCAAAATACATAAACTCGCATCACATGATTAAAAGCTAAAGAAAATAAGCGTGTTTTCAGTGACCTCTGAAAAGTCTCAAAAGTTGGAGCTGTTCTTAAGGAGAGTGGAAGGTCATTCCAGACTCTTGGAGCTGCTACTGAGAAAGCTTTATCACCTCGACATTTTAAGCACGATCGTCGAACTTGCTGATAGAGACGATCCTTAGCGCGAAGATATCTCACATGTTGGTGTATAATAATTAGCTCAGAAATATACTCAGGGGCAGAAATGTACTCTGCCCATATAAAAATGGGAATGTGTTTACCTCCTTTTCCACCTGGGGATACTCTTCCCGAGGCCCTCAGACTATGCAGAGTCACTGATCCGATCCAAGACCAGTGACGAGATGATCCCAAGGTTTCCATATCCTGGACCAGGCCGTATCCTGAGCAGCTACTGTGGTGGTCATGGAGGAGTGAAGAGCATGAGACTGATTCCTGTGACGCTCCAGAGACAGACGAGTCTTTGCTGAGGCCAGCTTCCAGCCTCCGCCGCTGAGACTGCAGCTCTGTACAAGACGTTTGGCCAGCGGAGAAATTAAAATGGTCGTGCCCAACTGAGCCTGGTTTCTCTCAAGGTTTTTTTTTCTTCACTTTCACCATTTAGTGAAGTTTTTTTTCCCTCTCCGCTGTCGCCACTGGCTTGCTTGGTTCGGGATCTGTAGAGCTGCGCATCGTTGGATTTGCTCTTTAGTGTTTGGACTCTCAGTAGTGATTATTAAACCACACTGAACTGAGCTCAACTGAACTGAACTTAAACACTACAAACTGAACTACACTGTTCCTATTTACTATGACCTTTTATGTGAAGCTGCTTTGACACAATCTACATTGTATAAGCGCTATACGCGAAAAAACGATGTCAGAAAACACATCCTGTGGCCATGGAAAATATGTTCATCTGTTTCAGAAAGGTCAAATTATAAAGAAAATTTAACCAGAACTCTACTAAAACTGGAGGGATAGTTCACGCAAAAATGAAAACTTACTCTATTTACTCTCCCTCAGGTGGTTCCAAATCTTTACTAGTTTCTTTCTTCCATTAAACGCAAAAGAAGATATTTTGAAGAATGCTGAAAACCTGTAACCATTGACTTCTATAGTAGGAAAAACTATTGAAGTCAATAGTTGACACCTTTTGTCAAAAATGCAGTATTATCTGAGAGTACAGCTTTGAATCAAGCCCGTTTTTTAACCCTCCTCCAGTTTATGAAGCCACTCCGAAGAACGAATGACACAAATAATAGCAGGTTGACAAAATAGCTTGTGGTTGCATGACGGAAGTCTCTCGGCTTAGAGAGAGAGATGACACTTCCTGAACTTCCTTGAACCCTCTCAGGCCATTCGCTGTAGCTATAAAAGGACACCAAATCCTTAGTCAGCATTACCAACTCAACCTACTTCCCATTTCTGATCAGCCTTCGAGTTATTGCCTTTTTTATTTTGCCTTTACTTTTTTTGACTATGTTCGGTGCATTTAAGGTCAGCCTTTAATCAAAATAGAAACGAGAGGTAAGCATCATCATCTTATTTTATATTATCTACATGCAACATCTACTTAAAACTGCTCTGAACTTGTAAAGCATATTAAAGAGTGTTTGACTTTGCTGTAATGTCATTGTATGCGTTGACCTCAGCAGGTTTGCGGATTGATGTTGCAAGCTCTGATTACGTTATATGTACAGATTAAAAGAAGTCAATGTTTGCACAGACTTAGTATCTGCTGAACTATATATATATGAGAGTTACTAAAAATGCTGCTGTGTTTTTAGTAGTGACTGCTCTGTTTTGAGCTCTAGTTGAGTTGGGTTTACCTCAACAACTGTGGATAAAGTTTAGATAGATCGTAGAATGAAGCTTGAAATGAATTGCATCTCACTCAACGTGTTATTCAACTAAATCAAATCTGACGCAAAAAATAATTCGTTTTGTCATGTCTTGAGTTTGGAGCGTGCATGTTTTATGCGTGTATGGACAAAATTATATAATGCTAATAATAATATTAATAATAATGCATGATTAATATAAAAGATCAAGTTTTTGAGATAACTGCCATATTTGAACAACGTTTGAAGTTTAAAAATGATTGTTTTAGAATTTTGTTCAGCATTTCAGAACAGCAGACTCAAAACGTGTCAATTAGAACAGCTTCTATAGATGACAGTAAATTAGTGATGCACTACTTTATTAAAATGAGCTGAAATGGCATCCAGCATTTTAAATGCAGACTTCGTTATGCAGTCAGCGGAATTTTACTTTCTGAACACAAAACGCACCGAAAAATAATATTAATGAAATGTATCAGTTATGGATGGATGTGGTGGTTATTGATCAACAAATGCACTGTTTATATGCATATTAAAGATATGCATTGCATATTATGGTATTAAGTCAATAAATTTCAAAAACATTCTTATTGTACACTACTTATTTCAAATGAGCTGAATCAACACAAATCCTGAGACTTTTTTAGAGATGACTTAAAAGTTTTATGTTCAATCCACTTTAATTTGTAAAAATGATTAAGCTAACTTAATCAGTTCATGTTGGGTCAACATTAAGGATTTGGGTGAAACCCAGCATTTTTTACAGTGTTGACTGCAAATAATGCAATCAAGTGGAATTTTACTTTTAGAACACAAAATGGGCCAATAATAACAACAACAACAACAACAACAACAACAACAACAACAACAACAACAACAATAATAATAATAATGATAATAAAATGTGTCAGTTATGGATGGATGTGGTGGTTATTGATCAACAGATTCTATAATCAAATAAATTTTTATATGCATATTAAAGTTTCTCAACTGCCATATTTGAACAACGTTTGAAGTTTAAAAATGATTGTTTTAGAATTTAGTTCAACATTTCAGAACAGCAGACTCAAAACGTGTCAATTAGAACAGCTTCTATAGATGACAGTAAATTAGTGATGCACTGCTCAACTACTAAATGCAACAAGAAAGTTAATAATACACTCAAAAAATAATTTTTTACTGCTTGTTTAAAGTACTAATTTAAATATGAGCTAAATC
This sequence comes from Danio aesculapii, assembly GCF_903798145.1. NCBI lineage: Eukaryota > Metazoa > Chordata > Actinopteri > Cypriniformes > Danionidae > Danio > Danio aesculapii. Next base: position 46,970,394 of record NC_079451.1, on the reverse strand, counting down.
AACAGAATTCCTGAGTTTTTTTTTTTTTTTACTTTTTATTTAAGATTTTTTCAAAATATATATATATATTTTTTTTTTTTACAGAACATCCCCTTCCCCAACAATTTAACCCCTTACACATGAGGTGATCCATAAAATAAATAAATAAAAAGCAATAATGAAATTATAATAAACAATAAAATAATAATAATAAACAAAAAATTAAAATAGTAACAAAAAAAATAATAAAAATAAATAAATAAAAAATAAAGAATAAATAAATAAATAAAAAGCAATAATGAAATTATAATAAAAAATAAAATAATAATAATAAATAAAAAATTAAAATAGTAACAAAAAAAATAAAATAAAAATAAATAAATAAAAAATAAAGAATAAATAAATAAATAAAAGGTATTGCCATCTTAATTACTTTACGGGGATACACTTGTACATCAAGTTACATTGCGTTGCATTGTAGTTACATCAAATTACGGTGACAGTAGGTTGAGCAACTTCTAAATATGTCATAATACTTTTCCACCTCTTCAGAAAAATATCAGTCTTCATTTGTAGACATGCAGTCATTTTTTCCATTATATAGACCTGTTTAAGTCTCTGAATCCACTGAGCCACCTTTGGAGAACTTTCTTCCATCCAGTGTACTGTTATCATTTTTTTTGCAACCAGTAATAATAAATCTTGTGTCTTCATTAAACATTTCTTTGGACAGTGCTCCCAGTAAGCACACAACTGGATCGAGGGGAATTTCTATATCTAGTATCTTATCTATTTCTTTTTTTAACATTTTTCCAAAATTCTTGAATCTTAGGTCAGTCCCAAAAAATGTGGGTATGATCTGCAATTTTACCACATTTTCTCCAACACAAAGCTACAGATGGTCCTTTTACATTACAAAAGGAGTATTAAAGTACCTCATTTTTACTTTCCAATCAAATTCTTTCCACAATTGACTATTAATTCCCTTATGACATCCTTCACATAACTCAGTCAGTCATGAGTTTTTTAGGGTCGACGTACTTGTTTTATGTTCAATCGAAGTTTGCAAAAACCATTAAGTTAACTTAATCGATTTGTGTTGGGACAACATGAACTTAATTTGGTTTATGTTTGAGCCACTTAAATTTGTACAAATGATTAAGTTAGCTTAATTAATTCGTCTTGGGTCAACATGAAGGAATTGTGGGGAACCCAGCAATTTTTACAGTGTACACTCAAAAATGACTTTTGTTTAAACTTTGATTAAACTACTTAAAATGAGTAGAAACAACACACTGCTTACATTGGGGGCGGGGGGGGGGGGGGGGGGGGGGGGGGTTATGTACAATCCACCTAAATTTGTACAAATGATTGAATTAACTTAATTGATTTGTGTTGGGTCAATATGACTGTTTTGTCATTGTGTGGAACCCAGCATTTTTTACAGTGTCGACATCATAATGCAATCAAGTGGATATGAGCTGAATCAACACACTTCTTAGGATTTTTTTAGGGTCAACTTAATTGTTTTATGTTCAATTCACTAAAATTTGTAAAAACAACTAAGTTAATCCAATGGGAGGCTCTTGTGTTGGGTTAACATGAAGGAATTGTGTGGAACCCAGCATTTTTCATAGTCTACACTCAAAAAATGACTTTGCTGTTTGTTTAGACTACTTGAAATGTAAAAATAACTTAATGTGTTATTCAACTAAATCAAATCTGACACAAAAAATAATTCGTTTTGTCATGTCTTGAGTTTGGAGCGTGCTCGTTTTATGCGTGTATGGACAAAATGATATAATGCTAATAATAATATCAATGCATGATTAATATAAAAGATCAAGTTTTTGAGATAACTGCCATATTTGAACAACGTTTGAAGTTTAAAAATGATTGTTTTAGAATTTAGTTCAACATTTCAGAACAGCAGACTCAAAACGTGTCAATTAGAACAGCTTCTATAGATGACAGTAAATTAGTGATGCACTACTCAACTACTAAACGCAACAAGAAAGTTAATAATACACTCAAAAAATAATTTTTTACTGCTTGTTTAAAGTACTAATTTAAATATGAGCTGAATCAACAGAATTCATGAGTTTTTTAGCGTCAACGTACTTGTTTTATGTTTAATCTAAGTTTGCAAAAACAATTAAGTTAACTTAACCGATTTGTGTTGGGACAACATGAACTTAATTTGGTTTATGTTTGAGCCACTTAGTAACTGTTTGTTTAAACTACTTGAAATGAGTTGAAACAACACAATTATCATGTTTTTTGAGGAGACAACTTTGTAAAAATGATTAAATTAACTTAATCGATTTCGGTTGGGTCAATATAAAGGAAGTGTGTGGCACACAGCATTTTTGTTAGTGCAGACATCATTATGCAGTCAACGAAATTTTACTTTCTGAACACAAAACAGGCCAATAATAATAAAAATAAATAAATAAATAATAATAATAAAACACATCAGTTATGGATGGATGTGGTGGTAATTGATCAACAGATTTGATAATCAAATGGACTGTTTATATGCATTAAAGATTAAAGATATGCATTGCATATTATGCACTGTAAAAGGTCATTAATGTTACTTAAAGCGAGTAAACCGATTGCCTTAAAAGCAACTCGTTGACTTTACTTAAAAATAATGTAACTCGAAACTGTTAAGTTCATTCATTCATTCATTTTCTTTTCGGCTAAGTCCCTTTATTAATCTGGGGTCGCCACAGTGGAATGAACCACCAAACTGTTAAGTTGACTTAACTTAATTTTTTGCAATTATGTGATTTTACTCCCTTTTTTAGATACAGTTAACTAATCGCTTTTTGCAGTGTGGTAATATGTCAATAAGTTCCAAAAACATATTCTTGCTGCTTGTTCAAACTACTTATTTAAAATTAGCTGAATCAACACAAATCCTGAGACTTATTTGGGGCAACTTAAATGTTTTATGTTCAAACCACTTAAATTTGTAAAAATGATTAAGTTAACAATGGATTTGTGTTGGGTCAACATTAAGTGATTGTGTGAAACCCAGCAATCTATACAGTGAACACTCAGAAAATGATTTTCGCTGTTTGTTCAAACTACTTACTTCAAATGAGTTGAAACAACACAATTCTTGCGTTTTTGAGGGGGACAGATTAATTCTTTTAAGTTCAATTCACTTAAATTTGTAAAAATTATTCAATTAACTTAATCGAGTAGTGTTAGGTCAATATGAAGGAGAAGCATTTTTTTACAGTGTTGACATCATTATGAAATCAAGTGGAATTTTACATTTAGAACACAAAACGGGCCAATAATAGTAGTAGCAGTAATAATAATAATGAAATGTATCAGGGAACGGGGACTCCGGGTGACCTCTTTTAACAGCGGTCATCCTTAACCTTATGTGCGTAGCGAGGTGCAGCCGCTACGAAACAGTTATGGATGGATGTGGTGGTTATTGATCAACAAATGCACTGTTTATATGCATATTAAAGATATGCATTGCATATTATAGTATTAAGTCAATAAGTTCCAAAAGCATTCTTGCTGCTTGTTCAAACTACTTATTTCAAATGAGCTGAATCAACACAAATCCTGAGACTTTTTTGGGGACGACTTAGAAGTTTTATGTTCAATCCACTTTAATTTGTAAAAATGATTAAGTTAACTTAATTGATTCATGTTGGGTCAACATTAAGGAATTGTGTGAAACCCAGCATTTTTTACAGTGTTGACATCATTATGCAATCAAGTGGAATTTAGAACACAAAATGGGCCAATAATAACAACAACAACAACAATAATAATAACAATAACAACAACAACAACAATAATAATAATAATAATAATAATAATAATAATAATAATAATAATAATAATAATAATAATAAAATGTGTCAGTTATGGATGGATGTGGTGGTTATTGATCAACAGATTCTATAATCAAATAAATTTTTATTTGCATATTAAAGTTTCTCAACTGCCATATTTGAACAACGTTTGAAGTTTAAAAATGATTGTTTTAGAATTTTGTTCAACATTTCAGAACAGCAGACTCAAAACGTTTCAATTAGAACAGCTTCTATAGATGACACTAAATTAGTGATGCACTGCTCAACTACTAAACGCAACAAGAAAGTTAATTATACACTCAAATAATAATACTTTTTTGCTGCTTGTTTAAAGTACTAATTTAAATATGAGCTGAATCAACAGAATTCATGAGTTTTTTAGCGTCAACGTACTTGTTTTATGTTCAATCTAGGTTTGCAAAAACAATTAAGTTAACTTAACCGATTTGTGTTGGGACAACATGAACTTAATTTGGTGAACTTAAAATGTATGAGCCACTTAAATTTGTACAAATGATTAAGTTAGCTTAATTAATGCGTCTTGGGTCAACATGAAGGAATTGTGGGGAACCCAGCATTTTTTACAGTGTACACTCAAAAATTACCTTTGTTTAAACTTTGATTAAACTACTTAAAATGAGTAAAAACAACACACGGCTTACATTTGGGGGGAGGGGGGATGGGGGGCAACCTAATTGTTTTATGTACAATCCACCTAAATTTGTACAAATGACTGAATCAACTTAATCGGTTCATGTTGGGTCAATATGATGGAATTGTGTGGAACCCAGCATTTTTACAGTGTCGACATCATAATGCAATCAAGTGGAATTTTACTTTTAGAACACAAAATGGGCCAATAATAACAACAATAATAATAATAATAATAATAACAATAACAACAACAATAATAATAATAACAACAACAACAACAACAACAATAATAATAATAATAATAAAACAACAACAACAACAACAACAACAATAATAATAAAAATAATAATAATAAAAAAAACAACAACAACAACAACAACAACAATAATAATAATAATAATAATAATAATAAAAACAACAACAACAACAACAATAATAATAATAATAATAATAATAATAATAATAATAAAATGTATCAGTTATGGATGGATGTGGTGGTTATTGATCAACAGATTCTATAATCAAATCAATTTTTATATGCATATTAAAGTTTCTCATTGCATATTATTTGGAGTTATGACAATAAGTTCAAAACATATATTTACTACTTATTTAAAATGAGCTGAATCAACACAATTGTTGAGACTTCTGAGACAACTTAATTGTTTCAAGTTCAATCTACTTAAATTTGTAAAAATGATTAAAATGAACTTTTTAACCATGCAACTTTTTGACCCCGCATTTTTTACCGGGTGTGTTATGGATTGAACAGAGAACAATGAAGTTGTCCCACCAAAACCTTAAGGATTTTGTTGTTTCAACTCATTTTAAACAAGTAGCTAGAACAAGCAACAAAGGTCATTTTTTGAGTGTATGGCAAATGAGTTCACCTAACAATGACAATAATTTCGAAGTTTAGAAGAAGAGTTTGAGCTCAACTGTCTTTGAAATTGTCTTTCGAATTTTAGCAAAGTTTATTTGATATAAATTATAAAACAATTATTTGTACATTTCAATTTGTAGTTCAAAAAGCTTTCGGATCATAGTATAATTAAACATGTATAATACTAAAAGTATGCCAACTGAAGTTAAACTCGATTTTCTAAATACTGTTTAAAGACGGTTGACGCTGACAAAAGAAAAGAACATAAAAATAGATTAAGACTGATTCTTTCATTTGTTGATTGATATTTTTTTTTTTGCCATTTCAAAAGGTCTAAGCGCCGCCTTGTTCCACTCTCTGGTCAGAGTCTGACGGCTTCACAAAGTCAAACTAAAGTGCCGATGGAAACTTTTGAAACCGCAGAGCGCACTTCAGCCTTTGACACTCAAATGCTGTTAATCTGATGGAGAAGGTTGAAAGAATGATCTGTTTTCACACTTTCTTCAAACGACACACTCGTCGTTGTTGTCAAAGTGCAATTGTGTAGAAGTACATGCAAAAGTGCTCTAATTTATTACTAAGACAAGCTAATACTTCACAAACAGAAACTTTAGTGAAGTACATCTCTAAGGCATCCAAACATCGCTTTTGCTTTGTTGTATGTTGATAAAAATGTCAATGACAAAATATTTTTAGGACAGCAGCGTCGTTTCAAAGAGCTCTCAGATACCGATCAAACTGCCGTTCTGTTTCTAAGCAGACCATGTGACAGGAAGTGATAAGACGGTGTCTATACTTTATATTCAAGATGTGAGAGGAAGCCTCAGACTGAGTCATGGTGTGAATTTACTGTATCTGCTGTGGGCGGAAAATTAAGATATTATTAGTCGACTTTCTGTACGTAAAGTGAAGATAATCTCAGACACAATCTAGACTTTAATGAAGACTTTTATAGGCAGTTTAGAAGTCAACATGACTGTCAAATGCATAATATGGTAAGATTTTTAGAACTATCTATTTAAAAATGCAGCAAAGAAACTAATATGATTGATTTCTGTTTTAACTTATTAATAAGTGTGCTTAGTAGTTTGCATATTATTAATGATGCAGGATACATTTAAAGGTCACATATAATTGTATGGCCTGAAAGAGAAAAACTATTGTGACATTTGAAGTCCAATGGGAAGTTTATAAATGATCGCTGAGCTTTTTTAGTCATTGTGATGAAGGACATTGAGGTAATTTTAAAGACAACATCAGCTTATGTATGCAATATACTTTATACTATCAATCCGCTACAGTGATTTTGAGATGCACTACTGTAGTAAATCCAAAAAAATGGCATAACAGAAATAATTAAACTGAATGTTAAGTTTTATAAAAGTTTTCTTATGCCCACAAAGGCTGATGCATTGCAAAAAAAACCTGCAATATTTTACAATTTTATTACAATTTACTTTTACGGTTTTGTGTTTAAATTTTGAACACTTTAAAATGTGATACTTTGATGCAAAGTTGAATTATATATGTTAAAAATGTAATTTATTCATGTGATGCCAAGCTGAATTTCATAATTTAAAGTCTTATATATTCCTGTGATGCAAAGCAAAATCGAATCTTTAGTATCACATGATCCTTTAGATTAAATCTGATTTTCAAGAAACATTTATTATTGTGTATTATTAAAATCATCAAGTAATTAAATCTGTAACAAATTGATATATTTATTGCTAAATTCTTGAAACGACAGTTCAACTTAATAGAAGCTTCTAATGTTTTCATGTACAAATAACTGATGCAAATTATAAAATACCTGTCTTTAAAAGTTCCAGCAAAAAAAATTAATATATATATATATATATATATATATATATATATATATATATATATATATATATATATATATATATATATATATATATATATATACAGTATATATATATATATATATATATATATATATATATATATATATATATATATATATATATATATATATACAGTATATATATATATATATATATATATATATATATATATATATATATATATATATATATATATATATATATATACACACACACACAGTTAAAGACAGAATTATTGGCTGCCCTGTATTATTAGCTCCCTTATTTTTTCAGCACATTTCTAATCATTTTTTCAGCACATTTCTAATCATAATAATTTTAATAACTCATTTCTAATAACTGATTTATTTTATCTTTGCCATGATGACAGTAAATAATATTTCACTAGATATTTTTTCAAGACACTTCTATACAGATTAAAGTGACATTTAAAGGCTTAAGTAGGTTAATTAGGTTAACTAGGCAGGTTAGGGTAATTAGGCAAGTTATTGTATAACGATGGTTTGTTCTGTAGACTATCGAGAAAAAAAAGCTTAAAGGGGCAAATAATATTGACCCTAAAATGTTTTTTAAAACATTAAAAGCTGCTTTTATTCTAGCCGAAATAAAACAAATAAGACTTTCTCCAGAAGAAAAAATATTATCAGACATACTGTGAAAATTTCTTTGCTCTGTTCTACATAATTTGGGAACTATTTAAAAAAATAATAAATTCAAAGGGGGCTAATAATTCTGACTATATATATATATATATATATATAGCTCTTTACAATAAGGTTGTAGTTATTAATTTTACACTATAAAAAATATCCGTAAAATTTGAATATTTACATAAAGTTTTCATTTTTTCCTGTTTATTTATGTTTTTGAATTGCATTATGGGATCTTGATCTTTCAACAATTTTTAACCTTGAAAAGTTTGAAAAAGCGACTTATTGACATTTTTATAGTTTAAAGTGATATACTGTCTGGGTTGGTGTTGTATTTTACAGTAAAAAAAACCTTGTAATAAACTGCGAGTACACTTTCTGTTTTTTTACAGACTTATTTTTCTCTATAATATTTCTTATACATTATATTATTTCACACTACTAAAATATCAATAAAAGTCACTTTGTTAAACTGTAGAGTTGGATTTTCAACATCAACAGTTGACAGAGCAGAGATCAACATCCTATAATGCAATTCACAACCGTAAATTAATAAAAAACACTTGTGAATCACAAAATTTGGAAACTGTTAGTATTTACAGTGTAGTTAAAGCATTTACTAACATAAACCATGAGCAGTACATTTACAGTAATAGTTTTGTTTGTTTTATTTGACGAAGTTTAAAAGAATATACAAACAAATCTATTAAGCCAGATTCATACACATTTCAAAAACTATCGAGAATAAAACAATTAAAAATGCCATTGGCTTTTTTCCAGTGTGGTCTTGGATATAAAACAAAATGAAGGAGCAAATAATAAATGAAGTGAAAATGACAGTCAGCTCAACAACTCACCATAAAAACCTTCTCAGATTTATTCATCTTTGCTAACGTTGGTTAATCAAAATAAAGTTAAGTTGATTGTTAGTTCATGTTAACTCACAGTTCATTAACTAATGTACACTGTATAAAATGCTGAAATATGTTATTCTGATGCTCAAGAAACATTTATTGTTATCATTATTGTCATCAAAGTAATGAAATCTGTAACATTTAGACATATTTAATGCATAATTTGACCTCAAATTTGTGAAACGATAATACAATTTCCTAGTATTATTGTGCACAAATAACTGGTGTCAATAACAAAATGTCTGTCATTAAACATTCCAGCAATATGTATATTAACCTTCTCTGTAACACTTTAAGTCAATAGTACACTGTAAAAAACACTGGTTTCCTTACATTTAAGCTGAATCAAATGAACATTATGGGTCAACTTATATTAAAACAGCTTGAGTAACTTATAAAATTAAGTTAGAACCTGATTAACTCAGTTTAATAAGTTACATTTAACTAAAACAATATGTTGTCATGTCTAATTGATCATATAATCTTTTACAGTGTAGTTACTGTATTTACTAACATGAACCAATAATGAACAATACATTTACAGTATTTGTTTGTTTGATTTATTTGACAAAGTTTAAATTGAC
>NC_079451.1:46846011-46956011 GCF_903798145.1 Danio aesculapii | reverse complement strand
CTAACTCTTGTTTCAGTAATTCAGGAATCTTTAGTTGTTGTATTTTGCTCTACAGCATATCCCTGCTTGTATTTTGTTATCTATCTCTGAATATTTCCTTGTAGTAGTGTTGTCACGATACTAGGATTCTGTACCACTCGATACTACGCCCATTTTCCGCTAACATTTGAGCGCTGTTGAGCACATTCTTAAACAGCGCCGATTTGCCATTGTGTTCATGTGCTCAACAGAAATGACTGATTGGCAGTGAAGGTCATTGGTTCAGCGAACTCACTGCTGTTTACTGAGTGTAACCACAGATACAGGGACACTGGAGCGTTTTAAAGTCATGTTGATCAGCTAGTTCGTCTATAAGCTGACATACGAGTGATCTGCTGATGAATTGCAGCTTTAAAACCACAGACACAGGGTGAACACTGGAATCAACTACCCTTACGAAAAAAGAAGTCTATTCAAGTGTATTATTAGTGCACTTCTTTTAAACTGAAAGATATGAAAGTATACTTCCAGTCAACTTTTTAGGTACTTCTCTTTTCAGAATGTATCTAAGACTGAACTTAAGAATACTTGATTTGTACTGACAGAAAAGTCTTAATATATTTGGCCTATGCTTGTTCACTGATTTACAGCTGAAGTCAAAATTATTAGCCCTCCTGTGAGTTTCTTTTGCAGATATTTCCCAAATGATGTTTAACAGAGCAAGGAATTTTTCACAGTATTTCCTATAATGTTTTTTTCTTCTGAAGAAAGTCTTATTTGTTTTATTTCGGCTAGAATAAATGCAGTTTTTAATTTTATTAAAACCATTTTAAGGTCAAAATATTTAGCTCACTTAAGCTATATATTTATTTTCGATTGTCTACAGAACAAACCACTGTTATACAATGACTTGCCCAATTATCCTTGTTAAGCTTTTGGTAACACTTGATGGCCCATTTGAGTATTAGTAGACTGTCTGCTTAATATCTGCTGATACTGCTCCTTCAACAAACATTTAACTGACTATAAGAAACTTTGAAAGTACATGTCAACTTACACTAAGCCTAACCCCAACCCTAACCACAACCTAACAGTCTACTTCTAGTCTTATGAGAATTAGTTGGCATGTAGATGCAGTGTAACTTAAATTCAACAACGGACCATCAGAATAATGTTTGACCGAGCCTTTGAATGTCGCTTTAAGCTGAATACTAGTATCTTGAAAAATACCAAGTCAAATATTATTTACTGTCATCATGGCAAAGATAAAATAAACCAGTTATTAGAAATGAGTTATTAAAACTATTGTGTTTAGAAATGTGTTGGGAAAAAAACAGAAATTGGGGAATAACAGGAGGGCTAATAATCTAACTGTACTTACAAGAATAATTAAATACTTTAAGTACATTTGGTTTGTATTTATTTGTACTTTTTTGATTTAGTAAATGTATTTTTCTACATAATAATAAATACTGCCCTGGGTTCAGTGACGAGGCTTTATGAGTACAAATATGTTCAGTAGTAACTTATAGCTTATTCGAAATTGGCTACTACGAATTGCGCACATTGCCCTGAAACTATCCATAGCAAAGAACAATAACAGTACTCCAAGTTCACTGAAGGTATAACACTAGAAAGGTATAACAGGCATATTTAGGTATAACACTTTCATTCCTTAAAAAGCTTTATTTACAACAAGTCTTAGAAAAATAGTATACTCATAAGTTCCCTTGCAGTACAAATACAGTGTTTCTCAACCACGTCCCTGGAGGACCACCAGCTCTGCATAATACCATGTCTCCTTAACCAAACACACCTGATTTAGATCATAAGCTCTTAAGCAGAGACTGAAAGACCTGTAATGGGTGTGACAGACAAAGGAGACATCCAAAACATGCAGTGCTGGTGCTCCTCCAGGAACGTGGTTGAGAACCACTGCTATAATATACTAAAAAGTAGGCCAATTTAGTCCCAAGTGGTTTTTAAGTACATAGACGTTAGTATACTTACTGTTTAAAGTATACTATGATATATACTTCAACAATACTTAAGAATATTTTATAAGATTAACTTAAAGTATAGTACTATTTTGTAAGGTTACACTGCGAATAAGAAGTTTTACTTATTTTGTGATTAAGGTTTTATGTTGTAGTTATTTTATGTTTTTAAGTTACAATAATGGGATGTTTATTTAACCATAAATATATGGAAAATACCCACATGAAAAAATACTATAATAACTTGGTATATATATATATATATATATATATATATATATATATATATATATATATATATATATATATATATATATATATATATATATATATGTATATATATATATGTATATATATATGGTATATAGGCCAAAGACGAATCTCATCCAAATGAAACATTTGTTTTGAGATAAGATATGTGTGTGTGCATGTATTATATATATATTTATTGTGTATACGTAATACACACACACACAAACACACACATACATACATTAAAAAAATCTTTTTAGCATATTTATTTATATATAATTTGTATATGTAAATATAAATAAAATAAACATGAACACATAATAATATATATATATATATATATATATATATATATATATATATATATTATGTCAAAACAAACTTTTACTTTGGAAGCGATCAATCTTTGCCCAGCACTAATTGAATATATATATATATATATATATATATATATATATATATATATATATATATATATATATATATATATATATGTACATATATATATACACACACACACACACACACTCACGGTTGGGTATGTATCACGGTTTTAGGGTCACTGTTCCGGTACAGTTTATGCTATGTTTAGAAAAAAAATGCCTACAGAACAATTCAAAGTACAATAAACATATTTATTGGGTAACAAACACCTGACAATGCAACAGCTTCCCACATATGACTATAGATTTGCATGTTCCCGCATTAATTAATTAAAAGTACTGCATTTTGAAAATTGTTCAAATAAAATGCTTAAGAAAATAACGAGAAAAAACTTCAATTTCCCCTTTTTCTATATTACATCTCGACTCAACAGTCTCAACCAATTATGCAGATAATATTGTCATAATATCTTAATAATTGTGCACTTTTAACGCACTGATTATTTCTGTTTACATTATGCTTGCATTACCAAGGCAACATCGCATTTTTATTGATGATTTCTATATGATATAATTATGATTTTAGAGCGCTCCGTTTTACTTGGCACTATCGTAGTGAATGAAACTTAAGCAAAGAGAGAGCATTCGGCTCTTCTCTCTATATTCAGCGAGAACAGTCAGTTCAGAAGAAAACTGTTCTTAGCAGACAGCGGGTAAACGGAGTGAATAGCGGAAGTGATCAGGTGCGGAAGAACACCCAGCGGGTGCAAGACTGAAGTAACAGACCTGTTGTATGTCCACGTCCAAATGGAATGCTTCTGAGTCTGGACACGGACCTCGATCCGCCTGTTAGTGACCACTAATCTATGTTATCTTTGCAACAACAACAAAAAAACGGCATTCGTTATGTTTCTGTGTCTGTCTGAATTTACGTCGAGTGTCTGTTGAAACACTGACGGCAATGCGCTGTGATTTGGCCTCACCTGGTAATCGGAAGCGTACAAAGGCGGAACTACTTTGGTGCAGTTGTTTTTATTAACAAACCAATATTAATAATGCCTATTCTGAACCGCGGATCACAGGACGCACCAAACTGTGGGAGGACAACAGGACCATATCGAGAACTGTTGCATCCCTAATATATATATATATATATATATATATATATATATATATATATATATATATATATATATATATATATATATATATATATATAGTATTCGTTTTATAGTATTCATTTGTATACAGTACAGTAAAGTGATAAATTGTAAAAAATACTGTAGTATACAAAAGTTTTTACTACAGTAAAGTGCTGTATTGTAGTTTAACCTACAGTATTGGGTCATCTGTTACACTGTTACCATAGCAACTATTGAATCACCCCAACAGACTCTGGCCAAAGAGCTTAGAATGACCAAGTGGCGACACTCAATAGAACGTTCCATTGCAACAGTACCGCCCAGCAACAGCCCCACGATTCCGCCATTTTGGAGTCGATTGGATCTCATTGCTGTCGCGATGGCAAGCAGCTGCTTTGTTTTTTATTTATTTATTTAAAAAGCACATTAAAGCTGAGGTACAACATGAAAGATAACAATACAACACTTACTATCACAATCATCAGTACTTTTAACAGTTTATTTTACAGACTTATAATATGCTGTTGTTCTATTGTATTTTCATTCCAATATGGCCGCCGCGCAGGGCTGGTGTCCTGGAGAGTTTAGCTCCAACCCTAATCAAACACACCTGAACCAGCTAATCAAGCTCTTACTAGATATACTAGAAACTTCCTGGCAGGTGTGTTGAAGCAAGTTGGAGCTAAACTCAGCAGGACACCGGCCCTCCAGGACAGAGTTTGGACACCCCTGGCCTAGTAAGAGCTTGATTAGCTAGCTCAAGTGTGTCTGATTGGGGTTAGAACTAAACTTTGCAGGACACCGGCCCTCCAGGACCGAGTTTGGACATGCCTGCTTTAAGGCAAGTCATTTCACTTAGCGGCTATCTTTGAAATGCCTCTCTGGTAGTATGCCCGGGAATTCTGTTTGAATGGGAAAACATCAAATTCTCCAAAACTGCTTGCCAAGCTTACGATTAAATTCCATATTACGAATAACCAATAAAATTAAACAACCATTGTTTATTTAGTTTCATTTCTAAATGTTCGTATCACACAAAATCTGCAGAAACTCATGTCTGATCTGAGCCCCTCCCCCAGAGAAATGTCATCCTATAACGATCGCTGATTGGCCCCTGTACTAGAAGGCAGGCTTCATTCGCCATATAGCGATAGCTGATTGGCTCTTGTACTAAAAGGCGGAGCTTCATTTGCCATATTGACTGTTACACTTTTCCCCATTCAAAAGTATATGAGTGACACGTCTTGTGTAGTCTATAGTCTTTGGTTTTTGCGTCCTTGTGTAACATCACCATTATCAACAATCAAAGTTAAGTTCCAAAACTTAACGCAAGAACGGAGGACACGTGAACATTCCCGGATTTGTTCTTGATATTCAGGATGTGTTGATACAGACTTGAGCACAAAACTCGCTCGAGAAGTCCCAAAAGTCATTGAGGCTGAATAAAGGAGGTGTGAAGCTCAGCATATCATACCTGTTTATTATTAAAGTTCAGAGATATGACTTATTTATCTCAGGTAAATATAAACATTTCCATGAAAATCCTAATAAAGGCATACCCACATTAAGGGTGCTTCTTTGCTGAAATTCATAGTAAAATCTGTTTTATTTGTAATGTGCAAAGTACATTAGTAAGGTTTGTGTGCATGTTATAAATACTGAAAACAATAACTCATATGAATGCTGTAATGTTTGAATAATTTTCTGTTGAAATCACCTGAACGTCATGTGACCATCAGGAAGAACGCAGCATCTCATTTCTCACAGGATGCGTTCTGTGTTCTTGCGGTCTCACAAGTTCGTTCTTCCGGGGTGGCCTGACAAATCCGTTCTCTGTGTTCTTGGAATTGAGAAACAGCCTTAATTAAAGTGCATTACAATAGAATAGTTCATAATCACAACCGTATTTACTATGAACTACCATAGTATTTTTCCATGTGGGAATAACAAAATACAAATACTGACAATGAATGAATTTAAAACACTTATAAGTAACAATCTGATTGATTGATTTTAATTTGATGCTTTCTGCCTGTTTTATAACTCATCTGAATAGCACATGTTATTAAATCTGCTTTGACACAATCTACATTGTATAAGCGCTATACAAATAAAATCTGTCCACTGATTGGCTGGCTCCGGTTTTTGTTGCTTCCAATCTAAAGTGTCCTTATGTGTTTGAAAGGCACTTTATAAATAAAACCTATCATTATTATTTTTTTTAACAGAGAGACGGGCAAATGAATCTGTGTGCTGAAGTTCCTCAAGCGAACCCCATCATCTTACCCGTTTCAGTCCCGGTCAAGGATTATCAATCCCAGAACAAACTCACACTCCTGTGCCAGCAGAAAGATGATGGTTTAATGAAGTCTGGTGCGCAGGCCCCCCTCCCGCCACTCCGAAACCACCCTTCCTGTGTGAGTTTCTGTCATTCAGACAGCTATTTTTAGCAAGGGTTTAGAAAATTAAAAGCGTGATCTTAAATATCACTTTCATATCAGCTTTCTGAGAATTGATAAACTGCTGATGCTCAAAGTGGGGGGGGTTAAATATTTTGTTGTATTCTTTTCTGCACAGATGCTTTAAATGTGAAATGTAAATTAATTAGTAATTAATGCACTGTTTAACACGTTTAAGTCAAATTTGGATTACCTTCGTATTAAAAAAAGTGTAAATTAGCAGTTTTCATGTATTTCTTTTCAACTACAGGTCATGTTTTTTCTGGGATTAATATTTGTAAAGGAGCTGTTGACAGAATTAAACCAGATTTTGGTAAAAACTATGTACGATATATCGGCGGCCATATTGTTATCGGCAGATAAAAGTTATTTTTAATGTTATTGTAATTGGTCCGATGTCAAAATGAGGCCGATATCCTATGTAATTGTGCAGAACTGCCTGCCTCGCACATGCGTGGGTCGAACTGGTTCAGACTTGTTCTATTCACCTTATTCTTCACGTACGAGCGGGCGCAGCCATTTGAATCTTTTTGGCTCAAGACTTCCGGTCTCATTTACTTCCATTCATTTTTAGACGTTAATAACAGCTCGGTTTGCTGGTTGATGTTGCAAACTGTTGTTTTCTTATTATATTATTCTACGTTGTCTGTATAGTCATGAAAACACTTGCGTGTAGAGCAAGTAGTTTGAGCGTTTTGTGCCGTTTATTATTCCTAGTCATTTCTCCCATAGGCAGCTGAGTCGGAAGTTCTAAAACAATCGCAAAAACGAGCGCACTTCCGCATCGAAGAATAAGGTCAATAATGGAGCTTTCCTCATATGGTTTATTCCTTCAAAGTCTGTCCTTTCTTTGTGTGGTGTTGCTGTATGTTGATAACTCTGTAAGTAACCATATTCCTTATCATTGTAAATATGTTTGATAGGGCGTCATTGTGTATTTTAGTTTAAATCGCCTCTGGAAAAATATTACATGTGTAAACATAATAGCAGCGATGCACACGTGCTAAACATGTGTTTATAATTATTTGTAATATTCACTGTAATATGGTTATTTGTTCTTATCAACGCTTGCCATGTGTTGTTGATGTAAGATTGTTTTCAGTTTGATCTGCATATTTATAATGATTATAACCAGCGCAAGTAATGGCTATTACCATGCACACACATAGTGAGCTGACAGAGCCTTCACAGCACCCCAAACAGCAGCAGGGGAGACTTGTGCCAGTTAGTGAATCCAGCATAGGCATACCAGCCAACAGGGAACAGGGGCGCCGCTCAAAACGCTTTGACATCGGACATTACATATTTGCACATATATACACATTACTGTAACATGTTTTATTCGAGAAATTTGAGCTGGTTTCAGTTCTTAGTTCTTTCGTTTTCATTTTATTTGTAATATATTTGACTTGTTTGTTAATTAAATCCCATTTTGTTATTTAACCTATTATTTTTATGCAACAGTCAAGTTGCATGTTAATTTGCAATGCGCAGAAAAGGAAATAATTAATTTGTGGCATGCTGATTTATGTAAAATCGTGAATATAGGCCTATATAATCACCTTGCAATTTTGAAATTATTGTTTTTTTTTTTGCTCATTTATTCATTTTTTATCAGCTTAGTCTCTTTATTCATCAGGGGTCGCCACAGCGGAATCAACCATCAACTTATCAGCATGTTTTAGGCAGCAAATGCCCTTGCAGCTGCAACCCAGTAGTGGGAAACACCGAAACACTCTCATTCACACACATACATTGACAATTTATACATACATAGACAATTTAGCTTACCCAATTCCTCTATAGCTCATGTCTTTGGACTGTGGGGGAAACCAGAGCACCCAGAGAAAACTCACACCAAACCACACAGAGAACATGCAAACTCCACACAGAAATGCCAACTGACCCAGCCGAGGCTCGAACCAGCGACTTTCTTGCTGTGAGGTGACAGCGCTATCCACTGTGCCACCGCGCCGCCCTACTTATATGAAGTTTTTTTTAATTAAAATCAGTTGTTTGCTGTATAAAAATATTACATTTTGAAATATTTATATTTATCGGCCTCCAAATCTTAAGAGTTATCAGTCATCGATATCAGCCAAAAAAATCAGTGCATCTCTAGTAAAAACCCAAACAATACAAACATAAAAAGACAAACTAAACAATCTGAAAAATTAGTTGTGTGATAACAATGAAATGAGATGAGGAGAAAATACTGAACTACTGAAATGTATTTAATACCTTATATAAAAGTTTTTTTGGTGATGGCAGCTTAAAGACGCCTCTCATATGGAGAATGAAGTTTCTCACAGACTTCAACAGTGTAAAAATCTTAATGGTTCTGTGGGTCTCGTCTATCAAATCTGATCTTTATTATTTTATTTTCTATTGGATTCAAGTCAGGTGATTGGTTGGGCCATTCTACAGCTTGATTTTCTTTATCTGAAAGCATTTGAGAGTTTCCTTGGCTGTGTTTTGGATCATTGTCTTGCTGAAATGTCCACCCTGGTTTCATCTTCATCCTCCTGCTAATGTAGATGTTGGACTGAAGCAGCTGATATTCATTTACACTGAGGAAGGGCAGAGGCTTGCAGAAGAACTACTGAGAGATTTCAGCTGCTGTCTGGGCTTTCACTGCCTTTCTACACCTTCCTTTCTTCATGTGTTCAATACTTTTTCCCTGCGTCATTTCATTTTATTACACATAACTTCATTTGTAAATGAACTAGCTTTGTTTTCTTGTCATATATGAGTTCTTTTGGTTGTTATCAATACCCAGTGAAAATTTCAAGTCAACAGCACCTTTAGAAATATGTTTTCTGAGAAAAATGGTGATGCGCTCAACACTTATTTTCCCCGCTATATTTATGCTTTTAAATTACATTATGGATTGGATCTTCTAGGAAAATTCTTATATGATAAAAGAAGATATTTTGAAGAATGTTGGTTGCTGGCACTCATTGACTTCCTTAGTGTTTGCTTTTTCTACTATGGAAGTTAATAGTTACAGATTTCCAACATACTTCAAAATATCATCTTCTGTGTTCAACAGAAGAAATAAACTCATAAAGGTTTAAAACCACATGAGGGAGAATAAACGATGGGGTCATTTTTATTTTTAATTCCCCAAAATGAAAATCTTTCCATAATTAGCTCCCCTTCAAGCCGTACTCAGTGTATTTGACTTTTTTTCTGTCAGACGAACACAATCAAAGTAGTTTTACATTTCATCCTGACTCTTCCATGCTGTTTAATGGTGTTGGACAGAGACTTTTATTTTGAAGCATCCAAAAGCGTATAAATACACCATACAAGCCATCCAGAGGTTAACGCATGTCTTATAAAGCAAATCGATGTGTATTTGTAGCATAAATATTATTAATTTCTAACTTCCCACAGCTGCTGAATGTGATTTGTATAATTAAAAGTTTCCAGCTGCTATTTTCTGATCAGATGTTAACCTCACACGCTCTAGGTAAAGAAATCAAACTCAGACGGAGAATCTGCACCAAAGCAAGTGAAGAAGAGATACCGCCACTGTCTGGTGCCACTGATGATTCCTCCGCCCAGAGCCGGTCAGGAATCTCGAGGCGCTGTGCTCTTCCGCAGTCAGCTGAGGACGGCCAGCAGCATGTCTGACGACGCACCATACACCCCTCCACCAATGCTCAGCCCCGCACGCCCCGGGTCAGGCCTCTTCAGTGCGGTCAGCGGCCGGCCAAACGTCCAATCTACTCCAGACAGACTGCTCTCCAGGGCTGGTCAGTCTCATCTAATGCAGTCAAAATAAATTGTTATTAACATTATATTTAAAGATTATATGACAGTACAGAGTTTTCTAAATTAACCCAGAAATTTATCCTACTTATCTACCTATCTATCCTACTGCACGCATTGTTTCTCTGTGTGTGTGTGGTCCCCTTAGGTGGTCCTCAAACATGGAAATAATTTTTGTTTGTTATTGGCATTGATTGTTTTAAAATTCAAATGGCATTTACATGCCTTTGTTTTCATTTCAGCAATAAATACGGCATTTCGTGATTAATCATGATTAATTACAAAAAAGTGTGATTGATTACGTTAATTTCTTTAATCATTTGACAGCCCTAATTTATATACATGTACAGTTGAAGTCAGAATTATTAGCCCCCGTTTATTTTTTTCCCCAATTTCTGTTTAACGGAGAGATTTTGTCAACACATTTCTAAGCATAATAGTTTTAATAACTCATTTCTAATAACTGATTTATTTATTTATTTTATCTTTGCCATGATGACAGTATATAATATTTCACTAGATATTTCTCAAGACACTTCTATATAGCTTAAAGTGACATTCAAAGGCTTAACTGGGTTAATTAGGTTAACTAGGCAGGTTAGGGTAATTAGGCAAGTTAATGTATAATGATGGTTTGTTCTGTAGACTATCGAAAAAAAAAGCTTAAAGGGGCTAATAATTTTGACCTTAAAATTGTGTTTAAAAAATTAAAAACTGCTTTTATTCTAGCCGAAATAAAACAAATAAGACTTTCTCTAGAAGAAAAAATATTATCAGACATACTGTGAAAATTTCCTTGTTGTGTTAAACATCATTTGGGAAATATTTGAAATATATTGGAAATAAGAGAAAAAAAATCTAAAGTGGGGCTAATAATTCTGACATCAACTGTATATAGCTTTTTTTTTATATGTAACCCATCTTACATATCTAACCCTGTCTATCTGTCTTTTGTGTTTTGCTTTTGAATGGTAAGAACTCATCTAAGTGTGTATTAGGAAAATAAATGGTCTGATGTCTGACATTTAACAGTAATGGCTTACTTAGATACCATTTGTTAACTTATTATGATTTATTTTTGTTATGATTTTGTTTGTTTTTTCTTGTTTTGTTGTTGTGGTTTACTTTCTTTTCCTCTGAATATGGTTCAGAGAGTAGAGAATATGTTTAATTACCACCCAATATTCTTTCTTTAATATTGTGAAATTAATGTATTATAGTTTTTCTTTCCCTCACTTGTAATAACTCTCTGATTGAGAACTGCCAATAAAAAGAGTAACTAAAACAGTTATCTTTACATGGGGAAAGTAAACACTGTAGTATTTAACAAAAAACTACAGGGTATATTATACTACAAAATGCCACGGTTTACTGTAGTAAAAACTAAAGTATACTACAGGATTTATTTAAGTTTTTAACTAACTATAGGTAATACAAAGTTTTTAGCAGCTACACCAGGGGTGGGCAAACTCGGTCCTGGAGGGTCGGTGTCCTGCACAGTTTAGCTCCAACTCTAATCAAACACACCTGCTTATAGATTTCTAGTGATCTTGAAGGCACTGATTGGCATGTTCAGGTGTTTTTGATTAGAGTTGGAGCTAAACTATGCAGGACACCGGCCCTCCTGGACCGAATTTGCCCACCCCTGGGCTACACAGTATGCTGCAGCAACAAAAGTGTAGTGAATACTATCATATATACTGTATAATGGGCTGCACGGTGGTGCAGTGGGAAGCATGGTCGCCTCACAGCAAGAAGGTCACTGGTTCGAGCCTCGGCTGGGTCAGTTGACGTTTCTGTGTGGAGTTTGCATGTTCTCCCCATGTTGGCATAAGTTTCCCGCACAAGTCTAAAAACATGTGGTCTAGGTCAATTGGGTAGGATAAATTGTCCATAGAGTATGTGTGTGAATGAGTGTTTATATTGTATATATTGGATAAGTTGGCGGTTCATTCCGTTGTGGCAACCCCTGATTAATAAGCCGAAAAGAAAATGAATACTGTATAATACACTTTACAATAATATGATTCAAAAACACTATAGTATTTATTATAAAAGCATTTTTGTCATGTGGGTTAACGGAATTAATTAGATGCATGTATTTTCCTCACTGTAATTATGTGCATTATCCATCTGTTCCTTAAATCAACAGGAGAATTGGATGACTGTGGCGAGACTTTAAAAGAGACAGCCATTAACGGGACACCGTAAGCACTTGCACTTACATTATTTTCATGCATTTGGCAATTTCTTCTGTGTAAAGCTACTTGTACTGCATTCAAATATAATTGTGTTTATTATTATTATTAATTTTTATTTATTAGTTCCTGTATTGCCTGAAAATCGATGTCAGTCGATTGGGTGAAATATGCTTAACCAGGCCCCTCCGACTATTAGTTTTTCTGGGAGCGAAAATTGATAGGAAAAAATAAAACCCCGCCCCCTACTTAATATTCATGTAAAGCTAGAAATACATCATCATTCTCAAATAAAAGTCTGCAGCAGCTTCCGGTTCACACAGATCTCGTCATGATGTCTAAGTTTTGAGGATCTTTTGGTCTACTTTACTATCTTTCAGTAGGGGTGTCAAAATTAATTGTTTCTTCGTTGCACCGCGATGCAGATGGGGACAATTCGATATCAGTAATAATCATAACCAGTTATTACGTACTGACATCCTATGCAAGATGTCGCAGTAGAATACTATGAAGGAGGCGAGGGCGATTAAATAAAATGCTCCTACTACTAAAAAGGTAGATAATTATGCGCAATTCAACTGAGTGAGTTTGCTGGAAGATCCTTCGTTGACATTGAAGGCGGCAGTATTTCACGCTATTTCACTACTAGGGAGAAATGCTGTAATAATCCATCTCTGCCTCTCTCTCTCTCTCACACACACACTTTTAGCATTTGACCCTCTGCCCTGGCATGTTTGTGAGATAACTTTTCCTTTCCTCTTGGCTGTTAAAGCGATACTTGTGGATCCAGACACGGGTGTACCTGAAGTGTGAGTTTTCTCCACTGTGTCTATTACGGATATAACCGCGTATTATGTGCATATAGACTGTAACCGCAGCTGTTCTTCCCGCGTCACTCATCAGTGAACAGCACTTTCATTTCTAAAGCCAAGCGCAGCCCTTTCTGTTGAGCGGGTGAAGACGACTCATAGGGGTGTAAGACAGCGCTCAAAAAGGAAGCGGGATCATATTTACATTAGTTTATTTGCTATAAATGCTTATGCTGCCTTCTGTGCATGTATTGGGAGTTTTGTTTGATACATTCAAAATAGTGTTTTCTTTGGGCAGGTAAAATTAAAAGTACAGTTCCTATATCATCTTACTGCTTGTATTAAAGGACAATATTGTATTACAAATAATATATAAATATTAATATATTTATAGATTTTAATTTTAAAAAATTGAATTATGTATGGAAAGCATCGTCAATGCACCGTGATGCACAGAGATATCGAATTGAACCGAATCGATGGCATGATAATCGTAACCGAACCGTGAGACCCAGCCTGATCTCACGAGAAAACGTAAGTATTTTACGTTTTGTCAGTTTAGTGGCTAATTCGTACGAATTCGTACGATTTTAAAAAGGAGGCGTGGCACCTAACCCCACCCCTAAACCCAACCGTCATTGGGGGATGAGCAAATCGTACTAAATCGTACGAATTAGATCGTATGAATTCATACGAATTAGCCACTAAATCAAAAAGTTACGAATTGCCGTGAGATTGTGTTGTGTTTACACCACTATCGTTCAGTCTACTTTGGTCTACTTTACTGCATTTTGCTTTTGCTCTTTATAGAATGTCAATTAAAATGTCAGTTTAAAACAACTTACAGCATCACGTACTGCATTTTATATATGTTTTCTACAGTCGTATTAATATTGGCGAGGAGTTTCAAGCTAAGATTCCAAACATTAAAGGTCAATCTCTCACCGAGGAGGATTCCCATAATGCTGTTCTTCTGTGGTCGCAAACTAAAGACATGGAGAGCCCTGATAACCAGCACAAAGGTAACTCAAAACCTTCATATTTAACCATCTAATTTTCCAGATTATTGTCTCTCTCATTTGTTTGTGGGTTTCTTTAAATCTCGGCAAGATGTATAACTTTTGAGGATCTTTTGGTCTACTTCCCTTTGTCAGGCTGGTCCTATTTAAGTGTTTTCTTGACTGCGAACGTGCTGCAGTAATCAAGCCTGGGTGGGGGCTTGAGAAATTGAACTTAGGTGTGATGAGCCAGAGTTAGATTATGGCTGTTTCTTGATTCCAAGAATGCAGAGAACGGACTTGCATTCTTGTAAGGACCGGTCTTGCTAGGTGTCCTAGGGAGACCATGAGAACAGAGAACGCATCCTGTGAGAAAGGAGATGCTGCGTTCTTCCCTGGTTCTTCCTGATGGTCTCATGACCTTCACATGTTTTTAAATGGAAAATGATTAAAACATTACAGCATATATACAGCGATTTATTGTTTTCCTTCTTTTCAGAACATATACTCGGCATAAAGACCTTACAAATAAATGTTTTACAATATAAATAAAACTGATTTTAATACAAATTTCAGCAAATAAACACTCTTAATGTGTTTAATCCTTTATTAAGATTTTCATGGTGATGTTTATATTCAGTTTCATTTAGGGAAACTCCTGAGGTAAACCAGTTATCTCTCTGAATTGTAATAATAAATCTTATATAAATGCTGCGCTTCCCACCTCCAGTCGCAATAACTTCTGGGACTTTTAGAGCAAGTTCGGTGCTCACTCTGCATCCTCGATATCAAGAACACATCCGGAAAGTTTCACACATCCCGTTCTTACTGTCTTGAGTATTGCAACTGAACACGAGGACGCAAGATCGCTGAACAACGCATATTGAGAAACAGCCTATGTTTAAACAGGGAGGCAAAGACTTTTTCACACAGGGAAATGTAGTTTTGGATTTTGGTTTGACCTTAATATTAAAAACCCTTGGTGTGTTTACTTGTGTTATCTTTAACTTATTTATATTTAACCTTATTTATACTCTCTTTTATATTTACTTTTTTTTTGATGATCTGAAACATGGAAGTGAAAACATGCAAAAACAAAAAAAGAAAATCAACAAATGGGCAATTACTTTTACACACCACAGTATCTAAGTGAAACAACTGCTCAAATGAGAACAAATGTAGGCGGGGATAGTTTTGGCAAATTAGATTTGATTGGTTGGCTTAGTTTGGTATTGGTGGATTTTATATGAGGCACAGGTTGATCCCACCCTTATGCAAGAAAACACCAATAAGTGTTTAGATATCAAAGAAGGAGGAGGGGGGAATTATTTATTTATTTATTTATTGAATTTATAGTACAAATTCCCCTTTAATACTTTAAAACTTTAATACTAGAACTACTGAGGTGGTCATTTTGACTGTTTATAATTTTTGCAATTTAATAACTTTGTTGAAATAAAACACATACACTGCTGGTCAAAAGTTTGGGTCAGTATGATTTTTAAATGTCTTAAAATAAGCTTCTCCTGCTCACCAAGGCTACATTTATTTCATCAAAAATACAGTACAAATAGTAAAATTGTGAAATGTTATTGCACTATAAAATAACTGTTCAAAAGTAGCTTATAATTTAATCATTTATTCCAGTGATTTTAATAATGAATTTTCAGCTTCATTACTCCAATCTTCAGAGTCATTCAGAAATCACTCTAATATTAATTGTTATTATTATTATTATTAATGGTAATAGTAATAATAGCAATACTGACTGGAGTAATAATTCATTTAAAACTACATACAATAAAGGCAGATTTTTACTTCTGCATCAAGCACATGCATATGCTCCAGCGCAGCCTTCACGCGGTCACATAGCCCTTGCTGTGGCTGATGACGATGCTGACGCGCACCTCTCAAAAAATGTAACTACACATCGCAACGATGCGTAGCGCAAGCTCTGTGATTGGTCGGCTTGGTAGCACTAAAGAGTGTGGGCGGGATCGAGAACCAAGCAAACCTGTGTTTACAAGTGTCGAGTCACGTGAAGGAGCTTCAGGGGTCTGTTCTTCGTATGTCGATTACTCCGTTAGCTGGATTTGGTCATTGACGATTTGACACGATCCATGATCGTTTCATTCTTTAAAACTTATTCGAGAGTTGTTGTCATAGCAACAGTTCTGGTAGATTAAACCTGCTCGGGAGCAGGCTAATTTCACATAAACAGAATTGTATCGGATTATTTCAAGCAAAGATAATACTTAAAGTATGTACAGAATGCTGATCTTTTCTTGCAGTAGAAGTTAGGTTATATACACTTGGGAAAAAAGTAAATAGTTTATAAAAATTATATATACACATTTAAAATTTCTAATAATTAGTAATATTTAATATTAAATAATTAATAATATTTATGTTTATATACATATTAGTCTTAAAAATATATATAATATGTATAAACTTTTGCAATCTGCACTCCAAAATAAAAGTACAAAATGGGGTGGTTCTCCCCAAGAGGATCAAAGAGAACATTTATTAATATGGACTTTTTTAGATACAAACGCGTAATATTTTAAGGTATCGACCCAGCTTTACACTTTGTGTATGATAAGACACACAATATTCAACTGTTTTTTTGTTTTTAAAGGAATAATAATACATGCAGTCATGCATGTTTTGACAGCAAATATGACGGTGAATTGATGCTTTGCAGGAGTTGCAGACACCTTTACTGATTTCAAAATGCTTTTCGATGCAAAACTAATTCAAATTCGCCAATTAGGGAACTTGAATAGGCCTGGGCTACTACAATAAAGAAAAACCGCTCTTAAATGTAAAGGTGAAAAAGTTTTGTTTTGCATTTACCCTATGATTAATGTTGTTGCCCATCCGCTGGTTCCCGCCCTCTAAATGATCGAGTTTTAGCTACTTGTACGTTAAGGTATAGTGTTCAGAATAAACAAAACACCTGCGAAGAAACCCGACACAGAAGAACATAAAACCCTTCTGCCAGCTAGAGTTTCTGAGGTGTTACTGATAGCAGAAGTATAAATGCACGACAACGCCCAAGGCATGCGCTGTGGGTCACGCCGATCACTTGACACAGAGGCATAAACCAGCCTTAAGAAAGCAGTTTTTAAAAATGTAATAAAAATTTAACAATTTTTTTACATGTAATAACTGCTGCTTTGATGAACAGAATATATTTCTTAAAAAAAAAAACTAAAAACTTTGACTGATAGTGTATATCTAAATACTATTAACTTTTTCCTTCCTTTTAGTGGACAATCTTCTGAAAATGGCTTGTTCGAGTGTGCTACCAGGCGGCGGAGCAAACACAGAATACGTCCTTCACTGTCTCTTTGAGTGCAGAGGAGACATTATGGTTGGTATTTATCTAACACCTCCTTGCACTAATGCTCATCCTCTAAAAAGCCTTAAAAAGACTATTGTGTTTCAGAATACAGTTGAAAAGCTCCTCCTGCCCACGCTGATCAGACACACATCCAACCTCAAAACAGACTACCATTACGCAGGTGTGACTGTTCAAAGAAATGTGTGGTTTCTTCATATGCAAAACCAAAAGATCATTTCCATCCTGAGGAAACACCGAAATGATGCATTACACATTTACCTTACACATCTGATCATGAAAATGACAGTATTTTGTTCTCACCGACTAGGATCGGACAGATGGACGCTTCAGGAGAAACGGCAGCTAAACAAAGCACTTCTGCTTCATCACAAAGACTTCTATCTTGTACAGAAAATGGTATTTATTGAATACAATCATTCAATTTTCTTCGGCTTAGTCCCTGATTCATAAGCGGTCACCACAGTGGAATGAACCGCCAACTATTCCAGCCTGTTTTACTCTGTAGATGACCTTCCAGTCACAATCCAGTACTGGGAAACACCCATTCACTCTCGCATTCAATCACATACAGTGCTTCCCACAGGTTTGAAATGGTAGCCGGATAGAAACACTTTTTACCCACAGCACATAAATAGTTAACTATATACGACAAACAAAACATAATTTGATTTTAAACACTGTTTTTAATTATTATCCGTTTAAACTTTTTCTTTTCAATGGGGTAAAGTTAAATAAAAGACTTAAAATAAATAAATAAATAAATATCCACCCAGTGACAGGTCAAATCTGCTCCTCTCTATCTCTGCTCCTCTAAGTTCAGGTTGCTTTATTGGAAAGACATTTTGTACAATTTTGCCATCATCAAATTGATAAAATATACAGCAAATGAGAAATATATGACAGAAAAAAGTTATAAAAACAGACAATACCTCAAGAATAAAACGTGTAGATTATTTAAATAAGATGAATGAGTTGATTAGCCATTTCTAATGGTGTACAAATGTTCCAATTACTGCTGTATTACAATTATAAATATCCAATTTAGATGTAATTTCGTCCGCTTATAGTATTTAGTTAAGTTTTTCTGAGTCGTTCTGATTAAAGAATTTATTATTTAATATCTCTCTCCTGGCTGTGTGCATAAAATTAACGACAGCTTAGAAAACGAAAGCAAAAACAAATCCCAGACATTTTAGTAGATTTAGAAACCCTGGCCGGACACAAAAAGGTGCGGGTCTCTGTGGGTCTGCAGAGCACATGAGACTGTGCGCACACAGAATGAGCAGTATGAAATGGGTAGAGTATATTTTCCACTACCTAATCGCTTGCGTATGTTTGTTTATATTAGGAGGATATAAAAAAAGTGTAAAAGGATAATAATTCATTCATTTTCTACCGCTTATATGGGGCTAATTTATACTTGGGCGGCCGTCAATAAACCTGGGCAGCCCGCCCAAGTAAACTCTATGGGAAGCACTGACATACACTAAGGCCAATTTTTGTTTACCCAATTCACCTATAGTGCATGTGTTTGGAATGTGGGGGAAACCGAAGCACCTGGAGGAAACTCACACCAACACAGGGAGAACATGCAAACTCCACACAGTAACGCCAACTGGCCCAGCTGGGACTCGAACCAGCAAACTACTTTCTGTGAGGCAACAGTGCTAACCACTGAGCCATCGTGCCTCTTTAAATATGTTTTAAAATAATCTTTTGTCTTTGGTAAATATATCAGCATTCACTTGTGACTCTGTGGTTTGGTGACTGTGAGAGTGTGTTTTCTACTTATTTAGGTCAAGACAAAGTCTGTGGCTCAGTGTGTGGAGTACTATTACACATGGAAAAAACGTTTGCGTTTGTGCTCGAGAATCAGTACGGCTCTGGCTACACCAGTTCAAGACGTGCAGGTGAGTTTGGACATGGATTTAACAGTCCTGTGAATCTCATATCACTGATTTTGCCTCTGTTTTAGGACATTTACTATAAGTAACACTTAAAAGTGAATGCACTGTGTTCTATTAGAAACCTAAATACAGTGCTTAACATTTGGGTACACACCTCACAAATCTCTCATTTAAATTAATATTTTCTATAGGAAGCTGTACAATATTATATTTGTGCATTTACAGTTGAAGTCAGAATTATTAGCGCCCCTGTTTACTTTTTGCCCAATTTCTGTTTAACAGAGAGAAGATTTTTTCAACACATTTCTAATCATAATAGTTTTAATAACTCATTTCTAATAACTGATTTATTTCATCTTTGTCATGATGACAGTAAATAATCAGAATCAGTTTTATTGCCAAGTGTGCTTCACACTCACTAGGAATTTGTTTTGGCTACAGAAGCTTCCAGTGTACATAAAGTGACAAGTGACAACACAAAATAAATCTGAAAAAAAATAAATAAAAATGATAAACATTTAACAGATGTGGTTAGTCAAGAAACCTGGATGTTGGGTTGTATGTACAGATTGTTATAAATATACAGGTTATAAGGTGCTGTGTACAAGTGCGAATGTAGAAAGTATTGCATTGTATATTGATATAAGGTGCTGTGTACAAGTGCGTATGAGAAAGTATTGCACACATTTATTGCACAGTAGGGGAATATTTAACTGTTCATAAGGTAGACAGCCTGAGGAAAGAAACTTTTCCTGTGTCTGGCTGTTATTGTGCTTGGTGCTCTGAAGCGCCGACCAGACGGTAACAGTTCGAACAGGTAGTGTGCTGGGTGTGAGGCGTCCAGGGTGATTTTGCACTCTGTATATTTGATAAGATATTTTTCAAGACACTTCTATACAGCTTAAAGTGAAATTTAAATGCTTAACTAGGCTAATTAGGTTAACTAGGCAGGTTAGGGTAATTAGGCAAGTTATTGTATAACGATGGTTTGTTCTGTAGACTATCAGAAAAAAACATTTGCTTAAAGGGGCTAATACTTTTGACCTTAAATGGATTTTAAAAAATTAAAAATTGCTTTTATTTTTGCCGAAATAAAACAAATAAGACTTTCTCTAGACGAAAAAATATTATCAGACATACTGTGAAAATTTACTTGCTCTGTTAAACATAATTTGGGAAATATTTGAAAAAGAAGAAAAGAAAAAATAAATCAAAGGGTGACTTCAACTGTACACAAATTTTCAATAGTTTATTTAATATTTTTAAATTTCATTTATACACATTATTTTATTTATTTTTTAAATTATATTTAGGTGTGATGATTCTTGCTGGCAAGTTTATAAATAACAAATGGCAAGTTCATTAATATCCATTTAATTTTTTTTCACATAAATGCACCACTGACCATTTACTTGTGATTATTGAAGAAATCTGAAATTAATATCTATATTAAAATGTTTTTTCAGTGTACTACTAATTCATTTACATCTAACTGATTATCAATTATTGTAAAAAATAAAGTTAGCTGTATGAGTGCCTATTTTAATGCATATACTGTTTATTCGTGAATTAGGGAGACTGGGCAGCAAACAACCACAGCGAACCGAAGAAAGAATCCATCAGCAAAAGCAGGGACTCAGAAAACTCCAGTGCTGTGTTTGTCTGTGAAGTGAGTATATCTGTGGGCTGCTTCACGTACTGAAACCCCTATAGGTGCTTCCTCCACTTCCTGTCATTTACTATTACGCTCACACCTTTTCTATAACTTACTCCTCCGCGTTCTGTAAAATGATCTCATGATCTTGCTCATCTGTGTCCTGTGAACTAATCAAGGTAGTGTGCTAGCAACCAGCAAGGACACCTTAGCAACCATAGAAACATGTTCCAATGCACACAGAAAACCTTAGCAACACAATGCCCTAGAAGACATTATTTCCAGCTGTCAGACACCCACATGAAAATATACTATAGTAATTTGTAGTAAATACTATAGTGTTTTTTAACCATACTGACACTAGCTATGTTTCTATCCGCATATTTTTATGCGCATTTTGGATATGCGCATAAAAAAAACAGTTGACGGAAATGCCAAGATGCGCATAAATTTTGAAAATCTGCATAAAAACATATGCGCATAACTGAGTAGGACAAACGTTTTATTCGATAAGAAAAGATGCACATAAACTATGATGCAAACACTTTTATCGAACAAATTCCAGTATGTGTATTGAATAAAGGTCATGTGATTTTGTTATAAGAGATCATGTGATGGTAAAAATGTGTGTGAATGGACAAACCAGCTGAGCACACTGTAAAACATTTGAAATGTTGTTTTGGTCATTCTAAAACACCTTAACCATTTCAGTATTTGTGTTATTATATTATTAATGACCTCCAGAATCAAGAGCGTCTGTGCTCCGAGTCTCACTCCTTCAAACGCCACCATGCGTTCACTGCGTGTCAGGATGGCCTTCTGAGGCACAAGTCATTTATTAAATAAAGAAAAGACTCACGCAGCTTCTTCTACCGCAGCAAATTCAGTTTTTACTGTTGATATTTGGCACCAGTTTAATGAGGAAGTGAAGATTTTGTTTGCATTGACTCGTTGGATAGAAACGCTGCTTTATTCGCACGTCTTTTGTGCGATAATCCAGTTTTGCACATTAAGTTAATTTGCTTCTTTGAATGGTGAAACAGCCACTAACACCTCCAACAGAGATCGAGATGTTGCACAATCAGCAAGAATGTTTATTTCGTATATAATTTCTATTTATAAAGTCTTCCCAACAGGCACACAACATCATATAACGTTAATAATAGGTTAAATTCAGGTTGTGGCGTCAGGTGACCAAAACGTTATGTCTAGCCAGCGCCTAACATTATTTTGACATCCAATAACTGTCAATTGATGTTGATGTTTGGTTGATTTTAGGTCGTGTTGGAAAGTGACCAAAATCTACGTCATATTGACCAAATACTGAGATTTATTCGTCAGGTATGGCAACCAAAATCCAACATCTGATCGACGTCATAGTGGTAACGTCCACACGACGTCAAGCTGTAACATCAATAGACGTTGATATTTGGTTGATTTTGTGCTATACGTTGGATGTTGACGTCGACCCAACATTAGGTTGTGGCATCAACCCGATTTTCATTTCCAAACAAAATGCAACGTTCCCACGACGTTGGTGTTCAACGCCAATCTGACATCATGTTGATATCCTGTGCCTTGCTGGGTTTTATGCAGATAAATCTCTGGTGTTTGGTCATTAACCTTTAAATGCATAATTATACAAATAAAATGTATACACTATAAAAGTTCACAGTGAGTACATTTACATGGACACCAATAATCAGATTTTAATACGATTAAGGCAATACTCTGATTAAGAGTCTACCATGTAAACAGCGATTTTTGATTACCTAAATCCAACTAAAGTCTTAATTGAACTAAACAGAAATGGCATTAAGGCATGTGGAGTATGCCGATTTTAGTCGCATCAATTAAGTGCAGTACAGACATGTAAACACCGTAATCAATCTATTACTGTCATGTAGGACTTTTTTCACAGCATTTTGCATAAGAAGTCTATACACACATGGCTGTTTGACACTATTCTCTCTCTGTACCTATACTGAGTCAGTAAAGGTCCACAGAGGCCATCCAGCACTCTTCCACCAGTCCTTACTTCATACTCTCATCCAATACCTCAGTTTGTCATTGGGGCATGTATGAAATGTTCCTGAATGAAAGTGAAACTGCCGAACTGCAGTTAAAGTCGACAAATTAAGAATGGAACACCCGAAATTACGTAAAACTCTAGAAGAAATGTTGATAGCATGGTGATGCAATGACGTTAATCGAATTATGTGCTATAACATGTAAAATTAGATCATAAAAGAACATTCAAAAAGCAACTCATGTAAATACTTTAAAGGGCACCTATGGTGAAAAATCTACTTTTCAAGCTGTTTGGACAGGCATATGTGCATTTATGGTGTATAGACCGTCATATTGGGGTGATATAAACACACCCAGTGCTTTTTTTTTTAATTTAGCAACATAAAAACGGTGGACCAATTGGAGCGGTTTTCAGATCGACCGCAACTTTATGTAGGAGTGCGGTCCCCCCGCCCACCGAATTGGTTGACAGCTGCGCACAATAACATGTCCAGGTAGTCACGCGTATGATCATATCAACAAGACCAGACGTGCACAAAGCAACCGGGAATAAAAGATCTGTTCAGTTCGCTCGGATCATCAATCATCATCAAACGTGATCAAGAGTGAGTTTCACATGTTTAAAATGTTTTAAAACAGAGCATGTGTGTCATGAATTACAGAGATTTAGCTTAGCTTTACTTCATCAGCACAGCCGCGTGTCTGAACAACTATAAAGGAAGACGCTTCAATCCCGGTTTGTGGACGTTAAATCAGGTTTATTTTGTACATTAACATAACAGATATCCATACAGCAGTGGAGATTACCAGTATCCTGTCCAGAGATGTATAAAGTACTAGAGACCCAGACTTAAGTAAAAGTACAAGTACTCTATCAAAAAGTGACTTGAGTAGAAGTAAAAGTGCTCTTTAAGCACCATACTTAAGTGGAAGTACTAAAGTATTCAACATTTTTTGTACTTAAGTATTGCAAGTAGTTTATTTCAAAATTTACTACTCAAGTACTGAAAGTAAAAGTACAAGTATTGTGTAATGTAGTTATTAAAGAATGCAGTCAAAAGACATCATATTGTTTTGTTTATTTTAAATCTTTTTTTTGGGGGCACGTCATTAAGCAGAACGAAAAGAAACATGACTTACAATACTGTTTTTCTCTCACGCTTGAACCACAGATCTGACAGATTATAACCGCTTTAACACACACCTTTCAAAGTTGTGTGTCACAAAAACAGTCCATAATCCACTCAAAACGCTATTGAAACCCATTTTCGGAGCACAATTTACTGGTTGTAAACGCTGTAAACGAACGTTCTAATTTACTTGATTTTGATTTTATTGTAAAAAAAAGAAAACGTGTATATTACTGTGTTAAATGAAAATCTGAAATATTTTATGGCTTATGGCTATGATTTAGTATTCAAAAATGTTTCATTTTGATTATGTTTTAATTAAATTGGTCTTAAACTTCATATTTTTATAGTATATTTATTCATTTTGGTACTTTTACCATAAACCAACATCTCAACCATTTGGTAGAGGCTGATATTTTAGAAATTATGGGATGTGTTGGGGGAAAATGTATTGATTGTGTTAACTAGCGACATTAGGAGTTAAGAAATGCAATAAATAAAAAAATTCTATTGGTTTTTTTCTTGGTGTGACAGTTAAATGGTTACTTGTAATACAATTGTGTCCTTTAATACAGCAGTAATATATATGAACTGTACCCTTAATTTGACCCGCTCAAAGAAAACACTCTTTCTGAATGTATCAAACTAAACTCACGCACAGAAGACAGCATGAGCATTTATAGCAAATAAACTCATGTAAATATTCTCCCGCCTGCTTTTTAAACGCTGACAGGCGAGGTCTTACACCCCTTTGATTGGTTATTGTCTTCACCTTCTCAACAGAAAGGGCTGCTATCGGCTTTAGAAATGAAAGCGTTGTTCACTGATGGCGGGAAGAACAGCCGCGGTTACAGTCTATGTATGTATAATACGCGGTTATCACAGGTAATCTATAAAGTTACCTCACAAACAGGCCAGCGGGTCAAATGTCCAAAGTGAGAAAGGCAGAGATGGAGTCTCACAACATTTCTCTGTAGTAGTGAAATAGCGGCTCGTGTGCTGTGCCGCCTTCACTCGCCCTCGCGCCTCCGTCCTTCGCCATAGTATTGCGACACCGCACATAGGAGATAAATGACGTCAGTACGTAATAACCCGTTATGATCTATTACTGAACCGATATCGACCATTTTCACACCTCTAGTAACGAGTAACGATGCAGCTCATAAAAAATCTATCGGAGTAAAAGTATTAAACTCATGGAAAATATGTACTTAAGTGAAAGTGGAAGTAGGAGAAAAAAACAATACTCCAGTAAAGTACAGATACTGCCTTTTAGTACTTAAGTACAGTAGTGAAGTAGTTCTACTTCGTTACTATACATCTCTGATCCTGTCACATATGCCTGCAAAAAGAGTGCAAAGCTAAACGCGCTCTGTGTGTGTGTGTGTGTGTGTGTGTGTGTGTGTGTGTGTGCGTTTGCTGAGGTGTGTGTGTGCACGTGCGTGCGTGCGTATCTGTGTGTGCGCGTGAACTTTGTGTGACTCTGCGATGCAACTGCACAATAAATCCTCATTGGTAAAGTTCTTACTGTAGTATTTCTCACGAACGCAACGTGAGATCTGCTTCCTTTAAGTCTGTCTGTTGTCTGTCACAGCCGAGGGAGAAGATTAAGGCACGCAGAAACGGTGGGCGGGGAGGACTAGCCTTAAAGGCGCAGTACGACAAAACAGCCCCCTAGGGAAAAAAATGTGTAAAACAGCATCTTGCAAAAGCTATAATAAATAATCTGATGGGTGTTTTGAGCTGAAACTTTACAGACACATTCTGGAGACACAAAAGACTTATATTAAATCTGGAAAAAAGGGCTAACCTAGGTGCGCTTTAATTATATTATTGTCTTATTCAGATTAAGACAAATAATTTGATTACTGATGTCTATGTAAATGGAGTCATTGTTGTTGCAGATGAAATATAATGTGGAAAATGTGATTCAAATATTTTCCAGTAGACAAGATATTAGTTATTGTGCTGTCAAACGATTATCACATCCAAAATGCGTTTTTCTTTTTCAAATATTTCCCAAATGATGTTTAACAGAGCCAGGAACTTTCCACAGTATTTCCTATAATATTTTTCATTTGGAGAAAGTCTTATTTGTTTTATTTCGGCTAGAATAAAAGCAGTTATTAATTTTTTAAAACCATTTTAAGGTCAATATTATTAGCCCCTTTAAGCTGTATTTTTTTCGATTGTCTACAGAACAAAACATCGTTATACAATAATTAGCCTAATTAACCTAGTTAAGCCTTTAAATGTGACTTTAAGCTGAATATTAGTTTCTTGAAAAATATCTAGTCAAATATTATTTACTGTCATCATGGCAAAGATAAAAGAAATCAGTTACTAGTTATTAATACTATCATGTTTAGAAATGTGTGAAAAAAAAATATTTCCATTAAACAGAAATTGGGGGAAAAAATACAGGGGGGCTAATAATTTTGGCTTCAACTATATACGAATGTCAATTACCCCATGTGTTTCTATGATTCTCCCAGCAGACAAATGAAGAAACGTGGACCCAGAGCAATCTCCGTCTGCTCTGCAGCTCTCCAGCAGAGCACAGACCATCCACTCTGACCGAGACTTTGGGTTCGGCTTCTGTAAGGAGTTCTCCATCCAACAGCACCACCAGCGGAGACACCGATTTAGCCCTCTTCCCCTGCACAGAGTGTGGAAAGTAAGCCACATCCTGAGTCAAAACCAAAAAGCATCTTCAATAAAAGGGACCTATTATGCAACAATCACTTTTATAAGGGGTCTTAACGCAGTTGTGTTGCAGCAGTCTGTGAATATAACCAGAATCTAATGGTAAAAGTAAAATTATTAATTGTATTTTTTATAATTACACTTGATTGATATTCTGCCTTTGTGCATGTCATCAGAGGGGGAAAGCCTCTGATGGCTTTCCCCCCTCTGAAGGCTCATTAGTGACCATCTCTCCCTCTTTAGCATAGGATGTTAGACTTATTTTTGAATCTGCCACTATGCTGACACACAGGCATTATTAGCTCCAGCTTCTTGTTCAATCTGTATTGTAGCTTCTTACTGCTAAAATGCAGTGAGTGTTAGTTAAAAAAGGAACTTAAAATATATTAACTTGTATTAGCAAACATTTCTGAAATTGTACTTTGCTGTTGCTTGCTACTAGATTGAGTGTCACTGACTTTTTAGCAAGACGCTCCTCATTAAGCCTCCTGTGGTGCTTCTTTAGGAGCTGGTTTTTGTATTTCCTCGCTCTGCAACAGCTCTTACAAATTCCCTGGTTTTGTTTGGTTTCTGTGACTTTGAAACCAAGATATTCTCATATTATCAACGTGCTGCTTTTCTTTGATATTAATTATTCCATTAATGCTTCTGAAGCGGCAGATGGCATCATCCCACTTGTTTGCACTTTCCTGTTCGGTTGTGCAATTCTGATTGGGCAGAACAAAAGTCTGCTCACTCAATTGGCTAGTAAGACGGCAGTCAGGCATTTGCTTTGGGTGGGGTAAGGTAAATAATATACATTTCATATCGCAGCCTCTTGCGATTGGATAATTGCAACATTTCAAATCGCGATTAATCACACATCCCTAGCTACTCTAGCATATAACAATTTTGTTGCTTACATATGATATTGCATTAATTTGCATTCATGTTTTATAAGCTATGACATGAAAGCCTCAGTTTGCTGTGAAGTTATGATAATGCAAAAATCAAGAAAATCTTTTGATTTGTTTGGTTCGTGGATTATGTAGGCTATTTTAAAAATGGATATTTTATCAAATTTAATTTTATGTTTTCCAAATGGATAAAAAGGTTGGTTTGTTGGTTGTACACTAAATCATTACAAATATAGCCTATTTGTTGTGTTTATGAGCAGTGCCAAAGCACTCTGATGGACGCTCCGACCTGTGGTTGGCTTGCAGTGTTTCCTCTAGGACAGGGGTGTCCAAACTCGGTCCTGGAGGGCCGGTGTCCTGCAGATTTTAGCTCCAACTTGCCTCAACACACCTGCAAGGATGTTTCTAGAAAGCCTAGTAAGTGCTTGATTAGCTAGCCCAGGTGTGTCTGATTGGGGTTGGAACTAAACTTTGAAGGACACCGGCCCTCCAGGACCGAGCTTGGACATGCCTGCTCTAGGATTTTTTCCAGCTGTGGCGGCAGGCCTTTTTTACACCGATCTACTAACTACCAGTGGCGTTATTTCAATGACAATCTCTTTGCTTCTGCTCCAATTTTTTCTGCTCGTGCACAAAACTTCTTGCACGCCCCCTCAAATATAAACCGCTGCAAGAGCGCGCAGATCTTCTTGTGCGCTCTCAAATAAACGCTGCTGAGGTGCGATTTAGTGCGTTTATGTAACGAGTATGTCTCCAGCATTTATTAGATTTGCTAGGAATATTTATGAATCCCTCCAGTATTAATGCGTCCTGAAGTAAAACGGCTATACGTCGTGTTTGCTGGGTCTCACGCATCACGCACCTGTCACAGTCAGTCAGCACGTAACCTTAAAGGGTTAAACAAATGACTCACAGCACTACTACGGTTACAGAAAAGTTCACGCTGTTATAATTCACTTACCCTTTAATACGTTTCGGTGCGATTATCACCCGCTATTAAAAAAATTTAATGTTTTGAATGTGAAGCTGTAATGTAGCTGTGGCGGGATGAATCTTGGAGTGGCGCCCCGCCATGGAAGAATGAATGTATCGGAAACCATGGCTTGTTTCCAAAGCAGCGCACATTTGAGAAAGTTTTGTTTTGCGGCTTCTTTCTCAAATTGTGCAAATAAACAGTGCTTATGACGCGAATCCAGGACAGAGGCAATCAGCATTAGCACTGGTTTGGCATCAACTTGTCTGTGTCAAACTGTGACCAGCAATATTCTTTCATTTTGCTTCTTTGGCAAAATGCATCTCTAGGCACATGTGGTTACACGTGTTACCATCCCACGAGTTAACATATACGTGTTGGACATTTATGCAGCCAAACTTCAGACCTAAAATAAGTGCAAATTATATTTTGTGCAGATATTCTGACTCTTTGATTTTCCTCTCGTCTTGACTCTTGCTATTAGTATTTATTTTCACCTTTGGGCTGCTCCAGCCAATAGAAGAACAGCAACTACTGGGGAGGCGGGGCTAAAGATAGTAAGGCCCCATCTGATTGGTCAAATTTAGATAAAGAACCAATGCATAAATGTAATTTATCCACACATCTGCAATACGTAAATTTCATATACTATGATCACGATAAGTTTGCGTTATATTGTGCAGGCCTAGATTTGAATCACAGTGGTTGTAGTCTAATTCATGTTATGCTTCATTTCGCAGGGTATTTTTGAAGGTAAAAAGTCGAAACGCCCACATGAAGACGCACCGCCAGCAGGAAGAAACACTGTTGTGGCAGTTTCCCAGAGTTAATGACCAAGATCATGCGATTGTGACATCTGGCTTCCCTGTTGCACCACTAAAAGAGCCCATACGCCTTCATTCGTTATCATATCCCAGAAACACGGCGGCCAAAACATCCTTAAATGACATGTGCAGTGAGTCAGAACAGGAAATGGACTGTTCGCTGAAGTCACTTCCTGTCCTGCAGAGTCCTTTGAACTTCATGTCAAGTTAGTAGCTTAAAGGTTGAGCAAACTGAATCAGGGATTTTTTGTAGACTACAAAACAGACTGATTTATGTAAATAGTACGACTGTATGTATATTAAAACTATTGCTATGGCACTAGTGTGGTGCAATGTGACTATATATATCGTATGGACAAAATAAAAAGCCTGTTTTATATTATGCCCATTGTTTATTTATTTAGTGGTGTCACAAAATACATTGTTTATGGTAATATTTTTTCGTTAATTTAATAAGCGCCAGGGTCCGTGCACACCATTATGCTAATCGCTCACAATTTTCCTGGAAGTTTAATGCCTCGTGACTTAACAAAGGGAAGCACTTGGAGGCGCTCAAGCACAAAATGGTAGAGGCGAGCACAGTTTCACTTTCATTTAGTGATGAGGAGCGATGCAGAGTGATGTTTTGATAAAAATCTTTAATGATATCAGCAGGAGGGAGTTTCACTTTTAATTTAACTTTTAATTTCACTTTTCTTTCATGATTTGCAAGTTCATTAAGTGGTGTCTAACGTCAGGGTGTGACTTTGTGTGTTCACTCTGCTCATCGCCACTAAAAAAATAATAATAAAAAAAATCGATTGGGTTCGAATGCTGAAAAATGTCATGAAAAACGCTGACAATAAGAAGCGGTGGAAAGAGTACTGAAAAATCATACTCAAGTCAAAATACTATTGCTTGCCTAAAAATGTAATGCAAGTAGAGTAAAAGTATCTGTTGTAAATATTACTCAAAGTAGGAGTAAAAAGTAGACCTTCCAAAAGTACTCGAGTAGTGAGTATTACGCTGTAAAAAGCTGATGCATTTACACGTAATATGTGGATGTGTGTAAACGTAAAATTCTGTAGTGCATTTAGTTATTGCCCTGCAGACACACAACGTCATAAGATGCTAATATTAGGTTAGATTTAGGTTGTGATGTCAGGTGACCAAAATTCAACGTCTAGCCAGTGTCTAAGAACAACAGTATTTTTGTTCAATAATGATGTCAAATGACGTTGATATTTGGTTGATTTTAGGTTGAGCCAACATCTTAAACCAACGTCATATTGATGTCAAATACTGATATTTGTTTCTCAGGTATGGCAACCAAAATTCAACATCTGATATATGTCCACACAATGTCAAGCTGCAACATCATTAGATGTTGATATTTGGTTGAATTTAGGTTTGACATTAATCTTGGCCTGAGGGATTTGAGCTATTCTTCTTGTAGAATATTGGTCAGGTCACTATGTGAAGGAAAACGTAAGTGGCTCAATAATATTTGGATCTGGTGACTGTGTAAGCCATGGGAGATGTTCGATTTCACTTTCATGTTCATCAGACCCCTATGTCACCAGTCTTGCTGAGTTTAATGCGATTGTGCACGCACATGCGCAAAACCATTTAAAAAACGCCTCGGGCTCATTTTTGTTTTAATGTGCCACACCTAAAACTGCTCCACCAATGAGATTGGCAATTTTGTTCATGCGCCTGGAGCTGCTGAAGTTACACCACTTGGGGTGTTTACTCAAGCACAAAATGGTCAAGGCAAACAGAGTTTCACTTTTATTCAGTAATGGAGAGGATGCAGCGAGGCTAGATGGCATTTTTCATTGGTGTCTGAACACAGAGCTGTTTTGCGATAAATGATTTTGCGATAATGATTTTGTGGTGGAAATTTCCAGAAATTTGCAGACAATTTTGCAATAAAAAAAAAATGTCCATCAATTTGGCCACATCCAGCGGCCGTCATCCTAGAACCAATGTCCATCATTGTAAGCTACTTGCTTTTCTGTCTGTTCCATTGCTCTGTTTGTTAGATGTTTGCTCCCACTTTCTTTTGAAGCACGTTAAACACACAAAAAGTCACACTGTAACTCTCCCAAATGTGGGAGACAGCGTCCCGGTGTGTACGAGCTTTTACATTGCACCTCAGGGATGCAGGGAGAAACAGAATGTCGAAAAAATTTGCATGAAGTACAGGGGTTGGACAATGAAACTGAAATGCCTGGTTTTAGAGCACAATAATTCATTAATATGGTGTAGGGTCTGTTTTTGTGGCCAATACACCATCAATTTTTCTTGGGAATGACAGATACAAGTCCTGCACAGTGGCTAAAGGGATTTTGTGCCATTCTTCTTGCAGAATAGTGGGCAGGTCACTACATGATGCAGGAGGAAAACGTTTCCTGGCTCGCTTCTCCAACACGCCTCAAAGTAGCTCAATAATATTTAGTTCTGGTCTCTGTGCAGGACATGGAAGATGTTCAACTTCACTTTTATGTTCATCAAACCCCTATGTCACCAGTCTTGCTGTGTGTATTGGTGCATTATCATCCTGATACACGGCACAGCTTTCAGGATATGTTTGATCTATTTGGTGCACATGGTCCTCCAGAATGATTGGATAGCTTTTGGCAGCGACGTGTCCAACTAGCACAAGTATTGAACCTAGGGAATGCAGAACCAAGGGAATATTGCAGCCCAAACCATTACTGATCCACCTCCATGCAACAGTCTGGGTGGTACACTTTTTGGGGCTTCTCCACACTGTAACTCTCCCGAATGTAGGCAAGACAGTGAAGGTGGACTCATCAGAAAATAATACATTTCACATTGTCCACAGCCCAAGACTTTTGCTGCTGGCACCATTGAAACCAACAATTGGCATAGGCACGAGTGAGCAAAGGTTTGGCTATAGCAGCCCAGTCATGTATATTGACCTGGTGGAGCTCCCGACCAACAGTTTTGGATGAAACGGGAGCGTTGAGGAACACATTTAATTCTGCAGTAAGTAGGGTGAATGCGGTTTTATGTTTTTTGGATACAATTGAGTTTAGCACTTGGACATCCCTTTCAGACAGCTTCCTTCTGCGTCCACAGTTACTCCTGTTGGACATGGTTCGTCCTTCTTGGTAGTTTGCTGACATTACTCTGGATACTGTGGTCACAGATGTGCTTTTGAACTCTAATATGTCCCCCATAATGCTGTGCATTGCAATAAGTAAGCAATCTGTGCTATAACTCTGCTAATTAAACCTTTAAACTCTGGAGCAATGTGCAATCGATAAAGACTGGCCACCAGGCTGGACAAATTTAGCCATGAAACCAGCACTAAAATTGCCAGTGTTTCAGTTTCATTGTCCAACCCCTGTATGTTTACCTGTAATCATTAGTTTCATTAATACTTGTTTTATGTTTTAACATTTCCAGTCCAACATTTGCCCTGAAGTTCTAAATAAAGTGACAAAATAATCACATATGAATAAGTACATGAGCATATATTTTAATATGTCAAAAATGTGCATGTGGTCAATAAAGATTAAGATAAGATGAACGCGATGTTTATTAAAATTTCCATGACTGCTCCTAACATAGCATGTCTAAATCACTTGATAGCTGAGCTGGGCTAGAAAAATGTTGTAAAAGCGCTATACAAATAAAGGTGAATTGAACTGAATATGACTGCAGGTTGTAAAAATGACATTATATTTATATGGTCAAAAACATTGTGCTTGTCAGAAGTGGGATTCGAACCCACGCCTCCAGAGGAGACTGCGACCTGAACGCAGCGCCTTAGACCGCTCGGCCATCCTGACTAGCTACATGCTAACTCCGTGCTAGCTGTTTCATATAGTGCTAGCACTGTGAAGCACATGATTACCTCAAAACTTGACAATTTAGTACATATATTGTAATATATATATATCATTTTCAGCAGTGTTGGGTAGTGAGCTAAGCTATTAGCTACTTTACTTAAAATGTACCTTAACTACATTAAAAGCTACATTGAAATTTAGCAAACTAAGATAAAAGCTACTTGGCAAAAGTAGCTTAGCTACATCTAAGCTATTTGTGCAATTTTCATTTTTAAATTGAAGTAACTTAAATCCAAGTCATTTATAACATAAGCATTATAGTATAATATAATAATATACATGGTAAAAAATAAAAACATTGTGCTTGTCAGAAGTGGGATTCGAACCCACGCCTCCAGGGGAGACTGCGACCTGAACGCAGCGCCTTAGACCGCTCGGCCATCCTGACGTGCTGCATGCTAATGGCTTGCTAGCTTTTTTTATAGTGCTGGCAGCGTGTCAGGACATTGTTAATTCAAAATAAAGCAAATTAAGTACATATAGCAGATAATAAACACATATATTATATCTTTTGTACACCGTGTAAATGCTACAACTTTTCCTGAAAGAAAACAGCAGTTCTGACTGGCCTTTTTAATTAATTTTCTTAAAGTAGGTTCAGTTTAAATGAAAGAGGTTAAAACAAAACAAATACATTAAAAATTGTTTACTTGGTAATTTTTCAAATCTAATATTTGCATTTCGGTTTCATTTTCAATTTTTATTTCAAATATCGTGATACATATCAAATCGTGAACATTATACCGTGATACACATTGTATCGTGAACTGAGTGTATCGTTACACCCCTAATACACACACACACACATATATACAGTTGAAGTCAGAATTATTAGCCCGCCTTTGAATTTTTTCTTTTTTAAATATTTCTCAAATAATGTTTAACAGACCCAGGAAATTTTCACAGTATGTCTGATAATATTTTTTCTTCTGGAGAAAGTCTTATTTGTTTTATTTTGGCAAGAATAAAAGCAGTTTTTAATTTTTAAAATCCATTTTAAGGTCTATATTATTAGCCCCTTTAAGCTTATTTTTTACCAATAGTCTACAGAACAAACCATCATTATACAATAACTTGCCTAATTACCCTAACCTGCCTAGTTAACCTAATTAACCTAGTTAAGCCTTTAAATGTCACTTTAAGCTGTATAGAAGTGTCTTGAAAAATATCTAATCAAATATTATTTACTGTCATCATGGCAAAGATAAAATAAATCAGTTATTAGAAATGAGTTATTAAAACTATTATGTTTAGAAATGTGTTGAAAAAAAATCTTCTCTGCGTTAAACAGAAATTGAGGAAAAAAATTAAACCGGTGGGCTAATAATTCTGCAGGCTAATAA
The DNA here is from genome assembly GCF_903798145.1 of Danio aesculapii. NCBI lineage: Eukaryota > Metazoa > Chordata > Actinopteri > Cypriniformes > Danionidae > Danio > Danio aesculapii. The sequence goes on along the minus strand of NC_079451.1, from coordinate 46,921,320 downwards.
TTCTGACTTCAACTGTATATATATATTAGGCATTGGCAGGTACAAGTTTCTGAAGGTAATGATAACCTCAGATAAAAATATCACGGTTTCACGGTATTGTGTTTACTGCTGTAAAATAATTTATTTTTAAATGTCTTGGTAAAAAACAACTTTTTTCCTCATTTAACACAATATATTACATTTTAGGAAACATTTAGAATATTTCGGACAATAAACATGTCAGGCTACATAATTAAAATAAACCATTGACTTCTAGTATCTTCATTAGCTTCAATAACACAGATTTTCCTACAACACACAAATACAAAACACTTTAAAAACCTGTTTGTGATTGCAATATTAATACAATGTAAGGTATTGCTGTAAAAGTCAATATAGACTAATATATAATATTTAAGTTCCTAATATAGCATTTCATTATATACCGTCATGCTAGTTGTCATATTTTATCATGTTATATTTAAATTATATTAACATTTTAATGAAAATCTTTTAATGAAAAGCTTTAGCCAGCTGAAACCATAATTAGCTTATAACCTTATATTTAATTTTAGTACTTAAACAATAAAATGATATTTAGAAATTACCTTGTTTATTTGCGCTTTTGTTTCAATTTTCCTGAGACAAGAATGAGTGTTGAGAAACTTTAATTCACTTCAAATGTTGACTACTCTTTATATTTTTAGGAAAATATTTTAATTAGCATTTTGTTGCAGACCTTTGTCATTTTAGCCTTTTTAACCTTAGCTTTCATAATAATTTATTTTAATATTAGAACTAACTGAATAAATATAAATGTTTCTTTGGAAACAATCTTAATATTAGCTTGCTGTGTTATAAATTTAGTTTCAGGTAACGAAGACTGTCGCAAACAACACCCTCATCAGAACGATACACTTAGGCGTCTGTAAATATGGGGCAAAAGTGGGCTTTATTTTGTGGTAAACAAAGTTAATGTCACTCACAGTGTCCGGCCCTGGCAACAACACAATAGCAATTAATATTTTAGTCTGATTGCAAGATGTCAGTATTTGCTATCTATGACACCATATTAATAAAGTTAAGAACCAAAACTGATTACTAGCCTATTTAAAAGATTATAAAAGCCTATTATGGAACAAAATCAATGCCAAAAGTATTGAATTAAAAAGCTTGTTGAATAGCACAAACTGAAAAAAATAATACACCGTATTAACAAGTTCTTGCATTTCAATGACTTGAATTGCAGGGTTTGTATTTTTAGGTCCTGAAATTTAACATAGCTGTTTATTTAAGCTGTGAATAGTTCAACTAAAAATATTTCAAACATGTTTTCGTACTTATAAATTCAATAATTCATTTTCAATTTCCAGGATTCACTTACAAAATATTCAATACCCTTTAAAAATACGATGTATAATATTCAAAAGGTAATTTTCAGTTCATTTTATTTCAGTTCAAATATTCGCTTCCATAAATTCAGTGGCTCAAATTCGACTGTTAAAATTCAACATTACATCCGGGAACTGCAGGAAAAGCAATAGATTGCAGATTGAAGATCGCCAGCTGCTTTTCCACCAGCAGGTGGAGATGGAATAATTTAAGATTTTTTACTCAGTAAATAGACGAGAAAAAAGATAATAAAGGCACAAAAGTAGCATTTAATATTAATATCAGTGTCTTGGACATTATAAGTAATAAAATGAGTATGAGTAAAATAAGTAAATGATCTTTTGGTCATTTATATTTGCCCTTATAAACAGAAGCCAGTTGGTGATCGTGTAAACCTCACTCCTCGGATTCAGCGACAGACGTTGTTCTGCAATATTTAGCCGGTTGTTGCTAGATCGGATACGTTTGCAGCTGGAAGTTAATGACAATTATTTCTATTATTTATAAAAATTCCCATTTATTGTATTTTATTAACGTCTACCTCCACCCCAACCCTAAACCCAACCATCACAGTACTGTAAAAATATTAATTATTGTTACACAGTTTCATTAAAATATGCTGCTTTATTAATGTGCATATCGCACTTCCGGCTGGCAACATATCTGATCTAGACTTTACTATCTTTAATCTCCTCACAGCATTGTCTCCCATACCGGTATCGCCAGCTCGCGCCCTGCTCGGACCAGTGGCGTTACATGCACATTAGAGATGCGCGGATGGGCTTTTATTTCATCCGCAACCGCATCACAAAACTCATCATCCGTCCGCCATCCATCCGCACCAATATTTCTGACCAATTTTTAAAACCGCACCCGCCCGCCATCTGCTGATTGGGCTCTTTATTTGAATGGCTTATTCATTTTTATTATTAAATGAATGTTTCTTTATTGATTATTAGAGAATAGAGAATGACTTTAATGTAGACATGTAGTTAATCCAAACGTGCAGGCCAAATCCAGCATTAATTGACGACGCTTTGAAGTGACGCTAAACGATACGAGGACGTGTCTTTGGTCCTCGAGTCTTTTCCTTGCGTCCTTCCCTCGCATCCCGGAGGGGTGGAGCTAAGACACGAGGAAAGAAAGCAAGGAAAGAAGACGAGGATGCACAAATAAGAAATGAGAAGCACCCTATAAAGCTCTCAGAATATCCAACACGAATATCAGCAGTGAACTCCGTCTCCGATCGGCGCACAGGGACAAAAATAAATAGTCTAAATTAAACGCACTGTACTGTACATTTTTTATAGTAGCCTAATAGAAAACGCATTTTGACACATCATTTCAACATGCTGCTATTTAGCCTACTACTAAATGCCTATTTCACTTTATTTTTTAGCAAATAGATAGAATAATAAGTCATTTACATTATAGCCTAATAATGTTCACATTTGTAGTTGTCCATAGCAACCCCAAAAACTTATCTGCTTGGCTTGCACATCTAATTAATGGGCACAGTTTTTCGACTATTTTTTTTATTTATTTATTATTTTTTTTTTTTACTGTGGAAGTTATTGAGCTTGTAGAAATCGGAAACAACACCAATTCTGCGACACAGATGAACCTCTATTGATATCTCTATCAGACAATTCTGCCTATCTGCCTATTTTATATGCCAAAAGAAACAACAGGCAGTAAAAAAATATTAAAATAAATATCTTAATGTAGGCATAGGCTATAGTCGCATGCTTTGGCAAACATTTGAAAAAAAATAAATAAATAAAAACGTCATATCGTAGTTAAGCCTTATAGGCTCAGTCACCCCCACAATTAGAAATTCAATTAACAAATATATATATATATATATATATATATATATATATATATATATATATATATATACCATCCCTCTTTAAGCGAACATGAAGTCTGACCAGGCTAAATTGCCTGTATGACAGGTCTATGCCCCAATAACCCATGAACTTACGATCATCCCCACAAACTTGAAGCATAATGAAATACTACGCTTGCGACAAAGAAATTCTGGCAAAATAACCTTAAGCAAATAACTAATACACAACATGTACAACAATAGAACAGGCTAAACCAATATGAACGTAAAGTTATCAGCTAACCGAACTCAAAAGTTTATACTAAACATGGGCTATGTGTAGTCTAGATAACATAGGCTAATTGGTTTAATATGCCTGACCTTAGGTCTAGTTTGAATTTTCTTGGCACTATGCAGGAATAAAATAGCATCTACAGTGTCAGGATTCAGAAGAGAGCGCCTGACCTCTATAACGCGCCCTGCTGCACTGAAGGAGCGCTCGCTCACAGCACTTGTTGCTCATAGACTCGACTAGACATTTTACTACCTGATGAAAATTTGACTCTTTCAAAGTGTGCTCGATTTTTTGGATGTAGGTATGGTCAGATCATATTTAACAATTTATACATATTTTTTTTATTTGATTGGTACAACCGCTCGCCACCCGCCCGAATTTAATTAAAATATTATTTTTCGTCACGTCATCCGCCCGATCCGCGGTTTATCCGCGGAGTCCGCGGCTGAAACCGCCAACCGCGCATCTCTAATGCACATAAACCGACTTTTGATGAATATGAGGTTACATTCTCTATCTTTATTAACTCATTCTTCCATATAATATAGAATATAAACGTAAGAGAAAGGAAATAAAATAATCATACAAAATTCAAAACCAGAGAGATTTTATGAGAATGTCACACAAAACAGTTTACTTGCAACTGTTGGACAGATAGTGTTAGATAAAGACAGTGTTCAGGTATGATTTAAGGTTGGGTATGGATGGGACGCGTAATTTAAAATAATTTAACATAGCGAGCAAATGCATTAAAGGAGCGTCTTCAGTTATTAATACAGAACCGTCTAATATATGGCATAAGCATTAAGGGGTTATTAGAAGTGTTTGCGCTGTTTAAACACAGCTTTTTTTCAGGATTGGGTAGGCTATAGTTTCATTATTTAAATTATTATTGTTGTTGTTATTATTTTATTATTATTATTCTTATTATTCTTATTATTTTATAACATTTATTTAGGCTACTGCGCTTGAATAAGTCATCCGTGGTTCTAAATTAGTATTTCTTTTTAACACTCTGCCTGCCTTTCATTTTTCTAATTTTTGGGGTTCTGCCATGGTGCCTTTAGTTTGTCCAGATTGTTTTTATTGTTATGTAGTAGCCTAGGCTTACTGCACGCCTTTATTTTTATATTATAAACGGAAAAAAAAAAAAAAATTTTTTTTTTACTTTATTATTTAAAATGATTGGCGACCTCTAAAATATAGACTAAGCCGAAGGAGAATGAATGAATTGATAAATGAATGAAATATTTGGCGTTTTTTTTATACCTGTGCGGCTTGTACGCGGCAAACGCAAACGAGTGGCCGCGAGCTCTGGTGGCCGGTCAGAGCCAGCACCGCACGTCAAATACTGGTTGAGAGATGCTGGATGGCTGCCAATATTTGATGGGAACACCTCTGAAGTTTCAGATGATATCTGGGCCAGTGCATAGTTATGAATGTGAAAAGTGAAAGTCGTGACATTTGGCCAAGCATGATAACACAAGAGTGTTTCCATTATTATATTAATCATACCTATTAACCTACACGTACACACACACACTTAGCGAGAATCACGCGACCGTCACCACCCCCACTTAGCTAATTTCCGCGACTGTCACATCCCTACCACGTAGCGTAAATGAGCACCTGCCCATTTAAGAGTCTGTGAATGGCACTGCAGAACAACGTCTGTCGCTGAATCCGAGGAGTGAGGTTTACGCGATCACCAATTGGCTTCTGTTTATAAGGGCAAATATAAATGACCAAAAGATCATTTACTTATTTTACTCACTCTCATTTTATTACTTATAATGTCCAAGACACTGATATTAATATTAAATGCCACTTTTGTGCCTTTATTATCTTTTTTCTCGTCTATTTACTGGGTAAAAAATCTTAAATTATTCCATCTCCACCTGCTGGTGGAAAAGCAGCTGGCGATCTTCAATCTGCAATCTATTGCTTTTCCTGCAGTTCCCGGATGTAATGTTGAATTTTAACAGTCGAATTTGAGCCACTGAATTTATGGAAGCGAATATTTGAACTGAAATAAAATGAACTGAAAATTACCTTTTGAATATTATACATCGTATTTTTAAAGGGTATTGAATATTTTGTAAGTGAATCCTGGAAATTGAAAATGAATTATTGAATTTATAAGTACGAAAACATGTTTGAAATATTTTTAGTTGAACTATTCACAGCTTAAATAAACAGCTATGTTAAATTTCAGGACCTAAAAATACAAACCCTGCAATTCAAGTCATTGAAATGTAAGAACTTGTTAATACGGTGTATTATTTTTTTCAGTTTGTGCTATTCAACAAGCTTTTTAATTCAATACTTTTGGCATTGATTTTGTTCCATAGCCTATAAACCACATAACTATATGGTATAAGATTACTAATATGCTATGTTTATTAAAATTTCCATGACTGCTCCTAAAATAGCATGTCTAAATCACTGAGCTGGGCTAAATAAATGTACATACTATAACTGCAGGTAGTAAATATGAGCATTATAGTATAATATAATAATATATATGGTCAAAAACATTGTGCTTGTCAGAAGTGGGATTCGAACCCACGCCTCCAGGGGAGACTGCGACCTGAACGCAGCGCCTTAGACCGCTTGGCCATCCTGACGTGCTGCATGTTATTCGCATGCTAGCTTTTTAGTCCTAAACTGCATCTCGTTACCTTATATATGTGTATGACCATACAGTTCCATCTAATCTAAAAGAAAACATAGATAAGCATCAAGCACTCCACTAAAAGATATATTCTGTTTTTTTATTATATATTAAATCGTCAATGTTTAGTACCAACAAAACGACTATTACATCAAATACCGTACTTTTTCAGGCGTCCATATTTTCCAAACCGCTGCTAAAGCTTAGCTAAAACACGTGGTCACTGTTACTATATTCAGCGCTGCTCTAAATGGACCAATCAGATTAGTCTGATGATTACATATTAGACTAACTTGATATTATGGTGACATTTTTTAATATTTAAAATTAATTTAACATGTTCATAGCTGTTCATTTAAGAATTACTTTAGAAGGAAACCGAAACACCCAGATTTCATGCGTTTTTAATGAAGGATGCGCCTTTTGTGGCCTTTGCGCGCCATCTGCAGGAATAAAGGTGCTGGTACAGCACCGGTTATTTTAGTGCCTACCAATACTCAAACTCGACAGCTGAGACCTTTGAACACCATGTTCCGTTTTTCCGCATTCAGTTTTATTTATAGCTGACATTTTATGCGCAAAAATATAAATTTACAGATTAATGCGGGTGTAGAGAGAAGCAGTGTGTGATTATCGAGGTGTCCAGAAGGAACCGTTTTAATTCGGATATATGGACCACGCAGAGTCAACACAGAAATAGACGAGGTACAGACAAAATAACTCATGTTTCTATCAAGTACAACGCAGTGCGTTTATGTGATAGCAGTACCATACAGAGTTATTTAAGTGCAATGATACAGTACAGATTAAATACTGTGAGTAATGCAGGTTATACACACACCTCTGGTTGCAATGACATTTAAGATTGCATTGTGAAATAGCACTATACAACCAAATACTTTGGACAGTGTCAGCTCTTATCTAGACAATGTACAAAGTAAATGATCTGTGTTTGCAATAAAATATAATTAAACTACTCTCCTTTTAAATCCTTAATATATACAGTACTCAGTATAATTGAGTACACCTCATTTTGGAAATGAATATTTTTATCCATTTCTCAGTGATAGGCAAAACAGATTTATTAAACAGATATATATATATATATATATATATATATATATATATATATATATATATAATATTGTAGCCACCAAACATATTTAGAAGTTGAAAAATAATGCATTTAAATTCAAGCAAAATATTGCAAAAATAATAATTACAACATACAAAGTTTCAACTAAATTTTTCTTTTTTTTTTTGCTTCTGATTTTTCCTCTATTTTAAATTTGTGTTTAATATTTTCTATAACATATAGATTAGGACCGTTAACGTAAGCTTTTTGTTAGATAAGCTCCAGATTTGGCTTCAGTACTGACTAATCTAATGTATATGCACAAATATAATATTGTATAGCTTCCTAATAAAAATATGAACTTAAAAGATAGATTTGTGAGGGGTGTACCCATATATGCGGAGTACTGAATATATATATATATATATATAGTTGAAGTCAGAATTATAATCCCCCTTTGATTTTTTTCTTTTTTAAATATTTCTCAAATGATGTTTAACAGAGCCAGGAAATTTTCACAGTATGTCTGATAATATTTTTTCTTCTGGAGAAAGTCTTGTTTTATTTTGGCAAGAATAAAAGCAGTTTTTAATTTTTAAAATCCATTTTAAGGTCAATATTATTAGCCCCTTTAAGCTTATTTTTTACCAATAATCTACAGAACAAACCATCGTTATATAATAACTTGCCTAATTACCCTAACCTGCCTAGTTAACCTAATTAACTTAGTTAAGCCTTTAAATGTCCCTTTAAGCTGTATAGAAGTGTCTTGAAAAATATCTAGTAAAATATTATTTACTGTCATCATGACAAAGATGAAATAAATCAGTTATTAGAAATGAGTTATTAAAACTGTTATTTTTAGAAATGTGTTGAATAAAATCTCTCTGTTAAACAGAAATTGAGGAAAAAATAAAACCGGTGGGCTAATAATTCTGCAGGCTAATAATTCTGACTTCAACTGTATATATATGTTAGGCATTGGCAGGTACAAGTTTCTGACGGTAATGATAACCTCAGATAAAAATATCACGGTTTCACGGTATTGTGTTTACTGCTGTAAAATAGTTTATTTTTAAATGTCTTAGTAAAAAACAACAACTTTTTCCCCCATTTAACGCAATATATTACATTTTAGGAAACATTTTGAATATTTTGGACAATAAACATGTCAGGCTACATAATTAAAATAAACCATTGACTTCTAGTATCTTCATTAGCTTCAATAACACAGATTTCCCTACAAGACACAAATACAAAACACTTTAAAAACCTGTTTGTGATTGCAATATTAATACAATGTAAGGTATTGCTGTAAAAGTCAATATAGACTAATATATAATATTTAAGTTCCTAATATAGCATTTCATTATATACCGTCATGCTAGTTGTTGTCATTTATTCATATTTTATCATGTTATATTTAAATTATATTGACATTTTAATGAAAATATTTAAACTTGCTTTAGCCAGCTGAAACCATAATTAGCATATAACCTTATATTTATTTTTAGTACTTAAACAATAAAATGATATTTGGAAATTACCTTGTTTATTTGCGCTTTTGTTTCAAGTTAACTATTAACACTCATTCTTGTCTCAGGAAAATGTTGAGAAACTTTTTTAATTCACTTCAAATGTTGACTACTCTGTAGACATTTTTATGAAAATATTAGCTTTAATAACACAGATTTCCCTACAAGACACAAATACAGAACACTTTAAAAACCTGTTTGTGATTGCAATATTAATACAATGTAAGGTATTGCTGTAAAAGTAAATATAGACTAATATATAATATTTAAGTTCCTAATATAGCATTTCATTATATACAGTCATGCTAGTTGTTGTCATTTATTCATATTTTACTATATTTTATCATGTTATATTTAAATTATATTGACATTAATGAAAATATTTCAACTTGCTTTAGCCTGCAGAAACCATGAATAGCATATAACCTTATATTTAATTTTAGTACTTAAACAATAAATTGATATTTAGAAACTACCTTGTTTGTGCTTTTGTTTCAAGTTAACTATTAACACTCATTCTAGTCTCAGGAAAATGTTGAGAAACTTTTTTAATTCACTTCAAATGTTGACTACTCTTTATAGACATTTTTATGAAAATATTTTTTATTAGCTTTTTGTTGCAGACCTTTGTCATTTTAGCCTTTTTTAACCTTAGCTTTCAAAATAATTTATTTTAATATTAGTACTAGCTAAATAAATATAAATGTTTCTTTGGATCGACCTTAATATTAGTTTGCTGTGTTATGAATTTAGTTTCAGGTAACGAAGACTGTCGCAAACACCACTCTCATCAGGCTTTATTTTGTGGTAAACAAAGTTTTAATGTCACTCACAGAGTCACGACCATAGAGAAACCCATGGCTTCGCCTCAACCTCCAAACTTCTCCTGGGTGGATCCCGGTAAAGTAGCGGGCCTGGCGATGCCGCGGATGACGACGCACTACCAGTACCTGCTGAATAACGGGATCAAACACCTGGTGACCCTGTGCGAGCGAAAACCACCTGACCACGACACCTGTCCAGACCTCACCCTCCATCACATCAAGATTCAGGACTTCTGTGCGCCCACATTTGAGCAGATCAACAGATTCCTGACCATAGTCGAGGAGGCCAATGCCAGCGGACAGGTAATACTGTCTAGTTGTAAACTATGATTTTTTTTTTCAATGGGAAAAAAATTTAACAAACAAACACACAAAAGCTACTTTTAAGCTAGTGTGTGTCCTAATTAACAATTTAACCGATGGTACCGATTTATAGTTGACTTGTCGGGTCGTATTTCCTGAGAAATCAAGACTTTAATCGTTTGGTTGAGTGTAGCTATATTTCACCACTGTTTTCACTTTGGTTAAATATGTATAGTGACATCATGTTTAACGTGAATCTTGACGTTGTAAAACAACATTTCACCAGCGACATATAACCTACTTAACCAAATTCACATCATAAACACAATTTTATCTGCTTACCTGCTCAAACATCCATCCTCAAACACAACATTTCGTTGTTGGAAGAGTTTTGTCGTATTCATCCGCGGAGCCGAAGCACAACTCTACTCCAGTAATGACAAACAATCCGCCAATAATTTAGGTAAAGTGGGTTTTATATTCACACATTCGGACTTTCTTATTAATATTATAATTTCAGAAAATGATTGCTTACATATTCCAAACAGTGAAATAATTTTAGCAGCCAATAACTATCAAAGTGGGCTTTAACATTGTTCAGTCAAATAAATAGTGCTAATGTTGTTTTGAAGTCATACCAACATGTGATTTCAGACCTAATACCAGTACCATGGTAAATAATTTTGGGAACAAATCACAAGTTGTCAATGAACGTCTGTGCGAATATAAAACTAACTTTACATCAATAGAGTAACGTTAATCGGGCCGGGAAACCGAAATAAGTTACTTTCGTCATTTGTTTGCGTATATTTTACCTCCGTTTAAATCAAATATGATTTAATATGAAACATGAATAACGATATGTTTAACGTTATTGTTGACAAACATTATAAAGCAACATTTCAACAGCAACATTACCTACCTTACTAAATTCACATCATAAACACTAACCTGGCTGCTAACGTTACCTTACCCAAGTTGGAAGTTTCATCGTATTCATCCGCGGAGCCAAACTTCCGAAGCACAACTCTACTCCAGTAATGACCAAAACAATCCGCAAACAATTTAGATAAAGTTGGTTTTATTTTCACACATTCGGAGTTTCTAGTTAATATAATTTCAGAAAATGATTCTTTGCAAACTCTAAACAGTTAAATCATTTTAGCAGCCAATGAATATCAAAGTACAACATTGTTCATTCAATCAATTAAATAGTGCCAATGTTGTTTTCAAGTCATTTCAGACCGAAGGCTAAAATACAGGTTCTGAACACATTGGAAAAAGTCCGTTTCAAATTTATTGTTTATTTAAAAAGATTGCAGTATTATAAGGTTATAATTAAGGTTATTTTTTTCACAGGGAATCTTGGGAATTTCTTTAAGCCACTTCGTAATTGAGAAAATGGTTTTGTAAAATAAATTGTACATAATCTGGCTTACTATTTATGAACAAGTTCCTTTGTAAATATATAGATATAAATAAACTATAAAGTTTATGTAAGGGCTGCTGAAGGGGAGTGGCTTAGTTTTATGTTCATGTTTTCTTCTTGAAAAAAGCACTTTATAAAAAGCCAAAAAGCGCAAAACCTCAAAATTAACAGGCTGATAAAAAGCCAGTGTTATTGCCTGCAGAGTCTTGCTTTAAGGGCCATTCAGACTAAGAAGGATAACAATTTTATGTTCACACCATCAAACTTCAACAATGTTTATTTTTAGCGTACGCTTTTTGCATTACCCCCTTGTAACCAGCAGATGTCCTCAGTGTGCTTCATTTCTGGCACATCTGACCAGTGAATCCAGCTTGTGTAATTTATTTATTCAAAAAAGTTTAGCAATAACAGTCAGTGTAGTGGAATTAAAAAAAAAACAAATCAATATTCCCCAGCATTTCAAACGAGACAACACAAAGACGGTAAAAATTAGTACTGGATACTTGAGGAGCTTTTATTTTTATATTTCAATGTAGGGACGTCCCGATCAAGTTTTTTTTTGCCCTCGAGTCTGAGTCATTTGATTTTGAGTAGCTGCCGATACCCAAACCCGATCCGATACTTTTATAATACATAAAAAAGAATAAAGATGTGTGAAGAAACAGATCCAGGATGTTCCTTATTTTTAAATTTAATTTACCTTATTTTAACATTCAACAACTCTGTTAACAAACAGAGCGCTTCTGTGAGGTAGCTTGAACAATCAAGTAATAAATAACATCAATTCTTCATTCTTGGACTTTAATGCAACAGTAAATATAAAATAAATCTAAAATGGAAACAAATAGCACCTCAACTTAATACTCTGCTGTCAATCCCAAGTTTACATATCTCACAGTTTGCCATGGCGATGTTGTCGTCATCAAGTTTATAATAACTCCAAACCGCAGACATACTCGTGCTTTCCGCTTCAAGCTGCGTCCGTGTTCTACTTTGCCGGCATTTAACCAATAGCGTCTCTACAACAAAGTGATGTCATGCTGCACGAGTTGCTGTTTCTGTGTGAAGCCAACAAAGAGGTCTAACTCTCTGCCACACTCTCAGAAATAGGAGAAATAATACGCGTTTGTACTTAAAGGGTTCATACTGGTACCTCAAAAGGATATATTAGTACCTAAAAATTCTAAGTGGAACACTTTTGTACTTTTTAGGTACTAATATGTACCCTTGGGGTATTAATATGGACCTTTTAGGTACAAATTTGTACCTTTTGACAAATTACCAACCCAGTGACAGCTCGTGTACCTTTATTTCTGAGAGTGCACCACATAACTATAGATGTGTTAAAAAAATATGAGAATATCGAGTCCTGATCGGGAGGTAATGTCCAATTCCGATCAGGTCTGAAACTGCGTATGATCGGATCTGTACATCCCTACTTCATTCAGTGTGTTAGCATAGCTTAGATAACTTCCATGTACATTTTTCTTATATTCCCTCCCATGGTAAAACCAATTTCTTACAAGAATCAGTAATCATAGTCTTTAAATAATCTTTGAAAATAAGGCTTAACATCAGGCAGAACTTATCCACAATGTAGCTTTAAACTGCGCAACCCCTTTATATATCTAAATTGATTCTGACTGGTTGTCGGTGCTTTGTTTATTAGCTAGAAAAAAATAGTTCTGAAAGAAATCCCAACATTGTTTCTTTACGTTTATCATCGTAGCTGTGTTATAAACTCTGTTATTTTGATTTTAGATTGATTTCTTTATGGTTATTATTATTGTTCTCATGCTAGCTGTGAATAGACTTTTAAACATCTCTTGTGTTTGTGAATTTTTACATTGTCAGGCTGTCGCAGTGCACTGTTTGCATGGTTTTGGACGGACTGGGACGATGCTCGCCTGCTACCTGGTGAGGAGCAGGAAAATTAGCGGAATCGATGCCATTAATGAAATAAGGCGAATCCGCCGAGGGTCCATCGAAACCAGAGAGCAGGAGCAAATGATTGTGCAGTTTTATCAACAAAACAAAGTGTAAAGTGAGAAGATTCAAAAATATTTATTTTTGTGATGCAGAATGATATAATGTAAGCAATAAAGACTTATTTATTTCCAATGCACGCATTTGTTTTTACAAATCTGAAGGCTTTACGTGGATTAAAATCACTGCTATTTCTATTATTAACACATTTCTATTGGATATTCCTATGACACCGTATTTGGATGAAACATTTAAAGGGCACCTATTAGCATAATCATTAGCAAAATCACTTTTATAAGGAGTTTAAACACAGTTGCATGGCGGCAGTGTGTGAATATAGCCAGCTTCTAATAGTAAAAATGTATTAAATCTATTTTTTATAATCACACTTGATAAAAACAGAAACACTTTGACATTCTCCCTTCGTACGTGTCATCAGCGAGGGAAAGCCCCGCCCATTATGACAATCTATCCCTCATTAGCATAGGACTTTAGACTTGCTTTTGCATCTGCCACTATGCTGACACATAGGCATTTGTAGCTCCGCCCTCTTCTGAAAAAAGAGCACAATCTCATTTGAATTTAAAGCGACAGTCGAAGCGGCACAATTAGGACCAAAGCAGAAAAGCCACTGGTCTCAAACTCGATTCATGGAGGGCCGCAGCTCTGCATAGTTTAGCTCTAACCACCTCCAACTCACATCCGCTTAGTAGTCTTGAACACCTCGATTAGTTGGATCAGCTGTGTTTGATTAGGGTTGGAGCAAAACTGTGCACAGCCGCGACCCTCCAGGAATCCAGTTTGAGAACTAAAGGGCTTTCAAAGAGTTATAAAACATTATCTGTGGGGTATTTTGAGCTGAAACTTCACATACACACTCTAGGGACAGCAGAGACTTATTTTACATCTTGTAAAAAAAAGCATAACAGGCTCCCTTTAATGTCTATACAATTTTACTACATGCATGAAAACAAATCAAGAATTATTTACAGTCTCTAAATCATTGGTCTCAAACTGGATTCCCGGAGGGCCGCAGCTCTGCACAGTTTTGTTCCGACCCTAATCAAACACAGCTGATCCAAATAATCAAGGTGTTCAAGACTATTAGAGACTATTAAGCAGGTGTGAGTCAGAGGTGGTTGGAGGTAAACTAAGTAGAGCTACTGCCCTCCAGGAATTGAGTTTGAGACCATTCCTCTAAATGAAATTGATGGACAGGTAGCTTCCCGATAAACAAATCTAGTTGATTTGCAATTTCATTTAATTTCCTTACAACACTTTGACGTTTCCTGAAGTGACCACTGGAAAAGAAAACAGCCGCTGACGCTCCTTAAACGTCAGGTTTTCTGGGGCCCGTCGAGTTTGAAAACTGTTGTGATTTACGTCACTGTAAAAGCATTAAGAAAAGGATGGTTACAATGTCATATTACAGGGCTTTCTAAATGACTAGTGTTTGAAGTTGTCAGAAAGGTTGTTCAGAATAGTAATTGTATTAGTAATTATTACAAACAAGTGTTTATTTGTTAATGTTAGTAAAACTATATTAGTCACAGTAGACTAGTTCTAAAGCAATGAATTAAAATAAACAGATTATTCCAAATCTGTTCAAATTCATTAGACAGAGCTGACACAAACTAACACCAAACAGGTTTATTATCAGTTAATATTAACAAAGATGAGTTAAATACTGTAAAAATGTCTTGCTAATCATTACTGGGCTGTCAGAATGAAGCTACGGTCACACTGGGCTTTGTGTGTGCGAAATTCTGTCGTGCGACGCTGCGAAAAGGGGCGGGATTAAACAAGATGATTAGACATTAAAA
The DNA here is from genome assembly GCF_903798145.1 of Danio aesculapii. NCBI lineage: Eukaryota > Metazoa > Chordata > Actinopteri > Cypriniformes > Danionidae > Danio > Danio aesculapii. The sequence goes on along the minus strand of NC_079451.1, from coordinate 46,906,174 downwards.
AAAGCTAGCGATTGCTCCATGTTTTAAATTTCTGTCCAGAGAGGTCGTGTTTTGATCCTCGATTGGTCTCACACAGTCAAGTGATGCAATTTCGCAGGTCAGAGTTCACCAAGCTTGAACTTTGCACCGCAGCAACATGTGAAACTTGACGCATGACCCCGCGTTTCCGGTCTGACGCATTCGCGTGCGTATGAATGGAAGTCTATGGGAAGAAAAGTCAAGTGTGACCGCAGCTTAATGTTTATAACTGTCAGTTACAGTTATGATTGATTGATTGATTGATTGATTGATTGATTGATTGGCTAATTTAATACGCATTTCATTCGTCATCACTGCTTTAGTCTTTCAACTAAGTAAACTAGTAAAAAATTAAACTAATCAATTCAAAAATAAATAAATACATTTTAAAATATATATATATATATTCCAGAATTTTGGGTGTATTACAAGCATTTTCCACTCATTTTCCTTGAAATGGAATGATATACAATACAACTAAATGTGTTATTGTTAGTAAAGTGAATCCATTATTAATGTAAACTAATGCAAACTTGTTAAAAACATTGATTGGAAAAATTATATTACAAAGTGAAGTTTATTTATAAACTAATTTGGAGAGGATCACAGATTGCTGGCCCAGCATTAGCTAACACATGATTCACCTATCAGATGATTCCTAACTCACTATAAATAACCAGAGTTTCTTTCCTCAGTATCTTCGTCTTGACGATACTACCCCTCCTCCCTTCTCCTTTCTAGATTAAGTGACACGGCGGCCCAGTGATTAGCAATGTTGCCTCACAGAAAGAATATCACTGGTTGAAGTCCCTACTGAACCAATTTCTGTGCAGAGTTTGCTCGTCCCAAAAATGGGTGCACAGTCCAAAAACATGCGAAAATTTTACATTCTAAATCATAGTCGAATTCTTAGTAAGCCGTACATCCTTACTAAATCATACCTTTATCTGTCATTACCCAGAAATAAGGCGGAGGAGTTCATCGAGATCTAGCTGAGCTCAAACTCCCCTCTCGTCCTGCTAACAGGAGGGAGCCCCAGACTCGAGGACCTTCTGAGCTCAGGGCTCTCTCCCGGGACAGCATGCCAAACAAGCTATAATCAATCATCAGCTAAGTGTGAACTCTGGAATTGTTGTTTAACGTCGTTAAACTTTTTAAACCACAAAAAAAGATGCTAGGTTTATCTTGGAGATGCAAAATGGTCCCACATTTTTAGAGTTTGTATGAATAATACATTTTTTTTTTAATGCATTTAACTCAGTTACATTTTTTTCAGATATTTTTACAGTATTTGTGTTGTGGATTACCAAAAATCATGATTTATTAAAAGTACTGAAACCAGTATTTTTAAAGTAATTTTCTGAAATCCTCTTTTTATTTTGTGAATTGAAGAGTTCTGAAAAAAACTTGCATTCTGGGAAAAACTAAAATAAACTCTTCATGTATAAACCTAGTTCAGCTCTCCTATAGTAGATGGTTACAATAATAGAGTTAATGTGCACTCACTCAGATGTGAACCTTTTGTGGTTTCCTGTAGCTCCTCCATCTGCAGTTACATAAATCAAATTTTAGAAAAACTTTTCAAGTCTTACCCAATGATAATCGGTGATTGATTCTGGTCTACTGTACCTTTCAGCCTGTCCTCTTCAGAAAAACTTTCATTTTGCTGGACAGAGGGTTGTTCTGTCTTCTCACAGTTACGCTAAAATTATATTAATAAAATAAGTTCATGCACATAGAGTTGAAGTCAGAATTATTAGCCCCCTGAATTATTAGATCCGCTGTTTATTTTATTTTTTCCCAATTTCGGTTTAATGGAGTGAAGATTTTTTTCAGCACATTTCTTTTAATCTTTTAATAACTCAATTCTAATAACTGATTTATTTCATCTTTGTCATGATGACAGTAAATAATATTTGACTAGATATTTTTCAAGACACTTCAATACAGCTTAAAGTAAAATTTAAAGGCTTAACTAGGATAATTAGGTTAACTAGGCAGGTTAGGGTAATTAGGCAAGTTATTGTATAATGATGGTTTGTTCTGTAGACTATCGGGAAAAAAATTGCTTAAAGGGGCTAATAATTTTGTCCCTAAAATTTAAAAAACAAAATTAATAACTGCTTTATTCTAAAACAAATAAGACTTTCTCTAGAAGAAAAAAATATTATCAGACATACTGTGAAAATTTCCTTGCTCTGTTAAACATAATTTAGGAAATATTTAAAAAAGGAAAAAAAATACTTCTGACATCAACTGTATGTGATTAAATCTTTGATTAAATATACCATTTAGGCAAGTAAAAATTTTGAAATAGTTTAATTAAAGTAACTGATTTCTATTTAAATATATTTTAAAAAAGTAATTTATTCTTGCCATTTCGAAGCTGAATTTTTAACATCATTACTCCAGTCAGATATGATACTTCAGAAATCATTTTGATTTGCTGTTCACGAAATGTTTATTATTCATTCATTCATTTTCTTTTCGACTTAGTCCCTATATTAATCAGGGGTCGCCACAGCAGAATAAACCGCCAACTTATATAGCATATGTTTTCCGCAGCGGATGCTCTTCCAGCTGCAACCCATCACTGGGAAACACCCATACACTTTTATTCTCACACATACACTACAGATTTACACTACAATTTAAGCTTACCCAATTGACCTATAGCACATTTTTGGACTGTTGGGGGAAACCGGAGCACCCGAAGGAAAACCACTTCAACACGTGGAGAACATGCAAACTCCACACAGAAATGCCAACTGACCCAGCCGAGGCTCGAACCAGCGACCTTCTTGCTGTTAGGCGACAACGCTACCCACTAAGCTGCCCAGAAAAGCATTTCTGATTTTTTAAATAATCTTTATAACGTCACTGTACCAGCTTGGATTAAACATCCTTTTTTGTTAAGTTTGTTTAATAAATTTTTGGTAAAGAAATGAAAGAAATTAATATTTTAATGGTTATCACTGTCGCCTCACAGCAAGAAGGTCGCTGGGTGCTCCGGTTTCCCCACAGTCCAAAGACATGCACTAATGTCAATAAAAGTCACTTTGTTTAACTGTAGAGTTGAATTTTCAACATCAAAAGTTGACAGAGCAGAGATCAACATCCCATAATGCAATTCACAACCGTGAATAAACTGAAAACACTTGTGATCACAAAATATGGAAACTGTTCATTAACAGATTTATCCAAAAATGGGATTATAATAGAAGTCAATGGGGCAAAAACAGCCCCCAACATAACAAAAGGTAATACATTTTCCCAGAGTGTACTGTTGAGTTCGCAAAGCATTTTCCCAAAATACTTGTGGCCCAATTAAGACTCGAAATCACTCTAGAGTGGATGAAAACATCCCCAACATAACATTAATATTAACTTAGCGTGTTTATTAAATATCTGCAAACATATTTCTATCCTTTAGAAGAGTCAACTCACCACAGCATTACTTCCTGTCTGAAAGCCCTTGAGTTTTGCTTCAGCACTCATCTCCTCATCTTCATCTTCATCAGTGTTCTGCTGGAAGTCCTGGATTCTCCTCTGAAACTGCAGCTCTAGAGAGAGTCTGTGCAGACGCTCGCTTTCCTCCAGACTGAGCTGCACTTTAGCCTGTAGATGCTGCACTTCCTGTTCCAGCAGCTCTGAGGTCAGCAGCTTTAATTTCTGCTCAGGATTATTAACACTTAAACACGGTGTGGTATTCTTCACGGATGGCTGGAAGGCGACTGCTTTTTTCTTGAGTACCTGCTGACTCTGAGAACAAACTTGTTTTAGTGAATGAAAACTAAAACTATTGGTCAAAAAATATTTTTGCTAACTGATTAAAACATTTATGAAAAACCTAAACTAACAACAGTCACTGAAAAACTGAAATAAAATAATAATTAGCCATAAATAATAAATGTTTTCAGAATTAGTACACACTTATTCAGTCAGACCTGTGGCTCTTTAAAGCTGCAGTTTGTAAGTTTGACACCCAGTGGTTGAACTAGGTATTGCATTCCTGGATCACAACACATTTTCACTTGGCCACTCCTCTGAAGACCTAATGTAAGCGCAGGTTACCAGATTGATGACACCAGAAGCGAGCCTGACTATTGAGCCTAAAGGCTGATTTAAGGCTGATTTAAACCATTTCCTAACTAAAACCACCGCCACGTGATAGAAGAAATATTATCCATATCAAAAGGAGTTTTTGTCCTAACCAACACCTGAAATTTATATTTTAGAAACGGCTTCTATTTCTTAGTGACCTCAGCTACACCTCATGTGCTTTATTCAGTGTTAAATGCTAATAATGTGAGTTTGAATGCCATTTTACATGATATTTATTGCCATACTACTGAAAGCAGCAGCAGATAGTTCACCTCAGATCTTGAAAATAAACTGTTTGAAACTGAATTTTAGAACTGTGATAAACCAACACATATCAGTGATTCAGCATCTACATTTAATAATGTAAAGAGGTTTAATGTGTATTAATTAGATTGCAAACCTTATCATTTTGTTGGAGTGCAGTAAGTGCACTATTCTGTGTTTCTGAATGGCTGTATTTAAATTTCTGTCGTGTTTTGTCTGGTGCAGCTAAATTGCTTATCATTGCAAATCTCTTCATGTAGCGTTTTATTAGGACACAGGGTTACAATGTAACCTGCTCACCTGATGTTTACATTTGTAATTTAAACTCTGAATCTGCATCTTATTTCAGAGTCTGCTACTGTCCAATGGAGGTCACATTTTCCGTTGCATGCTATGAGAGCCTTCATGGCTGAATGAATGAATGAATGAAATATGCGGTTTTCCACCAAGGCAACCCGAGTGGTGAAATATAATTGGCTAAACTGGCTAGGGCTGCAACAACGAATCGATTAAATCTATTAAAATGGATTACTAAAAGCGTTGGCAACAAATTTCATAATCGTTTCGTCGTGCCACAAGACGCGGAGACGATTGATTATTAGAAAAACTTTAGTTGAGCGCGGAGCGGAGTGAACGCACTCAGACTCTCTCATAGCCTCATAGACAGGACAGAGCAAAAAACGAGCGGAGGTATTGTTAGAGGAAAGATACATGGCGAAGGCAGAGAAATCTGTGCGACCCCAGTCATCTAATATGTGGAAGCATTTCACACGAAATAAACAATAAAAGTGTGTTAACGACCAAATATGCAAAAGTGATGATGAGAGCACCACGGCAGTGATCCAGCACCTGAAACACAAACATACAGCGATATCGTGGTTCCGGTGTGTCACGTGACAAACATGAACCGTTGCCACAGAAACATTAAGGGTGAACGTTCTAAAACAAAGATCGCCTAACAATTCTCACTCCCGGGGCCAGATAGAATCTTTTAAATTCCCCAGTGAAAGGGTTGATTACGGCAGTAAAGCAGCGCTGGTATAGTTACTTTGCACTTTGCATTGCAAGACTAAAGACACGTTTTTATTCACTCGCCTTTTTTGGATCATCATTTTTCCATCTGTTGTCATGTATAGCTGCACTGCAAAAAAGTAGAGGTGTGAATCTATACTGGTTTCACGGTTCGGTTCAGTTACGATTATCATGCCATCGATTCGGTTCAATTCAATATCTCGGTGCACAGTGCTTAATTTGTGAATTGCGAGGTCCCGGAACAGATCAGAGTAACGAAAACGGCATGTTACCCAGAGGAGAGGTGTCGCGTACATAAGTTAAGAGAGGGGGGGCGGCGAGGAGTTGGATTGCGGAGGGGTGTCGCGGACGAAGGATGAAAGTGAAGAGCGGGGGGGGGGGTTTGTCGCAGACGTAAGTGAAGAGGGTTAAGCCTGGTTTATACTAGACGTGTCCGCTAGTTCGCTTGAGTGCGCGCGGCGAATGTGACGTCATCGCAGAGTTTGTGGAGATTCGCTTTGGGTGTGCAAATAATTTCGGCCGGCGGAGTGCATGATTTTTTTTGAAACTCAAGCGAACAGTGTGCGCGGCGCCGCAACTGATTTGAGTTGAATATGAATCACTTTGAAGAGATTTTGTCAGTACAGACAACTTTATGATCCGTGATCATAGATATAAACTGATGACAAATAATTCCAGGCTATAAATTGCTACAGCTGTGGGAAAGGAGGAAAGGTTTTGTTAAAAGGTTTGGAAAAACCTGAAGGTTAAGTTTGTTAAAACCAAAAAGAGAGGCCATAGCAAAAGTGGAGACCCAGATGCACACCATTTCCACCATTCATAGGTTTTACAATGATGTATATGCTTAATTTTGAATTTAAAACAATTTAATGGTTACAAAACTATAATTAAGGAGAAACATTATTTCTTTGATAACTGGAAAGGAATATATGAGCTTATCGGTTAACAATATACTAATGTCCTGTTTTCTAGGCTTTATTGGTGATAATGCTGGAATGTTGGAGCATTATTGCCTTTTTAGCATAAGAAGAGGACATGTGAGAATTGTGGAGCGGGCTAAATCTAAAAAACATCTGCATTTTTTAGTAAGTGTACTTATTTAGCTTTTATTTTTGCCACAATAAAGAATATATTTGTAGAGCAACCCATGTTCTGTTGTCAATAATATTTTAATAAATTATAACAGGTAGAACTGTGCGAGATATGAACAAAAGCAAGTCATGCATCAAAGTTTGATTTAAAAAAAATCTTGAATGGTTAAAAAAATCCTTATATTCATTAAAATAATGTATAAAAACAATAAAAATAATCAGTTTAAAAATATTGAATGATATTAATGATATGACGCAGTTCCGGAAACTTTTACTTCTCTGTTTATCCGTCTGATTTTACAGTCTGATTTTAGTATACAATTTCGTTTGACCGCCCCCCTGTCGTTTAAAAGAATATCACAACGGCAAACGTGGCAAGTATAAAAGCCTCGTCCGTTTCGCGAAGTGCGCAATGCAGCGCCAGGCGAAAGTATAAATCCAGCTTTAGGAAGTTGCGGAAGAAAGTGAAAGTGAAGAGCAGGCAGTTGAGGAGGGGGATCGGTAAAATGAGGTGCCAGATCAGATTTCAGAGGTGCCGGATCCGAATCCGGATCTGGCAAGTTCAAGCTCAAATTAAGCCCTGTCGGTGCATCACGGTGCACTGACGATGCTTTCCATACACAATTTGATATTTGATTCACAGCACAAGAAAAATGTATAAATATATTTATATTTATATAATATTTGTACATTTTGAGAGAGAGAGGGAGGGAGAGGGAGAGAGAGAGAGAGAGAGAGAGAGAGAGAGAGAGGGAGATGCTTACTTTCATTTTCTTAAATCGCAGTGAAATAGGAGCTGTAACTTCAGTGTCAGTGAAAGACTGTCCAGCAAACACACGCAGTTAATTGAGCAGAGTTTCTGTGTTTTTAAGTAGTTGCAGTGTTTTAATTACTTGTGCTCGCCTCCCTCGCCATAGTAAGCTACCGCGACATAGCGTATTTGAGATAAATGACGTCAGTATGGAATAACCGGTTACGATCTATTACTGAACTGATACCAAAATTGTCCACATCTGCATCATGGTGCACAGAAGAAACTATTGATTTTTACACCCCTACAAAAAAGCTTTTCTTACTAAGTCATTTCGTCTTGTTTCCAGTCCAAATATCTTAAATCTTAAATCAAGACTAGACAAGAAAAACGGCATGAGAAAATTAAGCGATGCTTTAAACTTCTGTTTGAGATTATACCTCATTAAGATTATTTTTCTTACCCCATTGGCAAATAATTAAGCTTGTTTTAAGCAAACAATCACCTAATTTTTAGGTGTTTTTTTTCTCCAGAAAACAAGACATAATTTCTTATGCTAATTCATCGGTCTAGTATGTCTCTTGATTTAAGTTTTTTTTTTTTAGATATTTGGATTGAAAACAAGACAACACTACAAAGTTCGTTTTTTTATTTTATTATTATTATTATTATTATGATTATTATTATTATTTATTATTATTATTATTATTATTATTATTATTATTATTATTATAGCAGCTCAGGGATGGTGAAGGACAACATGTTTGTGCACTTTCTAAAGATTTTAGTTCTATTTGGGGGTGGGAAATGAATGCTTTTCTCTTTTTTTAAATCAGATTAATCGATTAATCGAAGAAATGATCGACAGATTAATCGATTATTAAAACAATCTTAAGTTGCAGCCCTAAAACTGGCATTGGGCGGGTTAAAAGAACAAAATAATGACAGCTGTTTCAGCACGTAATGCATATCTTAAAAGCAGAATATCTGACTTCAGCATTGTTTTTCAGATGAACAAGAATGTTCACTTAGCGTGTTTCCTAAATATCTGCAACCATATTATGGTATCTCTGCTTTAGAAGAGTCAAAAACTTACAGACAGCACCTTTAAAGAAGCCCTTGTACATGATGCGTTTACAGCCAAACACATATTTACTATATAAACATAAAACTATTTTCTGCCAAACTTTTTTACTAGGTATGTTTCACTTCATACAGTTGAAGTCAAAATTATTAGCCCCCCTTAGATTTTTTTTCTTTTGTAAATATTTCCCAAATGATGTTTAACAGATTCAGGAAATTTTCACAGTATGTCTGATAATATTTTTTATTCTAGAGAAAGTCTTATTTGTTTTATTTCGGCTAGAATAAAAGCAGTTTTTAATTTTTTAAAATCCATTTTAAGGTCAACATTATTAGCCCCTTTAAGCTATATTTTTTCGATTAGTCTACAGAACAAACCATCATTATACAATAACTTGCCTAATTACCCTAACCTGCCTAGTTAACCTAATTAACCTAGTTAAGCCTTTAAATGTCACTTTAAGCTGTATAGAAGTGTCTTGAAAAATATCTAGTCTAATATTATTTACTGTCATCATGGCAAAGATAAAATAAATCAGTTATTAGAAATGAGTTATTGAAACTATTATAATTAGAAATGTGTTGAAGAAATCTTCTCTCCATTAAACAGAAATTGGGGGAAAAAATAAACAGGGGGGCTAATGATTCTGACTTCAACTGTATATGATTTTTAATATGAACAGGTTTGTCTGAATTCTTTATAGTTTTTACATTAATTTAAAGATCCTGTGAAATTAAAATAATATTTTTTATGTGTTAATATCAGTATGTTAGTCTATAACAGTATGTTAGTTAGGATGTCTATAAGCTAGTATGCTACAAAACAATGGCAAAATTTGCGCTTAGGGTATATAAGTGGGTTATAAACGTAAAGCTTGCAGTCTGTCACTTCCGCCTAAACGGGTCAACAGTTTTATTCACGTCATCTCGTACTTCAGTTTCTCTTGACCAATCACTACAGTATTTGTTGCACTTTGTAGCTCAACTACTCTCACTGGCAGAGCTGTGATAAAACGAAACACTATTGGCTGTTTTTAAAGGGGAGGAGCTACTATATGTCCCGCCCTCTCTTCTTGTTTCAGTTGAGATCATGTCAAACATCTAATTTAAAAAAATGGCCATTTCACAGCACTTCAAGAGACTCTCTGTTATGATTTAACTCTGTTAAATTATAATTACTAAAACTAGATAAAATGTGTTCAGAAACTAAAACTAAAACAAAACCATTATTGAAACACACCTAAAGTAAACTGAAATGTACAGCAATTTAAAAAACAAAACAGTATTGAATGAAATTAAAGCTAATTTAAAAAAGCAAAACTAATATAAATACCTTGCTCTGAGATGCTGAAGCACTGATGCATTGATACAGATGCTGTGTTTGAGATGTAATTCTGCTGTCTGCAGGCTGGCGGAAGGTGCTGAATGAAGGTTTGTTAGCTTGTGGTGAATATGGGACGTCCAGTCGCTTCGGCTGTGACAGAGCAACAGACTGGGCAGCTGTCGGGATCTTCCAGAGCTCATTTCGGTGTCCCATACTGGAGAAATTGGAGTTCATTGGACTGATAGTTGCAAGACTGATCCATTTGCTCACTTCTGGCTGTTTCTTCAAGTACTTCGGTTTGTCCACTAGAGGACGTCCTTTCTCTGCACTCCACAGGTCATCATGAGAACGCGCCTGTTTCTGTGTGGGTACAATGATTATTTAAGGGACAGTTCACTCAAAAAAGAATATTCTGCCATAATTTACTCTGCCTTTACTTGTTCCAACGCTGTGTGAGTTTCTTTCTTTTGTTGAACACAAATGAAGATATTATGAAGAAAGCTGCAAACCTGTAACCATTGATCTCCATAGTATTTGTTTCTCTTATTATGAATGTCAATGGTTACAGGTTTCCAGCTTTCGTCAATATATTTACTTTTGTTTTTGAGTGAAGAGAATAAAACTCAGAAAGCTATGAAACCACTTAAAGGTACAGTAGGTACATAGTTAGCACATTTTATTTTTGGGGTGAACTATCCTTTTTAAGTTCATTACTTTGTATTTGTATATTTGTACAATACTAAGTATTGTCAAAGAGCACAGAATCACCAAGAGGCGACACTCTGTTGCTATTTGGGAAACAGCCACTAGATACCGCTAGTGACATGCTGCAGCCATTTTGGAAGGAAAATTCCAATAGAACAACAGCACAGATAACTAATGTTAGACAGAATGAATCAAAATAGTTAGTTGGCGTCAATAGCCTAGTGGTACTGTGCGCCGACATATAGCACAGACAAGCTCACAGCGACCTGAGTTCGATGCCCGGCTCAAGGTCCTTTGCTGATCCTTGCCCTCTCTCTGTTCCCAATGCTTTCCTGTCTAAAGTCTCTACTGTCCTATCATAATAAAGGTGAAAACCCCTGAAAAAAATATTGAGTTAAATATGAATTCAAATGAGTACATCCCCTTTGAAAAGTGTCATTTTAAAACAAAATCCAAAATGTTGACAAGACTAAGTTGAATACATCTGATATCTAAAATATCTGTTTCACATATAACATTAAAAGTTAATAAAATAACTAAAAGACTTTTTTTATTTTTTTACTCAAAATAGGGTGAAGCACAAATGAGTATACACAACATAAACTACATTATGTGGTAGTTTGTGGCCTCCATCATTTTTAATGAAAAATCATGAATAGAAATATTTATAAAAATAAAAAATAAATACATTTGGCGAAAATAGCTTTTTTTTTTAACAGACAACACTAAAAGTACTATGTACTATTATAATATAATACTCCAAGAAAAAGTGTACTGTCAGTCTGTTATCAACATCCCATTTTGAAACTTATATTAATTTAATTTAACATGTCAGTATTCATTTATATTATGTCAGTGAGAACATGCAAACTCCACACAGAAATGGCAACTGGTCCAGCTGGGACTCAAACCAGTGACCTTCTTGCTGTGAGGCGACAGTGCTCACCATTGAGCCATCGTGCCACCTTTGTGGGACATTCATTCTTTTTTTTTCAGCTTAGTCCCTTTATTAAAAAATGGGTCACCACAGCAGAATGAATCGCCAACTTATCCAGCATATGTTTTATGCAGCGGATGCCCTTCCAGCTGCAACCCATCACTGGGAAACATCAATACACACTCTTTCACACACATACACTATGGACAATTTTAGCTTACCCAATTCACCTATAGCGAATGCCTAAGAACTGGTGCACCCAGAGGAAACCTACGTGAACACGGGGAGAACATGCAAACTCCACACAGAAACGTCAACTGACCCAGCTGAGGCTTGAACCAGCGACCTTCTTGCTGTGAGGCGACAGGTACCCACTGCGCCACCCCCTTTGTGGGACATATTTAAATATATTTCACATATCGTAATACTCACTTTCAAATATGACTCTACCCAGACAAATGTTTACCGGTTTGCCAAGTCATTTTGATTCTAAAGAAAAGATTTTGGAGGCACAAATATCAAACAGAGCAATAAAACAGACCCACAACATACCATGAAGTTGATCTTTTGCTGATCCCTGGAGAATGCAGCAATATGCAGAGGCTGTTCCGTGGTTCTGGGGGCTTTATTGCTGTGCAGTTTGGAGGACGGCAGGGTCAGATATTCTCTCTGATAAATATCTGTGTTTAAAGGAGCGTTTGAAGGTTTCCCCTGGGGTGAGATGTAGAAATATATCAAATGATGTCAACATAAAAAGAATAAGCATAGGACTGTTTATGAACATAAAAAAAGGATCTGTACCAGGGTTATGATTATTAACTAAAACACCAGAATCATAACAAAAAAAAAATTACACAACATAAATAAAATGAAAATTAAAAACAACTAATTAAAAATGAAATTAAAATCAAAATTAAATTAAAATATATTAAAAATAAATATTAAAATGCTAATATACAGTTGAAATCAGAATTATAAACCTCCTTGGAATTTTTTTTCTTTTTTAAATATTTCCCAAATGATGTTTAACAGAGCAAGGAAATTTTCACAGTATGTCTGATAATATTTTTTCTTCTCGAAAAAAGTCTTATTTGTTTTATTTCAGTTAAAATAAAAGCTTTTTAAAAAATTTTAAAAACATTTTAAGGTCAATATTATTAGCCCATTTAAGTAATTTTTTTTTCTTCGATAGTCTACAAAACAAACCATTGTTATATAATATCTTGCCTAATTACCCTAACCTGCCTACTTAACCTAATTAACCTAGTTAAGCCTTTAAATGTCAATTTAAGCTGTATAGAAGTGTCTTGAAAAATATCTAGCCAAATATTATTTACTCGGTGACGCAGTAGGTAGTGCTGTCGCCTTACAGCAAGAAGGTCGCTGGTTCGAGCCTCAGCTGGGTCAGTTGGCGTTTCTGTGTGGAGTTTGCATGTTCTCCCTGCATTCGCGTGGGTTTCCTCCGGGTGCTCCGGTTTCCCCCACAGTCCAAAGACATGTGGTACAGGTGAATTGGGTAAACTAAATTGTCCGTAGTGTATGAATGTGAATGAGTGTGTATGGATGTTTCCCAGAGATAGGTTGTGGCTAGAAGGGCATCCGCTGTGTAAAAACGTGCTGGATAAGTTGGCGGCTCATTCCGCTGTGGCGACCCCGGATTAAAAAAGGGACAAAGCCGAAAAGAAAATGAATGAATGAATATTATGTACTGTCATCATGACAAAGATGAGTTATTAAAACTAATATGTTTAGAAATGTGCTGAAAAAAATCTCTCTGTTAATCAGAAATTGAGGAAAAAATAAACAGGGGGGGCTAATAATTCTGACTTCAACTGCATATATATATATATATATAATATATTATATATATTAATATATATATATATATTATATATATATATATATATATATATTTTATAGGTGTGCATATAGATAATCTATATATTTTAATCTAGATTAAAATGGCTCATTTGAATTCTGCCGAAGGCATTCAGAATATGTGTGCTACCCAAATAATAAGCCTTTAAGAACGGGTTTCTCAAGCCATGTGGCGCATTAGACCAGGGGCTCATCTCCTGTTTCCAAAATGCATCACAAACAGCTTGAGAAACTGTTCTACTGTGATAATTGGTGATGAAAATAAATGATGTTCAATAAGATGTACGTGTGTTTAATAACTGTTTATTCAGTTAAACATGAATTTTGAACTGTAGGCCTACATAAGCTCCAAACAGCGATTTTTGATTTCCTTACTCCGACTAAAGTCATAACTGAACTAAACAGAAATGAAATTAAGACGTGCAGTATGCATATATTAGTAGCATTATTGAAGTAAACACCGCAATCAAACTATTACCGTCATGTAGGACTTTTCGCCATATTTTCCAACAAGATCCACACACACGACTGTCGGTAAAAAACACACACACACACACACACACACACACACACACACACACACACACACACACACCACAAAACGCGGAGATTTTTTTTCTTTCCATTTGCCGTGCGTTATTAAATTCCATAACTCTCACCAGTCCTTACTCCTTATTTGTGTCTGATACCCCAGTGTCTGATACCCCAGAGTCAGACGGCTCACCGGTCAGGTATACATCTGCGCTAAAATATCAAAGTGAAAGTCATCATAGCTTGCGTAGAATAGACCCAGCTCCCAACCCAACTTTGAGGATAGATTAACGGCGATATTTTTTTAAAATCGTGCGATAGTCTAACGCAGCACATTAACGCCGATTTTATATATATATATATATATATATATATATAAAATGGAACTCCATCATTATTATTGTTGACTAAAACCTAAAACCATAAAAATATCTGAAGGAAATGTTAACAAGAATATAAATATGACCAACTTAACTCATTTCTGTATAGTTTAACATCCCTAAAACCGAAATAAATGTTTTAAATAATCACATGTACATATAAATATATTTTTTAACAAACAAAACAGACAAATAACTCAAAAAATCATTTAAAATATTACCAAAAAGCTATCAATGATAGCAAAATAATCGTGATATGTACTCACAGAATCCATCAGGTTGTCAGTGGAGAAAGATAACATCCTCTTTTCAGTGGGAGCTGAATCAACAGGCATTTCCTGATTATCTAATGGACATTTAAATAGAGTTATTTAAATAGAGAATTTGAACAATTGTTTCCAAACCAACAATATTTGTTCTGTTAGAACGATATTAGTGAAGACATTATACTAATATTGGGCATTATGTAATCCATGCATGCATGCTCTTTCGAGATTTGAGCAATAACCAATTTTTTGGCCCAACACAATAATAACTGCTTTATATTCACATCAGTGGTTTTCCCGCTCAATCTTCAGTTAATGATTCATTAACAATCATTTATTTTCCTTCGGCTTAGTCACAGATTTATCAGAAGTTGTCATAGCTGAATGAACCACCAACTACTCTGGTATAAGTTTTACGCAGCAAATGCCCTTCCAGCTGCAACCCAGTACTGGGAAACACCCATACACATTCATTCTCACACACACTCATACACCACGGACAATTTAGCTTATTCAATTCACCTATAGAGCACGTGTTTGGACTGTGAGGGAAACCGGAGCACCCGGAGGAAACCCACGCCAACACGGGGAGAGCATGCAAACTCCACACAGAATTGCCAACTGGCCCAGCTGGGACTCACATGTCAGGTTGGGATTTGAGCGATACTCCAGCTTCTTCTTAAGCAGCTTCTGGTTTTGTTTCGGGTTTACTCTGCTGTTCTGGATTCTGGTGGTCTCTGATGGTCTTGAAACACATGTTTCAGCTCGGTCATGGACATCAAAGACGCTGATCTTCTCTTTGGATGCTCCACTGCTATCAGGATCTAACAATTGTGACACAAGCATGCATGGATTATATAATATCTTCAGTAATATTGCACTAACAGAACAAATATTGTTGGATCAGTGCATTAAAGGAACAGTTCACCCAAAATAAACATTCAGTTAATAATTACCCGCCCGTTTCAATCCCCCCCGAGACATTCATTCATTCATCTTCAGAACACAAATTAAGATTTCACCTAAATCATGCTAATTAATGTTCAGAAGGGGATTGAAACAGCATGAGGGAGGGTAATTAATAACAGAATTGTAAATTTTGGGGTGAACGAACCCTTTAATATAATATCTTAGCATTTACTACCTTCATATGTGTGTGGTGATGGTTGGACAAACACTCCCTCAAAACCATAATACACAGCTGCAGATTTGACAACTTCCAGGGTCACAACTGATCCGGTTTGCATCATTATCTCTGCAGCCCTGGTGTCAAAACAATCATTATTATTATGACAATGGCAAATAATCAGTTTCAGTGTTACTTTTTCAACACATACAAAGAATTTGATAGTTTGTTTATTTACTGTCGCATCAACAACTTGTGGCTATTTCATAGGAGGATCGATATCTTGGTTTGCAGCAAGAATTTTTGTCGGGAGAGCTGTACGAGAATTGGAGAATGGCAGACTTTGTCTTTTATCAATTGAGTTTGTTACCATTCAGACACATTTCCGTGCTGCCGTGCTCACCAGGGGCATCGCTAGACCCAATTCACTGTGGCATGTGCCCCAGTAAAAATCTCCAGTGCCCCAGTAAATGCATTGAGATATGATTTACTTCATATGCAAGTGTATTTATTAAGAGTGGTAATTCCGAAATAAAGACATTATTCTCTATGTGCAACCAAACCAACGCTGGTGAAAGCAATGTAATCAAAAAGCAAACTGACGCATCTCCGTGTGTGCGCAGAGAACATGCGCGCCTCTCGCACGTGCTGCATTCTTCTGAGTCCCGGTAGTAAACATGCGCGCCAAAAAAGCAGGCTACCTGCTTGTTACGCGCCGCTCATGGGTTGTAAAACCGGCGTAACAGCCTTTTTTGTTTTGCAAGTGGACAAAACTAAAGTTTAAACAATATGACGGTGATCTTACTAAGCATGCCTCCTGATAGATTTTTTTGTATGAAGCAAAAAGGAGGGATGAGGAGTCAGGGAGGTAAGACTTAACAAACCTAATTATCTGACATGTGTCAAGTCTACAACAGATAATCCTATAACACATCTTTTTTTTTTTTGTATTATATTGAATTGTCTATCGAATTTCATTCAAATGTAATTAATATTTATGCAAAAGTAATTTCTTAAATGATCTCAGCATATCACTCCAGTTGTCTTAACATTGTTTTCCAGTTACATTTAAGATTATTTAGAAGAATAATTGTATAATAATAAGAATACTTTTATTTCTAATAAATTTAATATACATATGTTAATAAATATAATATACATATGTTTTGCGATGGGGGAAGGGGGTACGTGCCCCAGTAGAGCTTTATGTCTAGCAAAGCCCCTGGTGCTCACCCATGTTTAAAATCCTCCGGATTACCGGCAGGGCTAATGGTTGGAATAGATAGTGTCCTCCTCATTTACAGTGTTTATATAAACATGATTATCTTTATAATGATATAACAAATGTGGTTATGTGAGGTAGACTTGAACTGAAAGAGGGGGTTTCATGACCCTTTCAAAACATCAGTCAAAGTATACTTATCATTGTCTTGTTGTGTTTAAAGTTTCACAATTGAATCAAAAAAATTATAATGAGAGAGGATTGACAGTAGTCACATTTAAACAAACTCAAATTTTAAATATGTTGAACAGATTGTTTTATATAGTGACCAAATCAATTCTCTGAAATTAATTCTCAAAACTCTGAAAACAAAATAACAAGTCTAAAAACACTGACATTTCAGACAAACTCAAAAAGGGGGGTTTAGTTTGAGAATAGATTACTTGCCCTGCTGAAAAATCCAGCTTAAACCAGCCTAGGCTGGTTGGCTGGTTTCAGCTGGTTGACCAGCCTGGTTTTAGAGGGGTTTTGGCCATTTCCAGGCTGGTTTCCAGCTATTTCCAGCCTGGTCTTAGCTGGTCAGGCTGGAAAATGACCAGCTAAATCCAGCTAAAACCAGCTTGATCAGTCTGGTTTCAACTGGACATAGCTGGTTTAGGCTGGGCTCCCAGCCTGACTAGGCTGGTCAAGCTGGATTTAGCTGGTCATCTCCCAACCTGACCAGCTAAGACCAGGCTGGAAATGGCTGAAAACCAGCCTGGAAGAGGCCAAACCCCCTCTAAAACCAGGCTTGTCAACCAGCTAAAACCAGCCAACTAGCCTAGGCTGGTTTAAGCTGTTTTTTTCAGTAGGGTCCGTTCATATTGGACGACCATCTGTCAATCAAGGAATACAGAAAGCCTGGATATGTTCTGAAAATACCTTGATGAGTTTTACCTTTCTTGTGATACTCCAACTAGACTTGTGCCATCCACACTGAGCAGCTGATCTCCTGGATTCAGTTTGCCATCCTAAACACACATTTCAAGTAATTAACCCCAGCTTACCTAAACCCTGGATTATCACACTGCTCATGAATAGGCCCAAATGCTTTTCTTACTTGGATTTTTTTGTCTTGTTTCTAGTCCAAATGTCTAAAGATTCTCAACCCTCTACCGCATTGTGTTGCCATATGGCAACATGTTATTTATGTTAATTTCCCTGCCACTGTTTCTTTAAGACCAACGTTCTAATTTGTTTTGTTGGAAAGAAAAGATCTTAGCTTAGCCAATGATGTGCTTTGGTTAAGTCACATGACGTGCAGTGTTTTTCCGTAACGCGATTTCTGAGAGACTGGAGTTTATTGTGAGTAATTGCTGAATGCAAATGTTAAACGTCAATAAAAACAAAGAATTAAATGATGTCAGATCCACAAAAAAATCTGAAACATCACCTCCAGTAAGTTATGATGACATATTCACAACTCAAAAAAGTTATCAAATTATATTTTGTAATTCGATCAAATGTATGTGTTGCCAAATGGCAACACTGCGCAATAGTGGAATGTGCACTATTGCAATAGCTTTGCTAGCTAGCAAGGTCAGCTGTGATCTTTTAAGTTGTAACAATAACAACATGAATGCTAGTAATATAATGCTGATTAGTCATATGTTAATGAAATTTGCATTATAAGATCAAATTTTAATGCCAATACTACTTTTGAATAGATATGAATGCAGGAACAGTGTATTAGCGAGCACCACCATGTTAAGTGAAAGAAGAAAAGGACAGAACTGGCTCTTCCTGCAGATGAAAGTGAGGATGAGACGGGTTTTACTGACCATGAGAATGATGCAGACTGGACATTTGATAGAGACAGTTCAGGTAAGTTAGCACAGAGGCAGATAAGACAGGCGTAGTATAGTATATAGTATAATATATAAACATTGTTAGCTAGTAGCTACATTATTCTGATGCATCTGGACATACTAGACTTGTTATTTATTTGTTATAATATTTACTGGAGAAAATATTTATATTCACTGTATGTTATATACATGATAATACAATATTAGGTTTGTTTTTAATAATATTCAGCAAAAAAGAATGGAATGAATGAAAGCTGTTGGAATATGAGTTGTTGGAAAGCATGTATAAGGTGTCATTCGTAAGTTCTGTGTTAAAGCTTATAATACTGAAACATCAATTAAATCAAACAATAAACACCAAAATTATTAATTATAAGGAAAATTCTAAATGATAGCCTTCTAGGTTAGATCCACTATTGTACATTGTTGCCATATGTACTTATATGTATTCAAGTACCTTCAAAAAAAAATTCCCAATTTTTTTTTACAGCACTTCATCCATTCTAAGATAAGAAATAGTCAAATATTTTTTTTATTGATTTATCATAATGCGTGCAGTGGAGGATTAAGTCAAGAAGTATTTTATAGACAAGCTAAAAATATTGTCGTTTTCAGAAATAATATGCCAAAATAAAGGAAGTTTTTCCATAAAACAAGTTAAACAATCTGCCAATGGGGTAAGCAGAATAATCTCATGTCAACATCAAAAACAAGATTATTTTGCTTACCCCATTTGGCAGAATATTTTGCTTGTATTATCGTTTTGTTATCTTGCACAGTCCCACACAAAACTTACATATAGTAACAACAACACTAACCATAAAAGCTTAAGATATAGAACATTAGACATCTTCAAGTGTCCAGTCCTCTCCCAAAAACAACAGTTAAAACAAATAAACCATCTCTTCTGTAAGATAAACATTCATCCATTCATTTTCTTTTCGGCTTAGTCCCTTTATTAATCCGGGGTCGCCACAGCGGAATAAACCGCCAACTTATCCAGCACGTTTTACGCAGCGGATGCCTTTCCAGCTGCAACCCATCTCTAGGAAACATCACACTCATACACTATGGACAATTTTAGCTTACCCGATTCACCTGTACCCCATGTCTTTGGACTGTGGGGGAAACTGGAGCACCCGGAAAAACCCATGCGAATGCAGGGAGAACATGAAACGCCAACTGACCCAGCCGAGGCTCGAACCAGTGACCTTCTTGCTGTGAGGCGACAGCACTACCTACTGCGCCACTGCATCGCTTAAGATAAACAAACAACCAAAATAGCTAAGCACTATTCTCCAGATAATCCAAACGATTTTTAAAATGAAACTCCAAGACACAGAAACATCTCTGCTTTAGTCTATGCCTTATTTAAGTTTTTCTCAACCACATTCATGGAGGACCACCGGCACCGCATGTTTTGGATGTCTCCTTTGTCTGTCACACCCATTATAGGCCTTTCAGTCTCTGCTAATGATGATCTGAATCAGATGTATTTGGTTGAGGAGATATAGAAAACGGCAACACAATGGCTCAGTGGTTAGCATTGTCACCTCACAGCAAGAAGGTTGCTGGTTCGAGTCCTGGCTGGATCAGTTGGCATTTCTGTGTGGAGTTTGCATGTTCTCCCCGTGTTGGCGTGGGTTTCCTCCAGCTGCTCCAGTTTACCCCACAGTCTAAAGACATGCGCTATAGGTGAATTGAATAAGCTAAATTGAGCGTTGTGTATGAGTGTGAATGCAAGCGTGTATGGGTGTTTTCCAGTACTGGGTTGCAACTGGAAGGGCATTCACTGTGTAAACATATGCTGGATAAGTTGGCAGTTCATTCCGCTGTGGCGACCCTGATGATAAAGGCACTAAGCTGAAGGAAAATGAATGAATGAATGATATAGAAAATGTGCAGAGCTGGTGGTCCTCCAGGAACGTGGCTGAGAAACACTGCCTTGTTTAACTGTCTAATGGCTGCTGGCATGAACTTTTTTTTTAATCTATAAATCTATCCCTAAATCATAATAAGCTGAGCATATTTATGTGTGTAGAATTATCCTGACCACATTTGCTGCTCCTCCTGGGACAACAGATTTGATAAAAATCCCAAGCTTCTCCTGTTCAGCACCCTGTCAGGAATACATACAGTATTGTTATACAGAATACACCATGTATGCATTAGGCATATGCTACAGTATTTCTTTAAATGAACTACTTAGCAAGAGTATTTAATAGGATTAAATATATTAGTGCTGCACAATATATCAGAAAATTATTGTTATCACCATAATAATAGTATATGTCAGTGGTTCTCAACTGGTTTGGCCATGGGACCCACATTTTTACATGGTCATCAAGCCGCGACCCAAATTTTTAGGAACTATAGTATAATTTTAGGAATTATAATTAATTTGTATTTATTTGTACAAGTAGTGACCGATAAATCATGAAAAAAATCACCAAGACTTACAAATAAACAATGTTTTATTGCTGTCATTAACAAAATGTATGCACTTGTGATGCCCTCATCTCTTGGAGTCGTCTTTGAAAATAGTCCACATGTTCGTCTTTGCAACCGGGATGTTTGCTTTCTAAATGTCGTTTTAATCTAGGAGGTTTCATGCTCTCCTGTGAGAGCACCTCACTACATATGACACACTAAGGTCTTTAGCATTTTTTGTCGCCAATATATGTAAATCCATACTATACATATTCGGGGTCGTACATGTGCTCCGAAATTTCACATGTTGGGTACGGTTGTCACGCGCGCATTTCAAAATAAAAGTCCGGTGTAAGCAAAATAAGTTAAAAATTACACATTTGGGGGGTTTTTTTGACCACACATTCCGTGACTCGCTGAAAATATTCCCGCGACCGACTTTTGGGTCGCGACCCTCCAGTTGAGAAACACTGGTATATGCAATATCCATATCTCATGGAAGTGCAATAAATAAATAAAATACATTTCATTTGCCACGCATTTGTGTGCTGCATGCATAGGTTGTTTATCTAAAATCTGACCAATCAGAAGGGGCCTTTACTACCTTAACCCTGATCTCTACCAGTAGGTGTTTCTCCCCTGTGGTTTTCGGTAGTGGTGTTTTAATGTTTAAATATTTGCACCTTGACATTTTTTAGATTGAATTAGCTCTGAATATTATATATTAACTGCTTAACATTACATAAATACAAGTTTTTTTTTAATTGCTGGTGAAACAACATTTTGCAAGTTAGTTATAACATAAGAAATAGCAATAATCACAACACTCAATGACAATATCACATATTGTGCAGCCCTAATAAACATCATATGACAATAACATTAGTTTAGTTTTTTTATTTTACCTTGGCAGCTACGATGCTCACTCCCATTCCGCAGTGCAAAGGTTTCTTTAGAGTTATTTTCACTGGTTCAGATTTCTGACAATGAAAATAAAAACATTATTTAATTGACTTACAGTTTCAGTTTTTAGTTAATGGAAAAAAAATGATCATGAGTCAGACAGTGAAGAGGTTACAACTTTGAGACTAAGACATTTCGAATGGTTAGTGGAAAAATAGTTGTTGTGGACTAAAGAAGATTCAACTAGCATATTACTGTTGTTCTGCTTTTGCAAATAAAACATACACTATAAGTACAAATATCATACCCTTGCAAAAATAAAATTTAAAAGTCTGTCTGCTTTCTTTATGTGTATAAATAAATAAACCAGTAAAACTTTAAAATAAGGCCTCGTTTGTTAACATTAACAGAGTTAGAATGTGCAGTATATTTTACAGTGTTTAACTTTTGATACTTGTTCCTAGTAGCGCCCCGACTAATGTTAACAGATGCAACTTTTGGTTTAATAATAATATATAATATAATAATAATAATAATAATATAATAATAGTTATAATAATATAATAATAATAGTTATTAATAATAATAATAGTTATAATAATAATATTTATATATTATAATTAAAATAATAGTTATAACAAAAATAATAGTATAATTATAATAATAATAATAATAGTTTATTATTAATAATAGTTTATAATAATAATAGTTATAACAATAATAATAATAGTTATAATAAAAGTTATAATAATAATAGTTATAACAATAATAATAATAGTTTATAATAATAATAATAATAGTTATAATAATAATAGTTATAATAATAATAATAGTTATAACAATATAATAATAGTTATTAAAATAATATAATAGTTATAAAATTAGTCAATAATAATAATAATAATAATAATAATAATAATAGTTATAATAATAATTAATAGTTATAATAATAATAATAATATAATAGTTATAATAATAATACTAATAAAATAATAATAGTTATTAAATAATAATAATAGTTATTAATAATAATAATAATTATTTAATAATATAATAAATAATAATAATAATAATTGTTATAATAATAAAGTTATAATAATAATAATAATAGTTATAATTATAATAATGTTATATACTATAGTTAATAATATATAGTAATAATAATATTTATAATAATAGTTATAATAATATAACAATAGTGTTATAATAATAATAATATATAATATAGTTTAATAATAATAATAATAAGTTATAATAATAATAATAATAATAATGTCATAATAATAATAATAATAATAATAAATAATAGTTATAATAATAATAATAATATAATAATAGTTATAATAATAATAATAAATAATAATAATAATAATAATAATAATAATAATAATAATAGTTATAACAATAATAATAATATAATAATAATAATAATAGTTATAATAATAATAATAATAATAATAGTTATAATAATAATAATAATAATAGTTATATAATAATAATAAGAATATAATAATAATAATAATTGTTTAATAATAATAGATGTTAAATAATAATAATAGTTTATAATAATAATAATAGTTATAATAATAATAATAGTTATAATAGTTTATAATAATAAAACTAGTTTATAATAATAATAATAATAATAATAGTTATAATAATAATAAAATAGTTATAATACTACTACTACTACTAATAATATTTTATAATAATAGTTTAATAATAATAATAATAGTTTATAATATAATAGTTATAATAATAAATAATAGTTATAATAATAATAATAGTTATAATAATAGTTATAATAATAATAACAATTTGTTATATAATAATAATAATAATAATAGTTATAATATAATAATAATAAGAGTTATAATAATAATAATAATAATAGTCATAATAATAATAATAATAATAATATAATAATAATGTTATAATAATAATAATAATAGTTATAATAATAATATAATAATAATAATAGTTTATAACAATAATAATAATAGTTATAATAATAATAATAATAATAGTTATAATATAATAATAATAATAGTTATAATAATAATAATAATAAGTTATAATAATAATAATAATAATAATGTGTTATATAATAATAATAGTATAATAATAATAATAATAATAATGTTATAATAATAATAGTTATAATAATAATAATAGTTATTAATAATAATAGTTATAATAGTTTATAATAATAATAATAGTTATATAATAATAATAGTTATAATAATATTAATATAATAATTGTTTTGAATTTTGAAGATAGGATTTTACAGTATTGCAATGTACATTGTTTGTTTTTTGATTTTTCAATTGGTTAGTAAATTGCTGTAATTGCTTTTATACAATGTATAACTTTAATTACAAATTTAATCTAAAAAAATGATCAACATACCCAAGTTGAACAATCCGATGGCCGAAAGAATACTGTCCATGTGCCAACACAGCTAGAGTTAGGAATTAACTTACAAAGACCTGCAGATCAGAAAAGTGAATTTATAAATACAGAATTTTAAACAATTGATTTAAAATCATGTACCTTTACCAACATGTAAAATAAGTCTCTGATGTCCCTAACGTGTGTGTGTGTGAAGTTTCAGCTTAAAATACCACACAGGTAATGTTTTGTAACTCTTTGAAACTGACCCTTTTAGGCTTTGATCCTAATTGTGCGGTTTTGGTGACTGTCGCTTTAAATTCAAATGAGATTGTGCCTTTTTAAAAGAGGGCGGAGCTACAATATAAAATGCACAAGAGCAGAGCACATGTATAAAACAAATTACGGTACATTATGAAGAGCGCAGTTAGGTGTAAGTAAATAAACTGTAGGACGCACATAAGAGGAAAAAAAAGATGCAAGTCAGCAAAAAAAATTGGAAAATAAAAGTAAGAGAAAGCAATAAGTGATAAGCACAAGCAAGAGACTAATAATACAACTGTGGGTTGTTTACACGTGTGACGTGAGCTGCGGCACTGTGCACAGGAAAGAGATTTAAATTAACGAGCTGGTAATTAATTTATAAAAAGAAGCATCTCAGAAGAAGGCAGTCTGCGGAGACTACAGTGTCTCCACATTTATAATCCTCTTAGATGCTGAAAACTGACGCATGGCTGCTTCTCACTTATGTCTGTTTATGCTAATGAGGGAGAGATCATCACTAGTGGGTGGGGCTTTCCTCCTCTGATGACACCTACAAAGGGAGAATGTCAATCAAGTGTTTCTGCAGACTGTTTTTATCAAGTGTGATTATAACAAATAGAGTTAATACATTTTTACCATTATAGCCTGTTTCCACTGAGTGGTACGGCACATACGGTTTGGTACGCTTTTATGACCGTTTCTACTGTCAAAAGGTAACAAAAAATGAACTGTACTGTACCACTTTTTGGGTACCCTTTCCAAAGGCTACCTAGCACGAAAAAACAGTACCAAAAGGCGGAGGTAGCCAGGCAGCTGAACTCTATTGGTTTACAGAGATACGTCACTAGCGCATACACAAGCAGGAGAATAAAAACAAAAAAAACTGCATTTTTAAATATAGAGCAGAGACATTACATTACTTACTTATATATTACTTATATATTATATATTACTTACGCAATAATATACATATAATAATGAGCCATGGTCGACCCGAGCTCAGACAAACCTTGTCGTCGTTTTGATTAAGAGCCACAAAGCCAATAAGAAGAGCAGAATCCACCATGTGCCTTGTAGTTGTTTACAAGGCAGTCAAAAGTGCCAGCGGTTTCGCATTCTCGTGTGCTTGCCACGCTTCTATATCTGAAGTAACAAACTTCTTGAGCTGATGTTAATAACGTGCGCATGATTATTGAAGTGCTTCTGACATCCAATTCTTTCAGAAAAGGAAACACGCGAGAGTGAAGCGCAAAAAAAACAAAGGAGAAGCCCGAAAAAACAAAGGAGCAAGGGATTCTTTCAGCAACCTAAAACCTGAACAAACTGCCATGATTAACTATTATCATTACCTTTTGGACTATTATGGCCTGTTTCCACTGAGTGGTACAGTAAGGTTCGGTATCCCTTAATGGCCGTTTCCACTGCCAAATGGTACCTTAAAGTGAACCGTACCGTGCCACTTTTTGGGTACCCTTTGCAAAAGGTACCTAGCATGGAAAAAAGGTACCAAAAGGTGAAGCTAGACGCGCAGATGAACGCTATTGGTTTACAGAGATACGTCATACACAAGTAGGATAATGAAAACAAAGAAACCTCCATGTTTTAAATACACAGCTGAGACATTACATTGTAATACTATATACAAATAATAACGAGCCATGGTTGACCCAGCTCGAACAACCCTGTTGTCACCTTGATAAACAGCCACAAAGCCAAGAAGAAAGAGGCCATCTAAAAGTGCAAGCGCTTTTCCACTTGCTTCTGACATCCAATTCTTTCAGAAACGGACAAACGTGTAAATGAAACGCGAAAAAACAAAGGAGAAGCCAGAAAAAACAAAGGAGCAAATGATTCTTTCAGCAACCTAAAAACTGAACAAACTGCCATGTTTAACTGTTATCATCACCTTTTGGACTATTATGAACTCAGAATGACGGAAATACTTACTAACAAGAGGTTACATGTGCTGGTGGCCAAATAAGGACTACATGTATGTTGTGTGTGGTTTTTCTGTAATTGGGAACATATCGGAGACTGCAAGGGTCTGTATGTGTTCATAGATGTTGCATTTATTTATTATATATATATATATATATATATATATAATATATATATATATATATATAATATATAATATATATATATAATATATAGCTATCATTGCAGACGTTACAGTAGGCTATTTCACATTATCATTGATCTGCAGTTATAATCACATCTTATTCATAGAAAGTTTAAAGTTTAGTAATGAACATTTATAAACAAGTATTTATGTGTATAAAGCCTCTGTTTTGTAAGAAGTGCTTCTCTTACGATATGTGAACGACCCGTACAGCTTTACTTTGATATTTCCTTGAGCGAGAATTGTGTCGTCTGAAACTTTCTGTCGAAAACAACACCCACCATTGGTACCCTTTTGGCAGTGGAAACGCAAGCCTGATATAGGTGACCCGTACTGTACTTTACCACTTAGTCGAAATGGGCCATTAGAAGCTGGTTATATTCACACACTGCCGCCACACAACTTTGCTTAAACCCTTTATTAAAGTGATTTTTGCATTATAGGTCCCTCTTAAAATGTAAGTGGATGTAATGCTTCAGTGCTGCACCTTTGCGACAGATGGGCTCTAAAAACTCCTGAAATCCTTTAGGAATGCCACGCATGAAATCACAGGAATATCCATCCTCAGGCAACAGGAAAGGTAGGTGAAGATCCAGTTCCTCTTCCAGTCTGATTTCTCCACCCTCTGCCTTCAAGACATCTGCTGTGGACTTTGCCAAAGCAACTACACACTCAATCAGCGCCTATAAATAATAAACCCTCTTTTTAGGTGGGAAAACATGGGAGTTTTTATGCCTGCACAGTAAAATATGATCTTTATAATGAGTTTTTTTATTTTTTTTGTATTGACAGGCATCTAAATATTCATAAATCAAGATACAGTCAAAATTATTCGCCCTCCTCTGATTTTTCCCCCAAATATTTCCCAAATGATGTTTAACAGAGCAAGGAAATTTTCACAGTATTTCCTATAATATTTTTTCTTCTGGAGAAAGTCTTATTTGCTTTATTTCGGCTAGAATAAAAGCAGTTTTTACATTTTTAAATCCAATTGAAAAAAAAAATTGCTTAAGGGGGCTAATAATATTGACCTTAAAATGGTTTAAAGAGCCCATATTATACATGAAATAGGGTCATATTTAGGTTGTAAGGGTCTCCAACAACAGTCTAATATGCATGCAAGGTCAAAAAAACACTGTCATGGTCTTATAATCTGCATTTATTTTGACCTAATTATCCCAGCAACTCCCATATGAATCGTTCAGCGATTCATTTGTTCCCAAACCCCTCCTCAGCGCGAAGCTAATCTGCGTTGATTGGACCGATGACAGCCTGCTGCGATTGGTCGACAGTGACAGGCTTCAGCACGAAACAGAGTGAAATGCCCAGCTGCTAATCAACAATATAAAAGTAGTCACAGTGCATACACGCTTCATAGTGTAAGGCTTTTTTCACACACACACACACACACACACACACACACACACACACACACACACACACACACACACACACAACCCTCCTCAGAAGAACTGGGGAGATCGACGCGAGTCTCCTAGCCGTCACACACTCTACCTGCTCTTTTTCTCTCTCTCTCTCTCTCTCTCTCTCACACCCACACACACACACACACACACAACGCTCCTCAGAAGAACTAGGGAGAGCGACGCGAGTCTCTGGTCTCCTAGCCGTCACACACTCGACCTGCTCTTTTTCTCTCTCACACACACACACAAACACAAACACACACACATCACGCTCCTCCTCAGAACTAGGGAGATCGACACCTCTCCCGTCTCCTTGCTTACGATGGCCATAGCAACGACAAACGGCAGTGGAACGCGAGCTCACAAAAGCATTTAACGTTAAATCCGTAAACAAAGCGGCACGCGTCGCGTTTTCAACGTGGCTTACATGCGATAAGAGAATATAAAGAGCAACCGCGTGTACTGTACCAGGTTAACAAGTAACAAAACACAATAAATACATAATTTGCAAGCTAGAGTAAACGAGGCAACAATTTTAATCGCACTTACTTACATTTTCAAAAACCCATGGGCTCTTTAAAAAATTAAAACTGCTTTTATTCTAGCCGAAATAAAACAAATCATAAATTTCCAGAAACATATTCTCCAGAAGAAAAAATATTATAGGAAATACTGTGATAAATTCTTTGCTCTGTTGAACATTATTTGGGAAATATTTGAAAAAGAAAGCAACTTCACAGAAGGGCAAATAATTCTGACTCTCTCTTAATCCAGAGATGATGCAAAGAAAAAGAGAGGAAAAACTAAGCGCCAAATCACTTACGGGTGTAAAGTGTGCTTGATTGGGGCTGTAGTGGTATTTGCTCATTAGTGCTCTGAGCTGTATAGAGTTCAGCTTATAGCATGTGGACTGAATCATCTGGGCGTCTTGTGTAGAATAAGAGCTCATGGTCAGAAGCACCGTTGCCTGAAGGGAAACATTGTTATTTAAAAACATCAGTACCATCATAGTGCATGCTGGATTCTCATCACAGGGTTAGTTTAGGTTTCACCAAGTCAAATTTAAGACTTTTTTAGACCATTATGAATGAAATTTCAGACTTATACAGGGCTAAACACTAAAGATTCCTTCTTCAGTGGAAAAGATTTTTACTTGCCTCATTAATTATTTCTTAGCCATATATTTTAAATAATGTGTCAAAACAAGCTACAAAGATTAACAAGCTTTAAAACCTAATAGAATAAATGTACAAGTCTATCTAGGTCAGTGTCCTCACAATATACACTATCTGACAAGAGTCTTGTCGTCAATCCCAGTTGTAAGAGCAACAAATAATAACTTGACTTCTAGTTGATCATTTGGAAAAGTGGCAGAAGGTTTTCAGATGAATCATCTGTTGAACTGCATCTCAATCATCACAAATACTGCAGAAGACCTACTGGAACCCTCATGGATCCAAGATTCTCACAGAAATCAGTCAAGTTTGGGGAAGGAAAAATCATGGTTTGGGGTTCCATTAAGTATGGGGCGTGTGAGAGATCTGCAGAGTGGATGACAACATCAACAGCCTGAGCTATCAAGACATTTGTGCTGCCCGTTACATTACAAACCACAGGAGAGGGCAAATTCTTCAGCAGGATATCGCTCCTTCTCATACTTCAGCCTCCACATCAAAGCTCCTGAAAGCAAAGAAGGTCAAGGATTGCTCCAGGATTGGCCAGCCCAGTCACCAGACATGAACATTATTGAGCATGTCAAGGGTAAGATGGAAGAGGCATTGAAGGTGAATCCAAAGAATCTTGATGAACTCTGGGAGTCCTGCTAGAATGCTTTGTTTGCCATTCCAGATGACTTTAATAATAAGTGATTTGAGTCATTGCAGAGATGTATGGATGCAGTCCTCCAAGCTCATGATGGAGTCAGACACAATATTCATTCTGTTTCCACTGCAGCATGACTTTATATTCTATACTGTATATTATTTCTGTTAAGTGAAAAGACTTTTGTCTAAGCAAAGTCAGACCTTACTGTCCTGAACTCTCCTTACTGTACTGAAAATAAATAGTTTGCCCTTGTAATCTTTAACTGAAATGTGAAAATGCACTTCCTGTTTTAAAAGAGTTAAAACAGTTAAACAGTTAAATTCTCAGATTAGGTCTGTCTGAGGTATTGGGCGTGGCTAACATACTTAAACCACGCCCCTCAAACTGTCAGCATTATGATAATAAACAGAAATGGTGGACTTCCGGTATGGCGTTGGAACGAGTGGCAGCGTAGATTGAGAGCTCCCAGACAGACATATTATACTCCCCGAATTTAACCAGATATACTTGTTGAAATTAACGAACAAACATGGAGGGGGATAAGCAATGAAAGGCTAAAAGTAAATTACCTCAAAAACCCGAGAAACAAGGGCAACAAACGACGGAAAACGAAAGCACCGCTGGTGAACACGAGGCCGAAGATTCCTCTCAAGCGTGTATCGGTGCTATATACGCTGAAATTAAAGCTATCCGATCGGATGTGGAGACGGAGTTAAACAACTTTCACGAGACGCTTCTTACAGAAATGAAAACTGACTTGACAAACTTCAGAGAGGATATCAACCTTAAACTGGATGAAATCGCCACAGATCTGAAGGACGCGATGGGTAGATTGGAGGAGGCCGAACAGAGAGTGGCAGATTTAGAGGACTGGAGCACCGGATCTAAAGAAGTGCTATGTCAAACCCTTGAAATCCAACAGAAAATGCAGACTAAACTGACGGATATCGAAGCAAGATCTCGGCGAAACAATATACGTTTATACGGAATCCCGGAGGAGGCTGAAGGGAACAACATACAGGAGTTTATTGAATGTTTCATCAAGACGGAATTATCCCTCTCCGATACCGAATTTGGGATACAGCGTTGTCACAGGGCGCTCGGCCCCAAGCCGCCGCCGAATGCTAATCCCCGATCTGTTGTGATTTACTTTCTAGAATATAAAACCAAAGAATTGGTGCTTCGTTCGGCTTGGAGAAAAAAGGAAGTTCACTTGAATGGTAAACAAACAGAAATGGTGAGGAGGAGGAGTCTATTAGGTTGTAACTCTCCCCGAACACTTTTCTCCATGCTTCTAAATGAAATGCCTACATTACTACATCAGCTCGCAGTAGAAAAAAGTAAGCCACGCCCACTGTTTTCTCATTTAATATTAGTTTCTCTAGGAACTGCAAAAAAAACAACAAAAAAAAGTCGCAGTTTCCAGTTCATGTGGACTAAGGCCCAATCCCAATTCTACCCCTTAACCCTTCCCCTTACCCCTACCCCTCGTTTTGTGCGATTACCTGAAGGGATAGTGTCCGCTAAAATTCTCTTTATCTTGAAGGCGTAGGGCTAAGGGGAAGGGCTAGATACCCCTTGAAATAGAGATTTTTCAGGACCACACTCGAAACCAAGAGGTAAGAAAATTTCCCAGAATACACCAGCTACAACGGCAGCATGGCTGCACACAGTAGTGAGGAGATCCACAAATTAGTATTTTTTGTCATTATTACGAATTTTTACAACAAACGAGCACATGTTTTAACACATTCATATCGGCGCTCGTGTTTTTCCGCTAAATTCTGCTAAATTTATCCAGAATAAAAACCACTATCTATAATCTCTAATAATAACTCCTGTATAGCAGTCCCACAACATTCTGACACTCGATGACACTGGAATACCCTGTCAGAAAAGTCTAGTGGCTGAGAATGAGCTTTTTACAGTGTCTGCAATAATGCTAATATTGTTTTCGTGTGTTTACATTGATGAATATGGCCACGGTGTAAATGCACAGTACAGTTACGATCTTATTGCCACTTTAGATCATTATGATAACATATTATATGCCTTCAGTGATTTCCTGATGATAAATACCCAGAAATAACACAACTGAACTGCAGCAGTCGCCATCGTCTGATCTCATATGAAGCAAGAGATTGTGATGACATATGATGACGTGTGCAGGTGTTAGAGTGCTGTCCCATTTTTTAGGGGTAAATTATGAAGTCCTTCCCCTTCACACTCATGTTTCAAGAGCCAAGGGGAAAAGGTAAGGATACAAAAATAGAATTGGGATTGGGCCTAAGACTTTTTAAGACTGCGCCGACACCATCATAATTTTAGATCCGCTATACCTGGATTAAGCGGCTGAGATGGCAGTCGACGGCGAGCTCCAGGCCTTGTCTTTCCGCCCAGGCCTCCACATGTCCGAGACGCCGCCGTAGAGTTTTCCCCCAGTAGCTTGAGCAGAGCATGGATCCTGGAGCTGTGATCCGGTTCAAGATCCAGGAGCCAATGAAGTGAAAGAGCTGAGAGAAGAGCTGGATGCTCAGAGCAGGATTTACCCGGCATCTTCTTAACAAACTCATGCTCCTTATGAGAGTGCTCAAGACGCCTTCTGGAGGAAAAAAAAAAAGAGAAAACTGTATTAGGGATGCACTGAAATAAAGATTCCGGGCCAAGACTGAGAACTCTGGATGCACTTGATAAGGCAAAGCAAGTTTATTTATATAGCACAATTCATACGCAATGGTAATTCAAAGTGCCTCACATAAACCAGAATAAAAGGAACAAGTGTAAAAACTTAAAACAACAAAGAATAAATATGATTAAAACATATTAAAATGTGTTAAAACAGATTTTATTCATTCATTCATTTTCCTTCGGCTTAGTCCCTTTATTATCAGGGGTCACCACAGCGGAATGAACCGCCAACTATTCCAGCATATATTTTACACAGCGGATGACCCTTCAGCCACAACCCAGTACTGGGAAACACCCATACACTCTCACATTCACACACACACTTATTCACTACGGCAAATTTAGCTGATCCAATTGACCTACACTGCATGTGTTTGGACTGTGGGGGAGCAGCTGGAGGAAACCCACGCCAACAAAGGGAGAACATGCAAACTCCACATAGAAATGCCAACTGGCCCAGCTAGGACTTAAACCAGCGACCTTCTTGCTGTGAGTCCACAGTGCTAACCACTGAGCCACCGTGGTGGCTAAAACAGGTTTTAAATGAATAAAGAAATAAAAATAAGACACAATCGTGTGATCTATCGGACGTTGCACACTTGGCTGAACACCCAAACCAAAATTGCTTTGTAATAATAATAATTTTATTATTTAATATAATTCTGTATGACTTTTTAAATTTAACCCCATAACTTATATTTGCTAACTTTGACAACCACAACATTTAGACTTTTTTCTCTTTCAGACAAAAACCCAAAATGTCAAATCATTTTTGGCAACTGAAAATTTAGCGCATCTCAACTCTTTATTTACGACAGTACAAGAACATCATCAATCCACATGTTTTTTTTTTTTTCATTTGAAGCTATTTTAAGGGATTGTTCACCCAAAAATGAAATTACCTCATGATTTATTCTCTCTCTCATGTGGTTTTAAACCTTTATGATTTTCTTTCTTCTGTTGAATAACTTTTTCGTAATTTATTTTCAATATTTTCCATTATAAAATTATATAAATATTTTAATATTATTAAAAAAAATTTTTTATGAAAACATATAAAAATTGTTTTGGATATTGTTTATATTAAAGTAATAGTTTACGCTGTAAAAATATCCTTAAATTAGCAGTTTTCCATATTTTGTGCCTCATGTTTTTATTTTTCCCTGTTTATTTCTGCTTTTGAATTGCGTTATGGGATCTTGATCTTTCGTCCAACAACTTTGAACCCCGAAGAGTTTTTAAAAAGTGACTTTTATTAACATTTCCAATAGTTTAAAGTGCTATATTGTCTGGGTTGGTGTTGTATGTTACGTATTTTAAGTAAAAACCTTGTAATAAACTGCCAGCAGATTTTCTCTTATTGTAGACTTATTTTTTTCTCTATATTATTTCTTACACATATTATTTCAAACTACTAAAATGTCAATAAAAGTCGCTTTGTTAAACTGTAGAGTTGAATTTTCAACATCAAGAGTCAGAGTAAAGATCAACATCCCATAATGCAATTCACAACCGTAAATAAACAGTAAACCCTTGTGAATCACAAAATATGGAAACAGATATTTTTTACAGTGCACCCAAAAATGAAAACTACCCCATAATTTACCCACCCGCAATTCATCCTCAGTGCATTTTGAGTTTCTTCTGTCAGACGAACACAGTTGGTGTAATTTCAATTTTTATCCTGGCTCTTCCATGCTGTTTAATGGTGTTGGGTAGTTGCCATACCTGCCAATTGTATGACAATATTCAAGACTTCAGGGGCGTTGCTTCTCAACGTCAACGTGACATTTCATTCATCTGATCTCGATGTAACGACTCTTTGGTCTTTTGAATCTATTACTTGTTTTCATGTAATGTGACTGAGCGCAAAGATAAGTTAATATATTAATTTATGTAATCACGTACACTGATTCAGCACATTGAGTGATCGCTTGCCATCATTTCCTATATTGTATAAACTTATTGTATTATTGATTGCCATTATTGATTATTAAAACTCATAGTCAGCGAAAAAAACAGGGTTCATATTTTTTAAAGAAAATGAAAGGAGGCAATTGTGTTATCGGCTCCACTTTGTTATAAATATACATACAGTGAAGATGAACACGACGCCTCAACATTTTTGGTGTCTGTTAAGTTGCTAATATTAAAACGAAAATAGACAGTTCCTTATATATTTTTTACATTTTATTGTTAAGAACAACGTAGCCTGGGGTTATGTGAATGAGGTTATAAAGTACACTGTTCCCTTTGAAGATTTGCCCGACATGTCCTCAGGAGTTTGTTTTCCATATCAAACTTGCGAAGTCTGAACTTACAAGAAGAGAATGCAGGACTGAACTGTGTGTAGGCTACTTAATATTGAGGTTTAAAGGGCACATAGGTTACCCCTTTTTTCATATTTAATATAAGTCTTTTGTGTCCACAGAATGTGTCTGTAAAGTTTCAGCTCAAAACACCCATCAGATTATTTATTATAGCTGTCAGAATTGTCTGTATTATAGCTGGGAAAAGGTTGGTGCTGTTTTTTTGAACTGGGCCTTTAAGGCTAGTCCTCCCCGCCCACCGTTCCCACGTGCCTGTCAGCAGCATGCCTCAATCACCGCCCTCGGCTGCCTTAGGAAGCAGATCTCACGTAAAGTGTGTGAGAAATACTACAGTAAGAACTTAAATTATCAGTATTTGATGCATTTTTTGTGGCGTTGCAACAATGAGTCACACACAATGTCAATACAAAGTTCACGCACACACACAGCAAGGACATAAATACAGCGCACACACACAAACACACACACACACATAGCGCAGAAACATACACACACACATAGCGCAGAC
Organism: Danio aesculapii; assembly: GCF_903798145.1. Classification (NCBI taxonomy): domain Eukaryota; kingdom Metazoa; phylum Chordata; class Actinopteri; order Cypriniformes; family Danionidae; genus Danio; species Danio aesculapii. The sequence goes on along the minus strand of NC_079451.1, from coordinate 46,870,727 downwards.
ACACACACACACACATAGCGCAGACACACAGAGAGAGAGAGAAAGAGAAAGAGAGAGACAGCGCGTTAGGCTTTGCACTTGTTTTGCACGCATATGTGACATGATACTGGTAATCTCCACTGCTGTATGGATATCTCTTATATTAATGTACAAAATAAACCTGATTTAACGTCCACAAACTGTGATTGAAGCATCTTTTATAATTGTTCTGACATGCGGCTGTGCTGATAAAGTGAATCTGAAGTGAATCGCTGTAATTCATGACACACATGCTCAGTTTTAAAACATTTTAAACATGTGAAACTCACTCTTGATCACATCTGATGATGATTGATGATCCTAGCGAACTGAACACACCTTTTACTCCCGGTTGCTTTGCGCTCGTCCTGTCTTGTTGATATGATTATATGCGTTACTACGGAGACATGTTAATATGCGCAGCTGTCAATCAATTCGGTGGGACCACACTCCTACGTCAAGTTGCGGTCGATCTGAAAACAGCTCCAATTGGTCCACCGTTTTTAATGTTGTTAAATTTAAAAAAAAAGGACTGGGTGTGTTTATATCACCCCAATATGACAGTTTATACACTATACATGCACACATTTCTGTCAAAACAGCTTGTGCCCTTTAAATTCAAAATGGCCTCTCCAGCGTTTTCAAATTGCTCCGTGAGCACTCAAAAACTCTGGGGTAGTGTGGACGGAAGGCTTAACCGTAGCAAAACTTATGTGTTTTAAAACTAAAATGTATTAGTGTAAATGGAGCCTAAGCAAACACCACCATCTCACACCCCCCAACCCACACCATTCCTTCGTGTTGTCCCAAGAACTAACTAAATTGTTTTTACAAATTTAGGTAGATTGATGGGTGACATGGCGGCTCTGTGGTTAGCACAGCAAGTAGGTCGCTGGTTCGAGTCCCAGCTGGGTAGGTTGGCTTTTCTGTGTGGAGTTTCCCCCACAGTCCAAGGACATGCGCTATAGGTGAATTGGATTAACTAAATTGGCCATAGTGTATAAGTATGTATGGATGTTTCCCAGTACTGGGTTGCAGCTGGAAGGGCATCCAGTGTATAAAGCATATGCTGGATAAGTTGGCGGTTCATTCCACTGTGGCGACCTCTGATGAATAAAGGGACTAAGCCGAAGGAAAATGAATGAAAGATTGATTGAATGAAGTGAATTGATCATCAACCAATTAAGTTGTCCCAAAAAACTCAAGAATAGTGTTGTTTCGGCTCATTTTAAATAAATAGTCTGAACAAGCAGTAAAAATACATTTGTAAAGTAAATGCAAGGACCCGGTTCAAACGGAAATTTTGCAATTGCTAAACATTTTACCTATTTCTTTTGCCTGAGCGCTTTCCTTTTTTCCATCAGCAAAGAATGCAGGTAAGTGATTTTTAAGCTCAACCTGAAGCCGATGTGACAGATACCTGAGGAAACATTCATGCGTCATTAAACATTCAAAATGCATCGCTCTAACTGTAAACATCTGAAAGCAGATGCGCTTTTATCACACCTGAAAGCCGTCTGCACAAGCTGAGCGAGGGTGTTTTGAGTCGGCACTGTGATGAAGCACAGATCTCCGTCCCGTCTGAGGAAGTTCAGCAGCTCAGACGCGTTAGCCATCCAGAAAGCAAGAGACACCGCAATATTCCTCTGTTTCTGCAAGAGAACGAAACATGGAAATACAGTAGGCTTATGACTGTAAATCAAATTGTTTTGTATTTTTTATTTTTCATTCATTCATTCATTCATTTTCTTTTCGACTTAGTCCCTTTATTAATCCGGGGTCGCCACAGCGCAATGAACCGCCAACTTTATGACAGTCTTATGAACACCCCTTTTAAGTAAAGTATTGCCATAAATTCCTCATTTGTTGATGAATACTGTATCATATTATACCAAATATATAATATTTGGTGTGAATATATTCCCAAATGGCACTCTAAAGGTTTTAATAATACATTAATATTATTGACTGAATATTGGAAATGCCAATGGTATTAATTTTTTGCATGTCCATTATAGTGATTCACATTATTTAAAATCGGCATATATCTATTGAAAAGATCAAGACATTTAATTGTGAATATTATATGTATTATACAGTTGGAGTCAGAATTATTAGCCCCCCTTTAATTTTTTTTTTCTTTTCTAAATATTTCCCAAATTATGTTGAACAAAGCAAAGAAATTTTCACAGTATGTCTGATAATATTTTTTCTTCTGAAGAAAGTCTTATTTGTTTAATTTCAGCTAGAATAAAAGCAGCTTTTAATTTTTTAAAAACCATTTTAGGGACAATATTATTAGCCCCTTTATATATATTAGCTATATATATTTTTGATAGTCTACAGAACAAACCATCATTATACAATAACTTGCCTAATTAACCTAACCTGCCTAGTTAACCTAATGAATCTAGTTAATCCTTTGAATGACTTGAATAATATCTAGTTAAATATTATTTACTATCATCATGGCAAAGATAAACTAAATCAGTTATTAGAAATGAGTTATTAAAACTATTATGATTAGAAATGTGTTGAAAAAAATCTTCCCTCCGTTAAACAGAAATTAGGGAAAAAATAAACTGGGGGGCTAATAATTCTGACTTCAACTGTGTGTATTATCCCCTATTTTATTGTCTATATTAATGAACTGCAGTGCACTAATGATGATAATCTCACTCTTATTATAAATACGCTAATGATCTGGCATTGGTTTCCTGTCAGGAAGAAATGAATAGCTCCCTATATTTTAAATATATTAATAGTATTAAAGACTAAAGCAGGCATGGGCAAATTCGATCCTGGAGGGCCGGTGTCCCTGCAGAGTTTTGCTCCAACACTAATCAAACACACCTGAACACCCTAATTAGTGTCTTCAAGATCACTAGAAAGCTACAAGCAGGTGTGTTTGATTAGAGTTGGTGCAAAAATATGCAGGGACACCGGCCCTCCAGGATCGAGTTTGCCCATCCCTGGACTAAAGGGACTAAGCCGAAAAGAAAATGACTAAATGAACGTATTATAGATTGGTTTGGCAAAAGTTCATTACACCTTAATATTGTAAAAACAAAAGAGCTACGTCTGAGGAGTCAAACAAGAGCAGTAGATACCAGATTTTATAAACCAGTCATCATAAATGGACAAATAGCAGAGCAGATCTCGAATTTTAAGTATTTACGCACAATTGTTGACAATTAACTGAATTTTAATAGTAATGCAGAGGCTGTTTATAAGAAGGCAAGTCAGCGCCTCGGTCTCCTCCCCAAGTTGAGAAGTTTTAAAGAGCCCATATTATACATGAAATAGGGTCATATTTAGGTTGTAAGGGTCTCCAACAACAGTCTAATATGCATGCAAGGTCAAAAAACACTTTGATGGTCTTATAATCTGCATTTATTTTTACCTAATTATCCCAGCGACTCTCATATGAATTGTTCAGTGATTCATTTGTTCTCAAACCCGTCCTCAGCGCGAAGCTAATCTGCGCTGATTGGACCGATGACAGCCTGCTGCGATTGTTCGACAGGACAAGGCTTCAGCGCAAGACAGAGTGAAATGGCCAGCTGCTAATCATCAATATAAAAGTAGTCACAGTGCACACACGCTTCATAGTGGATTTTGGCTGCCAGTGGGTGAATGTAAACACAGACGATGGACTAGAAAATACTTACGACTATTTTATTGAGCAAAAATTCCAAGAACTGGTGAGGAGATCTCCTAGCGCGTCACAGTCTACTTGCTCTTTTCACACACACGCACACACACACACACACACACACAGGGCCGGCGCGTCCAGAATAGAGACGGCGCGGCGGCGACACCTCCCTCACTGTTACACGGTGTAATAGCATACATTGACCGGCATCCGGTGGGGACGCTGTCCTGCAGGATGCTAGGCACTTGTTGCGGTGCTAGGCACCGGTTGTGGGAGACTACCAGGCAATAAAGGCAGTTCTAGTTCAGCTCATGTCTGTTTTATCGTGTAGAACACAAACATGGTGTCAGAAGTGCACTAAATTCTGAATATGTCCATGAACAGCATTCCAGCACCCGAGGGCATGCGGATGTCCGGGGATATATCAAAGAATTGGGACATTTTCAGAGCGGAATACGAGGACTATGAGCTAGCAACTGGATTAATTGAGAAACCCAGCGAGGTGAGAGCAGCAGCACTACGCCGCCTTTTGGGCAACGAATATCGGCACGTCTACAATCATAATATCGTGTTGACTGAGGAACAAGCTAAGGATCCGAAGGCCATACTCGATGCCCTGGGGGCCTACTTCAAGCCTGCAAAAAACGTGATCTACGAGAGATACATGTTCGGGTGCTGCAAACAAGAAGTGGATGAGCCTATTGACAGTTTTCTCACAAAGCTGCGGGAGCGAGCATCAACCTGCGACTACAAAGAACTCAAAGACGAAATGATTCGTGATAGACTTGTCTTGGGTATTACTAATGAAACGCAAGGACGGTGAAAATGAGCAAACATTCCGTAATGCATTTTGCAAGTATTGTGGGGGAGGTCACACGAAAGGCAAAGACCTGTGCCCCGCGTATGGGAAGACCTGTCGATCATGTGGTGTATTAAATCACTTCGCCAAAGTGTGTAGGGCACGACAGAGAGCCTACAGTTCAGGCAGAGTCAACGTAGTAACGGATGATGCTCGAGACGAGCAAGCGCCATACAATGAGGGTCGGCTTTTCACTGCAGAGGAATGCGTTGACACAGTAAAGTGTCCAGGTCCAAAATGGTTTGTGAACTTAACAATTAATAAACAAAAGCAGGCCTGTCAGCTAGATACAGGTGCTACTTGTAACGTTATGAGCAGAACAATCAAAGAGAAACTGGACTATAAATGCCCCTTGCAGCCGAGCATGACAAAGCTGAAATTATATTCGGGCGCGACAATGCTTTCTCTGGGACGATTCCACACAGAATGCACGGTAAAAGGCACCAAACACAAGTTGATTTTTGAGATAGTAGAAGCCAATCAGGATCCACTACTTTCGGGTGACACATGCCAGCGGCTAGGGCTCATGAAACTCACCATCCCCGAGGAGCTTCACAAAATTGTTGATTGCCCGGATATACCCCTCACAAAGCAACAGCTGATTTGCAGTTACAAGGATGTGTTTAATGACCCAGTCGAGTCTGTGCCGGGTGAGGTTCGATTCGTGCTGGACAACAGTGTGTCGCCAGTGCAATGCGCGCCACGGAACGTACCGGTGGCCTTAAAAGCCAGAGTTAAAGAGCAGCTTGACAAGCACATCAGAGAGGGACACATCACATCGGTCACCGAACCCACTCCATGGATCAGCAACATGGTAGTTATAGCGAAGCCTGACAAATTGAGAATTTGCATAGATCCAAAACAGCTGAACCAAGCACTGCAGAGATCTCATTACCACATGCCGACACTCGAGGACATTCTGTACAAATTACCAAAAGCACGTCTGTTTACGCTGGTGGACGTTCGGGATGCCTTTTTACACTGCAGACTGGACAATAACAGCAGTTTAACGACAACTTTCTGGACGCCATGGGGGCGTATGAGATGGTGCAAACTGCCTTTCGGCGTCTCGGTGGCGCCCGAGATCTATCAACGCAAGCAACATGAACTGCTAATGGGACTCCGAGGTATAGAGCCCATTGCGGATGACATACTGGTAGTTGGCTGCGGTGACTCGGACGCAGAAGCCGAGTCGGATCATGACAAAAATCTCCGCGCACTAATGGAACGCTGCAGAGCCGTGAAGCTCCGACTGAGCGAGAAAAAACTTCAATTCAAACTGAAAGCAGTGCATTTCCACGGGCACATATTATCATCCGAAGGCTTACGCATCGACCCGGAAAAAACGAAAGCGGTCCTGGCAATGCCGGCGCCTCAGGATGTGAAGGCTGTTCAACGATTCATTGGCTTTGTAACATATCTGGCCAAATTTCTCCCACGGCTCTCAGATGTGTGCGAGCCTCTGCGCAGACTGCTGGACAAAGGCGTGGCGTGGCACTGGTTACCCAAACATGACGAGGCTGTCCAAGAGATAAAACGTATGGTTTCTGACACACCCGTGTTAAAGTACTATGACATTGATAAGCCAGTGACAATCCAAAGCGACGCCAGCAAAAACGGTCTGGGCTGTTGTCTGCTGCAGCAGGGACAACCTGTGGCATTTGCCTCGCGGGCACTCACTAGTACGGAGCAGAACTATGCCCAAATCGAAAAGGAATGCCTGAGCATAGTATTCGCATGTCAAAGGTTTCATCACTACCTTTATGGCAGGGAGTCAATCACGGCTGAAACCGACCATAAGCCCCTCACGACAATTTGTAAAAAATCACTCTTAAGTGCGCCCAAACGTCTCCAAAGCATGATGTTGCAACTACAAAACTATAACCTGACTGTCGTGTACAAGCCTGGCCCTGAGATGTACATAAGTGACACGCTGAGCAGAGCGGCGCTTCACAAACAGGTGTCCAACGAGCCCGGACTACTGTCACAGACGGTGAACGCCACGGACAGCTACGAGGCCGCGTTTACAATTGTAGATCAAGCGCTTCACCTCAACGTGACTGACGCCAGCCTGCGTAAAATTGTTAAAGAGACAAAATTGGACGGCACATTGCAGGAGCTGGCGAAAATAGTGTTAGCAGGCTGGCCGGAGCGCAAAGAGGATGTGCCGCTCTCAGTACGCGAGTACTGGGCATTGAGAGATGAACTGAACATTCAGAATGGCGTACTGTTCAGAGGTCAGTGCGTTATTCTACCTAAAGCACTGAGAGCCGAAATGTTGACTCGCATTCACGCAACTCATATCGGAGGTGAGGCCTGTTACAGACTGGCGAAGGAAACACTGTTCTGGCCGAATATGAGGAGCGAAATAAAGGATTATGTGACAAACTGCGCTGCATGTAACGAGTACGCACACAGGCAACAAAAGGAAACAATGATGTCTCACGAGATCCCGGTCCGCCCCTGGCAAATTGTGAGTATGGACCTGTATGCGTACAGTGGTAAAGACTTTCTTATCATTGTGGACCACTACTCGGATTACTGGGAAATCGATCAGTTACCAGACTTGACAGCAGACACGGTCATCACGCGTTGCAAAGTTCAATTTGCACGGCACGGGCAGCCGGATAAAGTAATCACTGATAACGGACCGCAATTTGATTGTGAATCTTTCAGATGTTTTGCGAGACAGTGGGGGTTTGCTCATGTAACATCCTCACCTCAGCACCCACAGTCTAATGGAAAGGCTGAGTCCGCAGTGAAGATCGTAAAATCCATATGTAAGAGAGCAAAACTCGATGGGTCAGACCCATGGCTTGCAATTCTGAACTGGCGAAACACACCGACAGAGGGAATTGACAGCAGTCCCGCGCAACGACTCATGTCCCGTAGACTTAGAACGGGACTTCCGATGGCAAACAGTCTGCTTATTCCAAGCGTGGTGGAGGGAGTTTCAGAGAAACTGAGATGGAAACGGCGCATGTCTAAATTCCAGTACGACTTAAGAGCCAAAGACCTCCCAGAGCTTAATGTTGGTGAATACATCAGAATGAAACCCCTACCTGGAGACCGCACGGGCCGGTGGCGGAGAGGCCAATGTTTGGGAAAGGTGAATCCGCGATCTTATGTAGTTGATGTTGAGGGCACATGGTACAGGCGCAACCGCGTGGATTTGCGAAGAGCTGAGCGTTTTGACCAGTTTAATCATCAAGAGGCTGAATCAAAGGAGAACAGCCAGGGCACTACCGGCGGCAGTGAAATAATAATCACAAGAGGGGAGAACACATCAGATATTATAGACTGTGAACCAGAGCAAGCTCAGGACCAAAGACTGATAGTGACCAACAAACTGTCACCACGGGGAGCGCCGATCATAACTCGCAGCGGCCGTCAGTCACGACCACCACAGAGACTTAACTTGTGAGTTCTAGTTGGCTATTAGGCTAGCATAAAAAAAATAAAAAAAAAAATAAAAAAAAACATGTAAAGTTATTTGTTAGTTGGTGTTTGATAACCTATTGTTTCTGTCGAGTTTGAGTGTTTGTGGCTCTCTGTGAAGTTAAGCGACTCTCTAAAGAAAGGGAGATGTTACACGGTGTAATAGCATACATTGACCGGCATCCGGTGGGGACGCTGTCCTGCAGGATGCTAGGCACTTGTTGCGGTGCTAGGCACCGGTTGTGGGAGACTACCAGGCAATAAAGGCAGTTCTAGTTCAGCTCATGTCTGTTTTATCGTGTAGAACACAAACACTCACCACCCGCGTCCTCAGTTATATCCGCGATTAACCCCTCCCCCCGGTACCCCCGCGATACCCACAGACTTTAAACATGGCATATAGATCATTGATAGAGAGTGTTCTCACATATATTATTGTATCATGGTTTGGTAACACAACACTTAAACAAAAGGACTAATTATAGCAAAATTATCAATCAGGCAAATAAGATAACTGGTCACAAACAACATTCACTGCAGATCCTATGTGACTCCTTTATGGAAAAAACTGCAGCTGCAATTTTTAAAGATAATACACATCCTCTTCACTCAGCTTTTGAAATGTTACCATCAGGACGCTGGTTTAGAATTCCTAAAGCCTGAAGAAATGCTTATAAATCGTCATTTATCCCAATTGTAGTTGTTGTCTTACATCGGATCACTGAAGGGAATGGGGTGGTTGTCAAGAATGATGTGCAATAATATGTATGGGGCTAACTTGGTTTTTAAATGTTTAACTTATATTGTTGTCTTGATGAGTGGTGTTATTGTGTGATTGTTGTATGTATGCAACTGTTGTCTTAAATCCAGTGTTAAAGACAAATTCCCTTTCTGTGCCAAGCAAGTTTAAACTAATAATACAGTTAGAGGTTTTAATGTACCTGAATGACATCCTGAATCATCCGCACGATCTTGTCAAACATCAGGCAGATTTTCTGCTCAGTCTGCTGGTGGGATTTATTTCTCTGGCCGGTTTTGCTGGTTAAGAATCGTCCGAGCAGGTAAAACACATATGCTGGCGAGAGCTTGAAGTGAATGGTGGAGCTGTTAATGTCGTTTATCACAGCGAGCAAGAAAGAGTCCTCATCTGAAAACAGAAATTGATGACATACAAGAGTTAAGAACTTGAGAAGTGCATATATTTCTGAAAACTGAGGGGGTTTATCGTACCTTTTTCCTTTAAAGTAATGCTGAGCGGGAGATTCCACTTCCCTTCGAAGTCGTCTTGTTTAGTGCTTCAATAAAGAAAGATATGTTCATTTTTTAAGGAATGTTGATTTGTGGGTATGTTTAACAGAATACAATGATCAAAATACTGTACAGCAAATGCCAAATTTTCAAAAAGCTATGATTATAGATTATACAGTACTGTGCAAAAGTCCTAAGCACTATAACAGCTTTGTTGGCTTAAGACTTTTTGGACAATATATATAATCAGTCTCTTTATTAAAAACATACAGAAAACATAGGAAATAATGTACTGTGTTATATCAGGCTTATTTGAGCTCTTTCCAGAGTTCTTCTTCGGGTTTAGAGTGTCTTATCATTCTTTTTTTATCCAGGTGATCTCATACAGCCTCTATAATATTCAGGTCTGGACACTGTGCAGGCCATTTCATGACTGTCTGTGTTTCATCTGCTGTTTTCTTTCTCCAAATAGGATTTATAGGATTAGTGGATCATTATGTATCCATTCACATATATCCATCAGTAAAACAACAGATTTAATGTTGGCCTAAAACCTGGCCTAGAATCTACAGTGATTTAGTGGCAGCAGTTTGCCAGTAACTTACTGTACATAAATTACAGCAAGAATATTGCATTTACATTTACAGTGTGATTTATCTTGCTGTATATGTATTTACAGTATTGCATATTTACTGTAAAAAATACAGTCATTTTTACAATGCAATTTTAATATACAGTAACATACTGCATAACTGTCCTACAGTAAAATACAGTTTTAGTTAAAATCAGTACAGTTTTTTATATGTAAAATTAACTAATCCATTTACAGTATATTAACTTACACAACTTATCCAGTATTAGTTGTCTTGATATTGTTTTGTTAGAAATACAGCATATCTATTTTATAAATCTGGTTGTTTATGGGATGATTAATCATTTTTCGATTTTAAATTAATTTTAAAAAAGTCATACCATGATAAAAAAAAACATTTAAAACTTTCCCTCAATGTGAAGTTGATGATCGGATTGTATTAATTGTAAAATGTTGTTACAAAAACAATGTATAAATTCAGTCCAAATTGATTTAAATTAAGAGCTAATTGCACTAGCCACTTTTTTTTTTGCATAATAAGCACTGTTTTAAGAATTACCAGGGGCGTAGCAATTGGGGGGATGGGGGGATACGTCCCCCTCACTTTTAGAGACAGACCATTTAGAAACAGGTGATTAATAATTATATATACGTATGATCTCATACAGCCGCCCACCCCCACTTTTAAAATGTCTGCTACGCCCCTGAGAACTACCATGCATTAATTACATCTGTTTACATTACAATCAGTATTATATATTGTTTACATTCAGAAATATTTATATATTTACATTTCACAGCTATACTTCTGTCACTTCTGTGTATTTATGTGTATATCGTGTATGTTATGTGTATGACTTCACTGTGGATGGCAAAGTAAGAATTTCATTGTACAGGGAAACGTGTTTCCTTACTGTGCAAATGACAATAAATAAATTGAATTGAATTTGAAATGCAAAAAGTATTGTATATTATAAATGGATCATGATTGTCATCATAAATAGATCATGTATAAAAGCATGAATGCTTCATAAGCACCTTCTGGGAACAAAAATTCATCATAAAAAGTGATCCTCAACCTGTGGTCTTTACTTTCAGAGGCATCTTTTTTCTTCAGTTTGTTTTTAATCTTGTCTTTCCTTGATAAAGTCCTTTTGAAGTTCTCGATGACTCCAACTTTTTCCTTATTTTCCACACAGCCATTCTGAAACAAGAGGATTGATAGCACACTTGAAAGTCCATTCATTTATTCATTAGTTTCCTTCGGCTTAGTGCCTTTATTCGTCAGGGGTCGCCACAGCAGAATGAACCGCCAACTTATCCAGCATATGTTTTACACAGCGGATGCCCTTCCAGCTGCAACTCAGTACTGGGAAACATCCATTCACTAAGGCCAATTTAGTTTATTCAGTTCACCTATAGCGCATGTTTTTGAGCTCCCGGAGCTCCAAGAGGAAACCCACACCAACACGGGGAGAACATGCAAACTCCACACAGAAATGCCAACTGGCCCAGCCGGGACTCTAACCAGCAACCTTCTTGCTGTGAGGTGACAGTTCTCAGGAAAAAATCCTGATATTCATCTTACATACACTCACAAAAATTACGTTTGCTGTTTGTTTAAACTATAAAATGAGCTAAAACAAAGATTTGGGGGTGGGGGTGGGGGGGGGGGGGGGGGGGGGGTCAGCTTAATTGTTTGATGTTCAATCCACTTAAATTTATAAAAACTAATAAGTTAATTTAATTCCTTTCTGTTGTCTCAACACAAATTGATTGTGTGGAACCCAGCAGTTTTTACAGTGTATAAATAGGGATTTTTGCTGCTTGTTAAAACTACTTATTTAATATGAGATGAATCAGCCTGATATCACGATGAAACAGAAGTATTTTACGTTTTGTCAGTTTAGTGGCTAATTCCTACGAATTCATACAAGTTCAGTTGTATGAAAATGTACGATTTTAAAAAGGAGGCGTGGCACTGAACCCCAATCGTCATTGGGGGATGAGCAAATCGTACTAATTTATAAAAATTTGATTGTACGAATTCATACGAATTAGCCACTAAATCAAAAAGTTACGAATTGCCGTGAGATTGAGTTAGATAAATCAACAATTAGGGAGGCACAGTGGCTCAGTGGTTAGCACTGTCGCCTCACAGCAAGAAGGTTGCTGGTTCGAGTCCCAGTTGGGCCAGTTAGCATTTCTGTGTGGAGTTTGTATGTTCTCCTCGTGTCGGTTTGCTCCAAGTGCTCTGGTTTCCATGCATGCAAAAGATGTAGTATAGGTGAATTGTATTAACTAAATTGGCCGTAGTGTATGAGTGTGTGTGTGTGAACGTGAGTGTATATGGGGGTTTCCCTGTACTGGGTTACAGCTGGAAGGGCATCTGCTGTGTAAAACATACGCTGGATAGGTTGGTGGTTCATGACCCCTTATAAATAAGGGACTACGCAAAAGAAAAATGAATCAACACTTTTTGAGGGTTTTTTTAGGACAACTTAAGTGCTTCATGTTTAATCCACTTACATTTGTAAAAACAATTGTTAACTTAATAAAGTTGTGTTGGGACAACATGAAGGAATTGTGTGGAACCCAGCATTTTCTATAGTGTATTTGTGGATTATAGTAAAATATCAGTGACTTCACACACCTGTAAAGTTGCACAACTCTCATTCCTCAAGACAAATCGGCCATCGGCGTCTTTATTCCAGCTGAGTTGAAGCATTAAAGGCTTTTCCGAAAGGTGTAATCGTCTTTCCTCTAAATGACAAAAACACTGAACATTCAGTGGCTGAAAACAAAGACTGAGAGCAGAAGTACAGCTGAAGTCAGAATTATTTTAAAAATATATTATATTAATATATATTATAATAAGCAAGGAAATTTTCACAGTATGTCTGATAAGATTTTTTCTTCTTTAGAAAGTCTTATTTGTTTTATTTCAGCTAGAATAAAAGCAGTTTTTCAATATTTTTTAAAATCCATTTTAAGGTCAATATTATTAGCTCCTTTAAGCTATATTTGTTTTTGATAGTCTACAGAACAAACCATATTTATACAATAACTTGCCTAATTACCATAACTTGCCTAGTTAACCTAATGAACCTAGTTAAGCCTTTAAATGTCACTTTAAGCTACTAGTGTCTTGAAAAATATCTAGTCAATTATTTTGTAGTCATCATGGCAAAGATAAAAGAAATCAGTTATTAAAAATGAGTTATTAAAACTATCATATTTAGAAACAGGTGAAAAAATCTCTCCATTAAACAGAAAATGGGGAAAAAAATAAATAGGGGGCTAATAATTCTGACTTCAACTGTGTGTTAAATTTTGTACTGTTCTCACCTTGATTTTCTAGGACCTCGTAGAGTGAATATGGGAAAAGTTGCAGGTTTCCATCATGCTGAAACTTCTCCAGCAGGGTTTCAATGATCTCTTGTGTGGTAGTAGTGCTTGAGATACAAATGCATTTGGTGGCGCGGTTTCCTGAAACATGGTCTTGGAGGTAGAAACGAACAACTCCATGAAACACAGAGACCTAAAGAATAATAAAAAAGTAGATTGTTTAACCCTTATGTTTTGCTCAAATTGACTATCCTTTCATTATGTTTGACTTTCTCTATTTCAGATATATACTTGTAACAATATATCTGTAACATGTTTGTAATAATATGCATCTGATATGTAATAATATGCATCTGTTATTCATTAATAACCCAAACACCATGATGATCAAGCTTAAAAAAACAAAAACTAAATAAATAATAATAACTACAAATCCCATGTTTGACCTTCTCTATTTCAGATACATATTTGTAATAATATATTTGTAACATATTTGCAATAATATGTATCTGATATGTAATAATATGAATTTGTTATTCATTAATAACCCAAACACCAAGATCAAATCAAAAAACAAACAAAAACTAAATAAAAAACACTACAATTCCCATGTTTGATCTCTATTTCAGATACATATTTGTAATAATAATAATAATAATAATAATAATAATAATACATTTGTAACATATTTATAATAATATGCATGTTACTCATTAATAACCCAAATATCAAGATCAAGCTTAAAAAACTAAAACTAAATAAATAATAATAACTACCACTCCCATGTTTGACCTTCTCTATTTCAGATACATATTTGTAATAATATATTAGTAACATATTTGTAATAATATGTATCTGATATGTAATAATATGCATCTGTAATTCATTAATAACCCAAACATCAAGATCAAGTCAAAAAACAAACAAAAACTAAATAAAAAACACTACAAATCCCATGTTTGATCTCTATTTCAGATACATATTTGTAATAATAATAATAATAATAATAATAATAATAATAATAATAATAATACATTTGTAACATATTTATAATAATATGCATGTTATTCATTAATAACCAAAATATCAAGATCAAGCTTAAAAAACTAAAACTAAATAAATAATAACTACCACTCCCATGTTTGACCTTCTCTATTTCAGATTTGTAATAATATATTAGTAACATATTTGTAATAATATGTATCTGATATGTAATAATATGCATCTGTCGTTCATTAATAACCCAAACATCAAGATCAAGTCAAAAAACAAACAAAAACTAAATAAAAAACACGACAAATCCCATGTTTGACCTCTATTTCAGATACATATTTGTAATAATAATAATAATACATTTGTAACATATTTATATTAATATGCATGTTATTCATTAATAACCCAAACATCAAGAAGATCAAGCTTAAAAAACTAAAACTAAATAAATAATATTAACTACAAATCCCATGTTTGACCTTCTCTATTTCAGATTTGTAATAATATATTAGTAACATATTTGTAATAATATGCATCTGTTATTCATTAATAACCCAAACACCAAGAAGATCAAGTCAAAAAACAAAAAAAAACACAAAAAAAATACAAATCCTATGTTTTACTTTCTCTATTTCAGATACATATTTGTAATAATAATAATAATAATAATAATAATAATAATATTTGTAACAAATTTATAATAATATGCATGTTATTCATTAATAACCCAAATATCAAGATCAAGCTTTAAAACTAAATAATACAGAATATAATATACGGATTATTAATTCAGTATAACAATACAGAATATAATAATATACGGATTATTAATACAGTATAACAATACAGAATATAATAATATACGGATTATTAATACAGTATAACAATACAGAATATAATAATATACGGATTATTAATACAGTATAACAATACAGAATATAATAATATACGGATTATTAATAAAGTATAACAATACAGAATATAATAATATACGGATTATTAATAAAGTATAACAATACAGAATATAATAATATACGGATTATTAATAAAGTATAACAATACAGAATATAATAATATACGGATTATTAATAAAGTATAACAATACAGAATATAATAATATACGGATTATTAATAAAGTATAACAATACAGAATATAATAATATACGGATTATTAATAAAGTATAACAATACAGAATATAATAATATACGGATTATTAATAAAGTATAATAATACAGAATATAATAATAAACGGATTATTAATAAAGTATAACAATACAGAATATAATAATATACGGATTATTAATAAAGTATAATAATACAGAATATTGTGAAAGCGTCAACAGAAACAGTTTGAAAGTGTAGCTCTAAAAACATATTAGAAAAAAAGAGCAATCTTCAACACTCACCTCATCCGGTTCAGTGATCTGGAACAGACTCAGATGGTTTTGATTCCAGCGTCGGATGTTTTCCTGAAGAATCTTGTGCTCCTCGAGACCCAAATCAGATCTCTGCATCTCCTTCATATCTTAGTTTGCTATCGATTAGTTTATATTTAATATAACAAACAGCCAGCTGACATCAGACAAAGACTACACTTACTCTCACGAACTCTTCTGTTATTCTGTCCCTGATTTTTCTTCCAGCACGTGTAACACTCCAACTGAAGGTTGATTGTTCTGGCTTGTTTGTCCCATTAACACGGTTTAAAGACTAACCTCATTTCCCATCACGTCCTCCTAATGTTTAGAGTGTTTCACTTCACTATTAAATAGCAACCAAAATGAGCACACAAAATAAGCTAAAAAGCGTTGTGTCATTTGATAACAACGTCTAAGATGACAATGACAATTTTACTGACAGATATTGTGATTTGATTTGCGATTTAGTATCGCGAAGTCAAGCTTTAGCTCTGTATCCACTATGGTGTGCACCACACACACTTTATATGAAGGAGACACAACATACACTGTAAAAAAGTATCTGTTAATTAGTTTCCGTATGTTGTGAGTGTGTTTTCTGTTTATTTACGGTTGTGAATTGCATTATGGGATGTTGATCTCTGCTCTGTCGACTTTTGATGTTGAAAATTCAACTCTAGTTTAACAGAGTGACTTTTATTGACGTTTTAGTCGTTTGAAATAATATCATGTGTAAGAAATAATATAGAGAGAGAAGTAAGTCTGTAACATAACAGGAAATCTGCTGGCAGGTTATTACAAGGTGTTTGTAGCGTACATACAACACCAACCCAGACGATATATCACTTTAAACTATTGTAAATATTAATAAAAGTCAATTTTTAAAACTTTTCAAGGTTAAATGTTGTCAGAAGAAAGATCAAGATCCCATAACGCAATTCAAAAGCAGAAATAAATGTGTAAAATAAAAACATGAGGCACAAAATAAGGAAAACGCATATACTGTATACATTACAATGTATTTAAATATATGTTTATAAACAGTCTAAATAAACATATCTGGGTTAATTAATAAAGATATTAAAAGTATATATCTGAAATAGAAAGGGTAAAACATGTTTTTTTAAAGTTATTTAATTTAGTTTGCATTTCACTTTCTCCATTTGATTTGACGATAGACAAGATGGCGCCGATGATGATGGCCGCCTCCGTGTCGTGCTCTGCAGTAGTGTTTGTGTTTTTGTTAGTTTGTTCTGTCTCGAGTCACATTCCTACAATTAGTTTCACCAGAGACGAATTGTTGGACATTCGGGCACATACACCACCAAATATTTTTCATACCTGGAATAAACACGTACATACACTTGTCAATTTGTATATTTGCATTCACTACTTACTTCTATTTTTTAAAAATATATTTATTATCTGTTTTCTGTCCTGTCTCTGTTATCCTGTTGCAAATTCCTCGTATGTTTGAACACACTTGGCAATAAAGCTCTTTCTGATTTTGATTCACATTTGTACACGGCACCTTATAATCTGTACATACAACTCAGCATTCAGATTTTTTGACTAACTGCGTCTCTGCTTAATGTTTATCGTCTTTTTTTCATATTCGTTTCGTGTTGTCACTTGTCACTTTATGTACACTGGAAGCTTCTGTAGCCAAAACAAATTCCTTGTGTGTGTGTGAAGCACATTTGGCAATAAAACTGATTCTGATGTTTTCCAATAAATAGTTTACGACCGAAAAAAAAATTGATTTGTGTTTTTTTTTTCATGAATTCTTTAGTTTATTTCCCCCTAGTCTACAATAAAGAAATTTACATTAATCATTTGCATTCTTTAGCTTCATTTAGTTTCATGTTTTCCAGGTAATCCTTATGTTGTAGCCTTTCACGGTTAGCTAACATGTTACAGGATTTACTGTGAGTTTTCAAAATCGGAATGAGTTATCACAGATTTAATGATAATAATGAAAGTTTGAAAGGGTAATACTACAGTAACCTTTGGAAAATGAACTGTGGTTTACTTGAAACTGGTAATCATGAAAACACTATTAAAAAGCTTCATTTCCATCCACCTATGTTTATGCACATTTTGGATATGGTTGATGGAAGCGCCATTATGCACATACGTTTGGAAAATGCACTGAGTAGGAGAAAAGATGCGCAAAAACTATGATGGAAACACTTTTACTGAACAAATTCCAGTGTGCGCATAAAAAAAAAGTGATTTTGTTATAAGAGATCACGTGATGATGAAAATGTGTGTGAATCAAGCGGCAACCTCCCGCTCTCCCTTGTGAAGCCAATACGGAAGTAACTGAAACTGCAACTCATCTAAATTCCGCTAGTCCTGGCTCCATAGCAGATTAATATTGAGCCCAGTGATAAAATGGCCAACTTTACAGCAGAAAAAAAGGTGTTTACAGCCTCGTACAAAGAACGATTTTGGTTCATATTGCTAATATTACACGTCATGATAACTGTGAGGGGGTGAATTTTTTTATAACTCATCCGTTTCCTTTATATGAGGTTATATTAAGTTTGCATAATTAGGGGCGTGGCCACTTGAGTGACAGCTAGGTCTCGCTGGTCGCCGTCACTTCACCTCAGCTGATTGGCCGCTGAACTTGGCATATACATCGTATTTTTGTTTTGTTTTATGTGGCTTCACACATTCAGCTGCCTTTTGGAATTATTTCTTATAAATATCAGATGATTTGGGATGCCGTGTGCACTTAATTGTGCTCACAAACCATTCACGTGGCCTCTATTTCCCAGGTGAGTGAAATTATATACTTATATACCATCTCTATAAATGTGTGTTTTACTTGAGATAATTTATCATTTATAATGTTCTTTAGACCTGTAATGTACTCCAGAATCTGACAGACTGATTAGCTGTAGGCTCTAGAACAGTCATCTGAAGCGTTGTCATACAGTGTTATGCCTGGAGTTCATCAATAGTCCTGCATTTACTAACACACACTATTTCTGAAGTATTTGGATGTAATTCACGTTTTCCTCCTGTTGAAAAACGTCATAAGAACAATGTTTAGTGGCTCAATGTATTACAACAGTGATTTTAGAAGTCTAAACACTTTATTGACATAGTGTACAACCAAGCACATGTGGTCAGAACACAAACGAGTCGCAGGTAATGAAGTATTAAGCGTTTCTCCTAAAGAAAAGCCTGTCTAAGCAAAATGCCAGCAGGTGTCTGTAGCTCCACTCATGCTCCGCCTCTTTGCCCTTGGTTGGTGCGATGACACGCAAACAAAATGGTGACTATTGGCCACACCCACTTGTAGATTCTTTTGCAATTTTCAGAAAACTATAGGTGACGTCACGGATACTACGTCCATATATTTTACAGTCTGTGTGTGAATGGACAGATCAGCAGACTGAGCACACTGTAAAACATCTGAAATGTTGTTTTGGTCATTCTAAAATGTCTTAATCATCTCAGTATTAGTGTTATTATATTTTTAACATCCTCCAGAATCAAGAGTGTCTGTGCTCCGCGTCTCACGGCTTCAAATGCTATCTGGATACTGTCTAATGAGGCGCAAGTCATTTATTAAATGAAGAAAAGTCTGTTTTTACTGTTGATATTTGGCGCCAGATAATCAGGAAGTGACGATTTTGTTCTCTTTGACTCATTGGATGGAAATGAGCTTTATTCACACGTCTTTTATGTGATAATCCAGTTTTGCGCAGAAAATTAATTTACATCTTTATATGGAAACAATGCTACTGGCACACTAAAATCCCACAAAAGCTTCAAATGCATTATTTTGGGTGCCAATTTGATTGTAAACTGACTCAGTAAATTGTATTTAAAAAAAAACTTGCTGAACTAGAAAAAGTAGATTGGGCGTTGCTGAACGTGAAAAGGAAAGCATCGAGTTTACCTTTTGTTCAGACATGAACAACATAATGAAAGAGTATTTATAGGTCAACGTCAGATGCTAATTAACATAATCTATTGTGCGTCTCTTCATTAAGAGTGAGTTTCATGGATGGCTGGATGTGAATTATGTGCATGAATGTAAACACAGCTTCAAAAAACACAACCAGAACAATATATAAATATAATGAACAGCAACTAAAACATTAGAAACAAAAGAATCAGTCCTTTTAATGAATCTAAAAGCATCTGAAACCTTTTCTGTATGCAATCTACATACAGTTGAAGTCAGAATTATTAGCCCCCCTGAATTATTAGCCCATTTATGTTTTCCCCGTTTTCTGTGTAATTCAATTCAATTCACCTTTATTTGTATAGCGCTTTTACAATGTAGATTGTGTCAAAGCAGCTTCACATAAAAGATCATAGTAAATTACAGAGAGCAGATTTTTTTTTTCCAGCACATTTCTAAACATATTAGTTTTAATAACTCATTAAAGGCTTAACTAGGTTAATTCGGTTAACTGGGCAGGTTATGGTATATAGCCAAGTTATTGTATATCGTTGGTTTGTTCTGTAGACCAGGGGTTCACACACTTTTCAGCCCGCTAGCCCCAAAATGACAATGCCAGTGACTCGCGACCCCCAATATCCTCTGAAGTGCTTATAAATACAGAAACCTTGCAT
Source organism: Danio aesculapii (assembly GCF_903798145.1). Classification (NCBI taxonomy): domain Eukaryota; kingdom Metazoa; phylum Chordata; class Actinopteri; order Cypriniformes; family Danionidae; genus Danio; species Danio aesculapii. The sequence continues at coordinate 46,850,555 of NC_079451.1, read as the reverse complement.
GCAATGGCGCACACACACACAAATAAACCCAAGTCTATTCTTTGTTAATTTTTTTAATGTATGTCAGTGCTGTAAATGGGCCAGAAAGTTTAACCTGGTGTTATAAAATCAATCTGCTGCATCTGATGCTATTGCTGTGTCTTTAATATAATGCAATTACCCCAGGGGTCGCAATGCAATAGTACTAGTAACTATAAGCTACTATAGTAACTATAAATGACAATTTTTTTCCTCCTCAGTAGGTTATGGATAAAATATGGTAATTCTTATGGTTTAATAAAAATAAATAGATTTTTGGAAATCACCAGGCGACCCCCTCTTCATTGTCCTGCAACCCCTCAGGGGGTCCCGACCCCCACTTTGAGAACCACTGCTGTAGACTATCGAGAAAAAAAAATGCCTAAAATAATTTTGTCCTTAAATTGGGGTTTAAAAAATTAAAAACTGCTTTTATTCTAGCCAAAATAAAACAAATAAGACTTTCTCCAGAAGAAAAAATATGATCAGACATACTGTGAAAATTTCCTGGCTCTGTTAAACATCATTTGGGAAATATTTAAATAAAGAGGAAAAAATTCTAAGGGGGGCTAATAATTCTGACTTCAACTGTATATTATGATATTATTAGAGTACTGAAAATGTAATTAACCACAGATCTTGTAGTTACATGGATTAATTTTGATTGAATCATGTTTGGGATGCTTTCTCGACAGCTTTCATTGGAACAATGTTAATTTCAGGAAACTGAGCACCCTCTTTTTCCTTGTGTTTGTGCCTGCTGAAGAACAAATAACATTATAAACAAGATAAACTAATAACCATGACTGAATATTAGTGAATTAACAACAGAAACCCAAAGCAACCTTCTCAAGTTTTCCACATCATCCACGGTTTCTGGGAGATCAACACCTTTCATCTCTGGTAGAAGCATCACTAGTCCACTGTACAGAACTGACATGGCTCCTGAATACAGTGAACGAGAGAAACATCATAAACACAAGATAATGATTTGTGTTTTTATATCTGCAGCTGAAAGACTTCTCACCATAGACAAAGAGGGGAAGTTCTTGCCAAATACTAGCTAATCTGTACAGAATAAACGGAGCAACGACTGCGCCGATATCGCTGGCTGAAGAGCACACAGATACGCCCAAGTTTCTGCAGTAGACAACAACAAAAAAGAGGTCAATTAATAATAACAAAATAAATAAACCAGACTTTATTTTATGGTACAATTAGTGCTATTAATAAACCATTAACTATGACTTTTGCTTTTATAAACCTTAAATGTAATGCTTATTAATAGATAGGGGGGCACGGGGCACAAAGTAACGTGGGGTTAAATGTAACATGGAGTTTTAAGGTATTTGCTAAGGGTTAGCCATGGCATGCTTCCCAGGTTTTCACCACAGTGTCAGCAGATGTTTTCCTGACAATTATTGAAAAAGTTATGCGAAATTTGGATGAGAAACACAGGAGAAACCATTTTTGCAGCATAAAACTATTTTTTATTATAGTCGATATTTTTATTTAAAAAAAAATCTGTGAAAGTATTAGTGTTAGTGTTAGTGAAATCTTATATTGCTGGGATCACCGTCTTCTAGGCTAAAAGATGAAACCATTTTGAAAGATGTAAAACACACACAGTGACTGCTAGCCAGTTTTGAGGAAAACACAACTCAGCGGGGTTAGTTGTAACAGGGTGTTAATTAAGCCACACACTGTTGGACACCGACTAAACTAACAAAATAATTGTTTGAATTTTGAGTGTAATGTTGAGAACCTTTTTTATATAAAAATGTTTTTAATAAAAAAAAAATTTATAGAAAAAAAATATTTTATTGCTAATAATGCAAATAAATGCATTATATAATAATGGATAAATGGATAATAATGCAAATAGATTCAAATGTGCTTATCTAATAAACAAATAAATAAACATACTGTGCTATGTAGAATAAAAAAGAAATGAGCTACTCATATAAATAAATATAGCTACTATTTAATGTAAACTGAATTTAAATTAACTGTGTGAAATCTGCCTTTTTAAGCATGTGTTACAACTAACCCCCTGACTGTAGTAACATTTTTACTCCTGACACTTTTGGCAATACTGCACAGAAACCATATATCCGGCGATCATAATTTCAGTGCTCATTTGTAGGAGAGGCTTGTGTGTTTCTGGTAAAAAAATATGGTTTGTCTAACCTCATTACTTTATTTTGTCAAAACCAAATAGTGTTACTTTGTGCCCCGCTCTCCCCTATTAAGGGTTGGGTTTAGGTATTGGGTATGATTAAGGATGTAGAATAAGATCATGTAGAGTATGTTCTTTATAAGTAGTCATAATAAACAGGTAATCTTAATAAGCAGCTAATAAGCCACTAGTTAAAAGTAAGAATTGTTACTTAAACCAGGGGTTCTCAAACTTTTCACTTTGAGGCCCACCTCCTTCAGCAAAAATATTTTGAAGGCCCGACTGTCAGAAATTGTCTTAAACTGATTGTCTAAAACAATGCTTATTTTAAAACTTTATTTATTAGCAAAACATTTATTTTGCCTTCTACTATTATTCTCTTATTTCTCTACAGCATTTTATAAAAAGTGAAACATTATATGTACATTATAAATACTCAAAAATGTCTCTGTCGATGTTTTAAAATAATTTTATCTGATTTACCAAAGTCACAGGTGTGGCAATTTCACATCTGTCACATCCATGACGCAGAGATTTTACATCCATAATGAAGCGTTTCCCTCATAAATGCAAAAAATATAAAATAAAATAAAATAAATCATGTTTGTTCTATAGAGAGCCAACTCTAATCCTTTTGATCATCATTATTTTTGGGGGGTTGTGCAGTTTAATTCACAGAATTTCTACGAAACATGTTGTAAACAGCAAACTTGCATACTTTTTTGGTCACATCCATAACGCATGTTTATTTTCCCCATTTAAAGTATATATATATATATATATATATATATATATATATATATATATATATATATATATATATATATATATATATATATATATATATATATAAATAAATAAATATGTATATATATATATATATATATATATATATATATATATATATATATATATATATATATATATATATATATATATATATATATATATATATAAATATAAATATATACATATATATATAAATAAATATATATATAAATAAAAATATAAATATATAAATATATAAATTATATATATATAAATTATAAAACATACATATATACACATACACACATATACATATATACATACATTCGTATATACATACATACGTATATATATATATATATATATATTTATATAATATTTTATATTAAAAAAAAAAAAAAAAAAAAAATATATATATATATATATATATATATATATATATATATATATATATATATATATATATATATATATATATATATATATATATATATATATATATATATATATATATAAAAATATACCTATATATGTATATACACACAAATATATATAGTATTATATGTAGGCACATTTATACAGTTTTTAAAACTTTTACAACAACCATAAAGCAAAACAAAATGTATTTCCCACGTAAAAAAAACGCACGTCTAAAAGGCACGTAGATCTATGTGTTTTTGCGTATATATTTGTTTATACTATATAGCGTGGTTTATAATATAATAAACCGAGAGAGTAAATCTTTGTCATGGACCATACTTCTAAAAATAAGCTTGAAAAGTTGTCTGTAGCAGGGTGGTGCTGACGTCACAGGTGAGCGCCTCGAAAGCACTGTAGTCCGTTTATAGCCTAATGTTAGCTTTTCAAATCTTGCGTTTGCATTTAAGATCCAAAAGTGCTCAAAGCTGTATTTTCATGTGAGGATTATCCGGCTGGACAAAACATGTAAGTGTAATGAACAGTGTTTGAACACAGAGCTTATTATTTGCAATCTTCAAAAAGCCTATAGGAAATCCTATGGGGATTTTATCAAGGGGACCAGTTTTATGCTAGCAGCCGATTAGCCTACAAGGTGACGTCATAGTTCCTCCACTCTATAAATAGACTGATTTCGCCCTACTGCCTTATTTTCCTTTTGGAAAAAACCCCCCCTTCCACCCCAACTCCTCCTTTTCCTCCTTTTACCAGGGTGAGCCCTTGAGACGTACCTGATCTCGTACCCCCTTATATGCTCATTGACCAGGCGGGAGCCCTGAGCTTAATTATCTACAAGCTCTCCCGTGACAGCATGCCAAACCTGCTAATAGCGTCAAGCAATATCTAGTGTGAACTCTTGAAATGGCAAAAAACAGTCAAACTACTTGCTCTACAAACAAGTGCATTCATGAGTATACATAAAAAGGAGAATAATATAATAAGAAAATGTCAGTTTGCAACGTCAAGAAGCAAAATGAGCTGTTTTTCACGTCTAAATCAATGGAAGTGAATGAGAATGGAAGTCGCCAGCCAAAACGACTGCATCCACTCATCCGTGAAGAATAAGGTCAATAGGTGATTGGTACTTTATTGCTATGGCAAC